>NC_061510.1:44188068-44482039 GCF_022539505.1 Lolium rigidum | reverse complement strand
CTATATGTAATACTATATGTTGTGTTTGTCGGGATCCGATGGATAGAGAGTACTATGATTATGGTGATTATCAATCTATTGTTCATGTGTTGTTTATGATCTTGCATGCTCTCCGTTACTAGTAGAGGCTCTGGCCAAGTTTTTACTCTTAACTCCAAGAGGGAGTATTTATGCTCGATAGTGGGTTCATGCCTGCATTTACACTGGGACGATGTGACAGAAAGTTCTAAGGTTGTGTTGTGCTTGTTGCCACTAGGGATAAAACATTGATGCTATGTCTAAGGATGTAGTTGTTGATTACATTACGCACCATACTTAATGCAATTGTCTGTTGCTTTGCAACTTAATACTTGGAGGGGTTCGGACGATAACCTCGAAGGTGGACTTTTTAGGCATAGATGCGGTTGGATGGCGGTCTATGTACTTTGTCGTAATGCCCAATTAAATCTCACTATATTTATCATATCATGTATATGCATTGTTATGCCTTTCTCTATTTGTCAATTGCCCGACTGTAATTTGTTCACCCAACATGCTTTTATCTTATGGGAGAGACACCTCTAGTGAACTGTGGATCCCGGTCCTATTCTTTACATAGCATACAATTTACTGCAATACTTGTGTTTTATTATTTTCTTGCAAACATCTTCCACTCGATACGCTTAATCCTTTGTTACAGCAAGCCGGTGAGATTGACAACCTCACTCTGTTTCGTTGGGGCAAAGTACTTGGGTTGTGTTGTGCAGGTTCCGCGTTGGCGCCGGAATCCCTGGTGTTGCGCCGCATCACATTTCGCGACCATCAACCTTCAACGTGCTTCTTGGCTCCTCCTGGTTCGATTAAACCTTGGTTTCTTTCTGAGGGAAAACTTGCCACTGTGCGCATCATACCTTCCTCTTGGGGTTCCCAACGGACGTGTACATTTACGCGCATCAAGCACTGTTTTCTGGCGCCGTTGCCGGGGAGATCAAGACACGCTGCAAGGGGAGTCTCCACTTCTCAATCTCTTTACTTTGTTTTTGTCTTGCTTTATTTTATTTACTACTTTGTTTGCTGCACTAAATCAAAACACAAAAAAATTAGTTGCTAGATTTACTTTATTTACTGTCTTGCTCTCTATATCGAAAACACAAAAAATTTAGTTACTTGCATTTACTTTATCTAGTTTGCTTTATTGTCCTGCACTCTATATTTAAAATACAAAAAAAAAAAAATTAGTTACTTTTATTACCATGTCTAGCTCTGAACCTGTTACTTCTTCACCTGAGGACTTAGTTTTTACTTTCAAACAAGGGGATGAGGAGAGTTTTAAGGATGCTTGGTCTAGAATTTTTACTTCTTATCGTAAAACTGAACCTCAAATGACTCTAAGTTTGCTCCTTAGTAATTTTTATTTTGGTCTTATGGTTCGCTATAGATATGCTTTGGACACTTTAGTAGGAGGAGATTTCCTTCATTGTAATGGGGATCAAGCTTTTAATGCCATAAAGAAATTGGTTGCATCACATGATTCAGCTAATAACTTTGATTCAGCCCTTATTAGCATTTATAATAGATTGAACAATCTCGAGATAAGTACATCTCGCTTAAATGACAATTATCACTGTGTTCGTAATCGTCTTGAACAAGTCTTAGAGAATCCTAAACCTTCATTATGGGACCCTTCTGTTAAAATTGTTATCGGTGATCGAACTCTTCATGCCTACTGTGATATTATGTACGAATTTTGCCTTATGCCTGAAAACATTTATAAATCTTTGAAACTTTGGGGAGTCGATGAAGGGGGAGAAGAAATAGCTCTCATTGATAACTCTATTATAATTCCTAAGGGAATAGCTGCAGGTGTGCATACAACCATTCATGGAAGAACAATATCCATTGATTATCTTATTATTGAAACAGGAAAAATCATACTAGGAAGATCCTTGCTAAAACTATTGGGAGCAGTCATTGATGTGGGAGAAGGCACTCTGAAATTCACCTCTATACCAGGGGGAAATCATATATTTCCTAAACCAAAAGGAAAGAAAAACAATAAGAAAGGTAAGGATGAAGCCCAAGGTAAGGTTGACACACCGTCTCTCGATGTTACTTGATTTGCACTTTCTGCGCCTAGCTGAAAGGCGTTAAAGAAAAGCGCTTATGGGAGACAACCCATGTTTTTACCTACAGCAATTTTTTGTTTTGTTGAGTCTTGGAAGTTGTTTACTACTGTAGCAACCTCTCTTTATCATGTTTTTGTGCCAAGTAAAGTTTCTATGTCAAAGTTGATGTTATATTTGGGATTACTGCGCAGAAACAGCATTGCTGTCTGTCACGAATCTGGGCACAGTTCCCTGTAGAAAATTCGAAAAAATCTGCCAATTTACGAGCGTGATCCTCAGATATGTACGCAACTTTCATTAGTTTTGAGTTTTTCCATTTGAGCAAGTCTGGTGCCATCTTTAAATTCATCTTTACGGACTGTTCTGTTTTTGACAGATTCTGCCTTTTATTTCGCATTGCCTCTTTTGCTATATTGGATTTATTTCTTTGATCCACTAATGTCCAGTAGCATTATGCAATGTCCAGAAGTGAAAATAATGATTGTGTCACCTCTGAATGTGTGAATTATTAATTGTGCACTAACCCTCTAATGAGTTTGCTTGAAGTTTGGTGTGAAGGAAGTTTTCAAGGGTCAAGAGAGGAGTATGATATACTATGATCAAGAGGAGTGAAAGCTCTAAGCTTGGGGATGCCCCCGTGGTTCACCCCTGCATATTTTAAGAAGACTCAAGCGTCTAAGCTTGGGGATGCCCAAGGCATCCCCTTCTTCATCGACAACATCATCGGGTTCCTCCCCTGAAACTATATTTTTATTCAATCACATCTTGTGTTCTTTACTTGGAGCGTCGGTTTGTTTTCGTTTTTGTTTTTGTTTGAATAAGATGGATCCTAGCATTCACTTTGTGGGAGAGAGACACGCTCCGCTGTTGCATATGGACACATGTGTCCTTAGGCTTTACTCATAATGTTCATGGCGAAGTTTCTTCTTCGTTAAATTGTTATATGGTTGGAATTGGAAAATGCTACATGTAGTAATTCTAAAATGTCTTGGATAATGTGATACTTGGTAATTGTTGTGCTCATGTTTAAGCTCTTGCATCATATACTTTGCACCCATTAATGAAGAAATACATAGAGCTTGCTAAAATTTGGTTTGCATATTTGGTTTCTCTAAGGTCTAGATAATATCTAGTATTGAGTTTTGAACAACAAGGAAGACAGTGTAGAGTCTTATAATGTTTACAATATGTCTTTTATGTGAGTCTTGCTGCACTTGTTCATCCTTGAGTTTGCTTCAAATAACCTTGCTAGCCTAAACCTTGTATCGAGAGGGAATACTTCTCATGCATCCAAAATCCTTGAGCCAACTACTATGCCATTTGTGTCCACCATAACTACCTACTACATGGTATTTCTCCGCCATTCCAAAGTAAATTGCTTGAGTGCTACCTTTAAAATTCCATCATTCACCTATGCAATATATAGCTCATGGGACAAAATAGCCTTAAAAACTATCGTAGTATTGAATATGTACTTATGCACTTTATATTTTATTAAGTTGCTTGTTGCGCGATAACCATGCTTCGGGGGAACGCCATCAACTATTGTTGAATATCATGTGAGTTGCTATGCATGTCCGTCTTGTCTGAAGGTCTATCATTTTAGTGGTTGGAGCATGCAAAATTGTTAGAGAAGAACATTGGGCCGCTAACTAAAGCCATGAACCATGGTGGAAGTTTCAGTTTTGGACATATATCCTCAATCTCATATGAGAACAATAATCATTGCTACATGCTTATGCATTTAAGAGGAGTCCATTATCTGTTGTCCATGTTGTCCCGGTATGGATGTCTAAGTTGAGAATAATCAAAAGCGAGAAATCCGAAATGCGAGCATTCTCCTTAGACCTTTGTACGAGCGGCATGGAGGTACCCCTTTGTGACACTTGGTTGAAACATGGCATGCGAAGATCCGGTAGTCCAAGTTAAGTAGGACGAGGTGCGGGCACTATTAGTATACTATGCATGAGGCTTGCAACTTGTAAGATATAATTTTCATAACTCATATGCTTTATTACTACCGTTGACAAAATTGTTTCATGTTTTCAAAATAAAAGCTCTAGCACAAATACAGCAATCGATGCTTTCCTCTTGAAGGACCTTTCTTTTACTTTTATTGTTGAGTCAGTTTACCTATCTCCTTCCACCTTAAGAAGCAAACACTTGCGTGAACTGTGTATTGATTCCTACATATTTGCATATTGCACTTGTTATATTACTTTATGTTGACAATATCCCTGAGATATACATGTTATAAGTTGAAAGCAACCGCTGAAACTTAATCTTCCTATGTGTTGCTTCAACACCTTTACTTTGATTTATTGCTTTATGAGTTAACTCTTATGCAAGACTTATTGATGCTTGTCTTGAAGTACTATTCATGAAAAGTCTTTGTCATATGATTCACTTGTTTACTCATGTCATTACCTTTGCTTTGATCGCTGCATTCATTTCATATGTTTACAAATAGTATGATCAAGATTATGATGGCATGTCACTTCAGAAATTATCTTTGTTATCGTTTTACCTGCTCGGGACGAGCAGAACTAAGCTTGGGGATGCTGATACGTCTCCAACGTATCGATAATTTCTTATGTTCCATGCTACTTTATTGATGATACCTACATGTTTTATGCACATTATATGTCATATTTATGCATTTTCCGGAACTAACCTATTAACAAGATGCCGAAGAGCCGATTCTTTGTTTCTGCTGTTTTTGGTTTCGAAATCCTAGTAAAGAAATATTCTCGGAATTGGACGAAACTTTCGCCCGGGGTCCTATTTTTGCACGAAGCTTCCGGAAGACCGAAGACCTAACGAAGTGGGGCCACGAGGCAGCCAGGGGGTGGCCGGCGCGGCCCAAGCCCCGGCCGCGCCGACCTATCCCCCGGGCCCCTCGTGTGGCCCCTCGCGTTGACCCTCCGCCTACTTAAAGCTTCCGTCGCGAAAACCCCAGTACCGAGAGCCACGATACGGAAAACCTTCCAGAGACGCCGCCGCCGCGAATCCCATCTCGGGGGATTCAGGAGATCGCCTCCGGCACCCTGCCGGAGAGGGGATTCATCTCCCGGAGGACTCTACACCGCCATGGTCGCCTCCGGAGTGATGAGTGAGTAGTTCACCCCTGGACCATGGGTCCATAGCAGTAGCTAGATGGTCGTCTTCTCCTTGTTGTGCTTCATTGTTAGATCTTGTGAGCTGCCTAACATGATCAAGATCATCTATATGTAATACTATATGTTGTGTTTGTCGGGATCCGATGGATAGAGAGTACTATGATTATGGTGATTATCAATCTATTGTTCATGTGTTGTTTATGATCTTGCATGCTCTCCGTTACTAGTAGAGGCTCGGCCAAGTTTTTACTCTTAACTCCAAGAGGGAGTATTTATGCTCGATAGTGGGTTCATGCCTGCATTTACACCGGGACGGTGACGAGAAAGTTCTAAGGTTGTGTTGTCTTGTTGCCACTAGGGATAAAACATTGATGCTATGTCTAAGGATGTAGTTGTTGATTACATTACGCACCATACTTAATGCAATTGTCCGTTGCTTTGCAACTTAATACTGGAGGGGTTCGGACGATAACCCGAAGGTGGACTTTTTAGGCATAGATGCGGTTGGATGGCGGTCTATGTACTTTGTCGTAATGCCCAATTAAATCTCACTATATTTATCATATCATGTATATGCATTGTTATGCCTTTCTCTATTTGTCAATTGCCCGACTGTAATTTGTTCACCCAACATGCTTTTATCTTATGGGAGAGACACCTCTAGTGAACTGTGGATCCCGGTCCTATTCTTTACATAGCATACAATTTACTGCAATACTTGTGTTTTATTATTTTCTTGCAAACATCTTCCACTCGATACGCTTAATCCTTTGTTACGGCAAGCCGGTGAGATTGACAACCTCACTGTTTCGTTGGGGCAAAGTACTTTGGTTGTGTTGTGCGAGGTTCCGCGTTGGCGCCGGAATCCCGGTGTTGCGCCGCATCACATTTCGCGACCATCAACCTTCAACGTGCTTCTTGGCTCCTCCTGGTTCGATTAAACCTTGGTTTCTTTCTGAGGGAAAACTTGCCACTGTGCGCATCATACCTTCCTCTTGGGGTTCCCAACGGACGTGTACATTTACGCGCATCAGACCTCTAGAAGGTAGTCCCGAACCCCACCACCAAGACCACTCCAAGTCTATATGATTTGGCAAACCATACCATTGGGACAAACCTTGAGCAGAAGAAGAAGTACAACCACAAAAAGAAGATGGACGTTGCCGCGCAAGAAAAAGAAGAGGAGCTCATTTTTGGATGTGCCAACTATCCATTGACTACGAGCAAGTGAACTATGCAGCACTAGACGCTCACCTGGACTTCGAGATTGCTAGGAAGCATTGGATGCTAGTTGGCTACTAGCCATGTTGATCATCTCAATATTTAGAGATGATGAGTAGTGGTGGTCTTCTATATTAATTTGTATGAACTATGAATCGATCGTTTCAATATATATGAACTATGTGTCTTTCATATATATGAACTATGTGTCTTTTCATATATATATATGAACTATGTGTCTTTCATATATATGAACTATGTGTCTTTTCATATATATATATGAACTATGTGTCCTGTGTCCGTGCTTGCTTGCAGCACAGCGTGCCTGCTGGCTTGTTGCTGAGCGCAGTCATTTTACCATGTGGGAATTAGCCAAATGTATTCACTAAACAAAGTCCAATTTAGTCCAATTTAACCGTCATGATAATTATGTAGTGAAGATGGAGATCTTTATCCAATTGTTTCCTTCAAAATGTAGTTGACCGCACTTGGATCGCCGATATAGTAGGGGCACTGAGCACTCTGGCACTGCGCCACCTACTCACATGCTGCTCGTTCTCCAGGATGGTTTGGTTTGAGGTCCTTTCGTGGATTCGATCCACTTCAGGCCCTCCCACGGCTGAGTTCACCGCCCCTCCCCAGTTGTGCAACGGCATGGTGGATACGGAAACACCAAAACGCAGCCATCTTTGACAACGCACGGCCTTCGGTGACGTCCCTATTCAACGACATCGTGGCGGAGGCGCAGGCGGTGAATTATTTCATATTCAAATCACTCACATTTTTCTAATAATAAATCATATATTATTTGTCCAATTCCGGGTTACAGATTTCAAGATATTAATTATTTAGCAATATTATATGAATAATGCATATATTATTTGATAATAATAATAAACTAATAAATACATACTTATTTCATATTCACATCACTCACGTTTTTCTAATAATAAATCATATATTATTTGTCCAATTCCGGTTTACAGATTTCAAGATATTAATTATTTGGCAATATTATATGAATAATGCATATTTAATTTGATAATAATACTTTTTTTAATAAATACATAATTATTTCATATTCAAATCACTCACATTTTTCTAATAATAAATCATATATTATTTGTCCAATTCCGGTTTACAAATTTCAAGATATTAATTATTTGGCAATAAATTATATGAATAATGCATATATTATTTGATAATAATATTAAATTAATAAATATATAATTATTTCATATTCAAATCACTCACATTTTTCTAATAATAAATCATATATTATTTGTCCAATTTCGGTTTACATATTTCAATATATTAATTATTCGGCAATATTATATGAATAATGCATATATTATTTGATAATAATAATAAATTAATAAATACATAATTATTTCATATTCAAATCACTCACATTTTGCTAATAATAAATTATATATTATTTGTCCGAAATGTGACACAATGGTATAAGAGTTAATAGAATTGTGACACAATGCTATAGGAGTTAATAGAATTGATATGATAGTATTCACAACAACTACAATCACATTCAGGGGAGCACAGCATGAAAGAACCAAGAAGTTAAGAGTGCTGAGGGTGGAGTAGTGTGCGGATGAGTGCCCGACGGAGAAGTGATGACCAAGTCTACAAGTGTAATTAGTATTGAAAATGGTCCAAGTGAGAGAGTAACAAGTCAAACAAAAAGAAAAAAAATGAAATTAAAAAATGAAAAACATAATTACTGAAAATAATATCTAGTCGCGGTTGGGGTTTGATACGTCTCCGACGTATCGATAATTTCTTATGTTCCATGCTACTTTATTGATGATATCTACATGTTTTATACACATTATATGTCATATTTATGCGTTTTCTGGAACTAACCTATTAACAAGATGCCGAAGTGCCGGTTCTCGTTTTCTGCTGTTTTTGGTTTCGGAAATCCTAGTAACGAAATATTCTCGGAATTGGACGAAATCAACGCCCGGGTTCCTATTTTGCCCGGAAGCATCCGGAACACCCGAGAGCCACCGAGAGGGGGCCCCGTGGGCCCCAGATGACATGGTGGCGCGGCCGAGGCTGGGCCCGCGCCACCCTATGGTGTCGTCGCCTCGTTGACCCTCCTGCGCCGCCTCTTCGCCTATTTAAAGCCCCTGCATCGAAAACCCTTACGGAAAAAGCCACGATACGCGAAAAGTTCCAGAGCCGCCGTCATCGCGAAGCCAAGATCTGGGGGACAGGAGTCTCTGTTCCGGCACCCTGCCGGAGCGGGGAAGTGCCCCCGGAAGGCTTCTCCATCGACACCGCTGCCATCTCCATCGCCATCTTCATCACCGCTGCTTGCTCCCATGAGGAGGGAGTAGTTCTCCATCGAGGCTCGGGGCTGTACCGGTAGCTATGTGGTTCATCTCTCTCCTATGTAGTTCAATACAATAATCTCATGAGCTGCCTTACATGATTGAGATTCATATGATGATGCTTGTAATCTAGATGTCATTATGCTAGTCAAGTGGGTTTTACTTATGTGATCTCCGGAGACTCCTTGTCCCACGTGTGTAAAGGTGACAGTGTGTGCACCGTGTGGGTCTTTTAGGCTATATTTCACGAAGTACTTATTCACTGATTGAAGAGCGTAGTGAAGTGCTTATTTATATCTCTTGATGATTGCAATGTGTTTGTATCACAATTTATCTATGTGCTACTCTAGTGATGTGTTATTAAAGTAGTTTTATTCCTCCTGCATGTGTGCAAAGGTGACAGTGCGTGCACCATGTTAGTACTTGGTTTATGCTATGATCATGATCTCTTGTAGATTGCGAAGTTAACTATTGCTATGATAATATTGATGTGATCTATTCCTCCTACATATGCATGAAGGTGACAAGTGTGCATGCTATGCTAGTACTTGGTTTAGTCGTTTTGATCTATCTTACACTTAAGGTTACTTAAACATGAGCATTATTGTGGAGCTTGTTAACTCCGGCATTGAGGGTTCGTGTAATCCTACGCAATATGTTCATCATCCAACAAAAGTGTAGAGTATGCATTTATCTATTCTGTTATGTGATCAATGTTGAGAGTGTCCACTAGTGAAAGTGTAATCCCTAGGCCTTGTTCCTAAATACTTGCTGAGTTACTACTTGCTTGTTTCTTGTTTTCTTGTGTTACTACTGTCTGCAATACTACCACCATCAACTACACGCCAGCAAGCTATTTTACGGCACCATTGCTACTCGCTTATATATATTCATACCACCTGTATTTCACTATCTCTTCGCCGAACTAGTGCACCTATTTGGTGTGTTGGGGACACAAGAGACTTCTTGCTTTGTGGTTGCGGGGTTGCATGAGAGGGATATCTTTGACCTCTTCCTCCCTGAGTTCGATAAACCTTGGGTGATCCACTTAAGGGAAAACTTGCTGCTGTTCTACAAACCTCCGCACTTGGAGGCCCAACACTGTCTACGGGAAAGGAGGGGAACGTAGACATCAAGCACTTTTCTGGCGCCGTTGCCGGGGAGGAAAGGTAAAAGGTACTCACACTCCGGACCTCGGCTACTAAGCTATTTTCCGGCGCCGTTGTAAGTACTCAAAGCTATTTCCTTTAGACTCTGCAATTGCGACATTTGGTTTCTTGTTTACACTAGTTAGGCATAATGGAAAACAACAAAAATATGAGAGATCTTTATGAACTTTATCTTGAATTAGTACATGATGTGTTTGAAGAGAGAATTAAAAAACCCATGGAACTTTATATGCATGCTAATGGGAATGTTATTACTATGAATGCTTTGAACACCATTGTTGATAATGCTATGGAAAATTCTAAGCTTGGGGAAGCTGGCTTTGATGAGCATGATATTTTTAGTCCCCCAAGCATTGAGGAGAAAATTTACTTTGATGATACTTTGCCTCCCATTTATGATGATTATGATGATAGTAGTCTTTTGTTACCACCTGTTATGGAGGATAAATTTGATTATGATTACAATATACCTCCTATATTTGATAGCTACTTTGTTGAATTTGCTCCCACTACAATTAATAAGAATGACTATGCTTATGTTGGGAGTAGTAATTATTTTATGCATGAGACTCATGATAAGAATGCTTTATGTGATAGTTATATTGTTGAGTTTGCTCATGTTGCTACTGAAAGTTATTATGAGAGAGGAAAATATGGTTGTAAAAATTTTCATGTTACTAAAACACCTCTCTATGTGCTGAAATTTTTGAAGCTACACTTGTTTTATCTTCCTATGCTTGTTATTTTGCTCTTCATGAACTTGTTTATTTACAAGATTGCTATGCATAGGAAGCATGTTAGACTTAAATGTGTTTTGAATTTGCCTCTTGATGCTCTCTTTTGCTTCAACTTCTATTTCCTGCGAGTGCATCATTAAAACTGCTGAGCCCATCTTAATGGCTATAAAGAGAAGAACTTCTTGGGAGATAACCCATGTGTTTTTTTACTACAGTACTTTGTTTTATATTTGTGTCTTGGAAGTTGTTTACTACTGTAGCAACCTCTCCTTATCATGTTTTTGTGCCAAGTAAAGTTTCTATGTCAAAGTTGATGTTATATTTGGGATTGCTGCGCAGAAACAGCATTGCTGTCTGTCACGAATCTGGGCACAGTTCTCTGTAGAAAATTCTAAAAAATCTGCCAATTTACGAGCGTGATCCTCAGATATGTACGCAACTTTCATTAGTTTTGAGTTTTTCCATTTGAGCAAGTCTGGTGCCAGCTTTAAATTCGTCTTTACGGACTGTTCTGTTTTTGACAGATTCTGCCTTTTATTTCGCATTGCCGCTTTTGTTAAGTTGAATGAGTTTCTTTGTTCCATTAACTTTCAGAAGTTTTGTGCAATGTCCAGAAGTGTTAAGAATGATTGTGTCACCTCTGAACATGTGAATTTTTGATTATGCACTAACCCTCTAATGAGTTTGCTTGAAGTTTGGTGTGAAGGAAGTTTTCAAGGGTCAAGAGGGGAGGATGATATACTACGATCAAGAAGAATGAAAAGTCTAAGCTTGGGGATGCCCCGGTGGTTCATCCCTGCATATTTCAAGAAGACTCAAGCATCTAAGCTTGGGGATGCCCAAGGCATCCCCTTCTTCATCGACAAAGTATCAGGTTCCTTCTCTTGAAACTATATTTTTATTCGGTCACATCTTGTGTACTTTACTTGGAGCGTCTGTGTGCTTTTATTTTTGTTTTTGTTTTGTTATCTTAGTTCTCTGAATAAGTTCATCCTTGTGTGGGAGAGAGACACGCTCCGCTGGTTCGTATGAACACATGTGTTCTTAGCTCATAATATTCATGGCGAAGTTTCTTCTTCGTTAAATTGTTATATGGTTGGAATTGGAAAATGCTACATGTAGTAATTGGTAAAATGTCTTGGATAATGTGATACTTGGCAATTGTTGTGCTCATGTTTAAGCTCTTGCATCATATGCTTTGCACCCATTAATGAAGAAATACATAGAGCTGGCTAAAATTTGATTTGCATATTTGGTTTCTCTAAGGTCTAGATAATATCTAGTATTGAGTTTTGAACAACAAGGAAGACAGTGTAGAGTCTTATAATGTTTACAATATGCCCCTATGTGAGTTTTGCTGCACTTGTTCATCCTTGAGTTTGCTTCAAATAAACCTTGCTAGCCTAAACCTTGTATCGAGAGGGAATACTTCTCATGCATCCAAAATCCTTGAGCCAACTACTATGCCATTTGTGTCCACCATACCTACCTACTACATGGTATTTCTCCGCCATTCCAAAGTAAATTGCTTGAGTGCTACCTTTAAAATTCCATCATTCACCTTTGCAATATATAGCTCATGGGACAAAATAGCCTTAAAAACTATCGTAGTATTGAATATGTACTTATGCACTTTATATTTTATTAAGTTGCTTGTTGTGCGATAACCATGCTTCTGGGGAACGCCATCAATTACTCTTTATTGAATATCATGTGAGTTGCTATGCATGTCCGTCTTGTCTGAAGGTCTATCATTTTAGTGGTTGGAGCATGCGAAATTGTTAGAGAAGAACATTGGGCCGCTAACTAAAGCCATGAATCATGGTGGAAGTTTCAGTTTTGGACATATATCCTCAATCTCATATGAGAATAATAACTTTGCTACATGCTTATGCATTTAAGAGGAGTCCATTATCTGTTGTCCATGTTGTCCCGGTATGGATGTCTAAGTTGAGAATAATCAAAAGCGAGAAATCCGAAATGCGAGCATTCTCCTTAGACCTTTGTACGAGCGGCATGGAGGTACCCCTTTGTGACACTTGGTTGAAACATGGCATGCGAAGATCCGGTAGTCCAAGTTAAGTAGGACGAGGTGCGGGCACTATTAGTATACTATGCATGAGGCTTGCAACTTGTAAGATATAATTTTCATAACTCATATGCTTTATTACTACCGTTGACAAAATTGTTTCATGTTTTCAAAATAAAAGCTCTAGCACAAATACAGCAATCGATGCTTTCCTCTTGAAGGACCTTTCTTTTACTTTTATTGTTGAGTCAGTTTACCTATCTCCTTCCACCTAAGAAGCAAACACTTGTGTGAACTGTGTATTGATTCCTACATATTTGCATATTGCACTTGTTATATTACTCTATGTTGACAATTATCCATGAGATATACATGTTACAAGTTGAAAGCAACCGCTGAAACTTAATCTCCCATTGTGTTGCTTCAATACCTCTACTTTGAATTATTGCTTTATGAGTTAACTTTTATGCAAGACTTATTGATGCTTGTCTTGAAGTACTATTCATGAAAAGTCTTTGCTTTATGATTCAGTTGTTTACTCATGTCATTACCATTGTTTTGATCGCTGCATTCATTACATATGCTTACAACAATATGATCAAGGTTATGATGGCATGTCACTTAAGAAATTATCTTTGTTATCGTTTTACCTGCTCGGGACGAGCAGAACTAAGCTTGGGGATGCTGATACGTCTCCGACGTATCGATAATTTCTTATGTTCCATGCTACTTTATTGATGATATCTACATGTTTTATACACATTATATGTCATATTTATGCGTTTTCTGGAACTAACCTATTAACAAGATGCCGAAGTGCCGGCTCTCGTTTTCTGCTGTTTTTGGTTTCGTAAATCCTAGTAACGAAATATTCTCGGAATTGGACGAAATCAACGCCCGGGTTCCTATTTTGCCCGGAAGCATCCAGAACACCCGAGAGCCACCGGAGGGGGCCCTGTGGGCCCCAGATGACATGGTGGCGCGGCCAGGGCTGGGCCCGCGCCACCCTATGGTGTCGTCGCCTCGTTGACCCTCCTGCGCCGCCTCTTCGCCTATTTAAAGCCCCTGCATCGAAAACCCTTACGGAAAAAGCCACGATACGCGAAAAGTTCCAGAGCCGCCGTCATCGCGAAGCCAAGATCTGGGGGACAGGAGTCTCTGTTCCGGCACCCTGCCGGAGCGGGGAAGTGCCCCGGAAGGCTTCTCCATCGACACCGCTGCCATCTCCATCGCCATCTTCATCACCGCTGCTGCTCCCATGAGGAGGGAGTAGTTCTCCATCGAGGCTCGGGGCTGTACCGGTAGCTATGTGGTTCATCTCTCTCCTATGTAGTTCAATACAATAATCTCATGAGCTGCCTTACATGATTGAGATTCATATGATGATGCTTGTAATCTAGATGTCATTATGCTAGTCAAGTGGGTTTTACTTATGTGATCTCCGGAGACTCCTTGTCCCACGTGTGTAAAGGTGACAGTGTGTGCACCGTGTGGGTCTTTTAGGCTATATTTCACGAAGTACTTATTCACTGATTGAAGAGCGTAGTGAAGTGCTTATTTATATCTCTTGATGATTGCAATGTGTTTGTATCACAATTTATCTATGTGCTACTCTAGTGATGTGTTATTAAAGTAGTTTTATTCCTCCTGCATGTGTGCAAAGGTGACGAGTGCGTGCACCATGTTAGTACTTGGTTTATGCTATGATCATGATCTCTTGTAGATTGCGAAGTTAACTATTGCTATGATAATATTGATGTGATCTATTCCTCCTACATATGCATGAAGGTGACGAGTGTGCATGCTATGCTAGTACTTGGTTTAGTCGTTTTGATCTATCTTACACTTAAGGTTACTTAAACATGAGCATTATTGTGGAGCTTGTTAACTCCGGCATTGAGGGTTCGTGTAATCCTACGCAATATGTTCATCATCCAACAAAAGTGTAGAGTATGCATTTATCTATTCTGTTATGTGATCAATGTTGAGAGTGTCCACTAGTGAAAGTGTAATCCCTAGGCCTTGTTCCTAAATACCGCTGAGTTACTACCTGCTTGTTTACTGTTTTCTTGTGTTACTATCTGCTGCAATACTACCACCATCAACTACACGCCAGCAAGCTATTTTCCGGCACCATTGCTACTTGCTTATATATATTCATACCACCTGTATTTCACTATCTCTTCGCCGAACTAGTGCACCTATTTGGTGTGTTGGGGACACAAGAGACTTCTTGCTTTGTGGTTGCGGGGTTGCATGAGAGGGATATCTTTGACCTCTTCCTCCCTGAGTTCGATAAACCTTGGGTGATCCACTTAAGGGAAAACTTGCTGCTGTTCTACAAACCTCTGCACTTGGAGGCCCAACACTGTCTACAGGAAAGGAGGGGGAACGTAGACATCAGGGTTACGGGCCGGGACTGAAGGTTCTCCAACCCAAACTCTGTGACGTGGCCACGTGGATGGGCATTAGTCCCGGCTGGTAACTGGGCCGTGACTAAATGCCTCCGTTTTTGTCCCGCCTAATTACTCGCGGTTGGCCAACCGGGACCAATAGTACTTACGGTGCGGGACTGAAGGCACTGTCTCCACTAGTGTCAGGAACTCCATGGCAGGTCCAGTTGGCCGGCAAGGTGGTCGAGGCCGCGGGCGTGGCCGCCCCCGGGGCCGGGGCCGCTAAGGAGGAGCAGTTACGTCCCCACAGTCGCCGTCGCCTGCGCCGTCGTTGTCTTCGCAAGAGGACCGGTGCTTTAAATTCCTCCTCCGCATCGACCAGGACCCCCTCGACATCAAACGGCTCCCGGACAAATTCACCGAGTTCGTCGATGGCGTCGAGTCGGTCCAGTTGCAGCTACGGGAGGCTAGCTGCAATTTTTGCCGATGGCCTGTTGAGGTCTTGTTCGACAGGAAGGGCAAGATGTACCTCCACACCGGATGGGACAAGTTCGCCCGCGACCTCGCTCTCGATTCCGGCTACCAGCTCACCTTCCTCTACGAGGGGGATGGCGAGATGATCGTCAGGGTGTTCGACGACACATCCTACGGTATGCACTACCACACCGGCGAGTCCGGCTCAGACACCGATAGTTAGAACTGTCAGAGTGTTCTTTTTTTTGCAGCAAATATGGCCACGGGCCAATTAAAACCACTAGTGGCGAGAACCAACTTGAGGTTAGGTGGTTAGGAGGGTGGGTGTACCCCCAACCTACTAGAGTTCAACCCCCAGGTTTGACATCTGTGTGTCTTATAAAGGCGGAATATTCATTCAGTGGGAGGCGACGTTCCCGTCGATAGCGAGGTGCATGTGGTGACTTCGTCAATTTCAAGATCCAATCCGCTGGCTTAGTCTTCCGGAGATGCTCATAGGGGTAGGATGTGCGTGTGTGCGTTTATAGAGGTGAGTGTATGCACTTGTATGTGAGCGTCTATGTTTGTACTGTGTTTCTCAAAAAAAAAAACCCGCTAGTGGCGGTTTCTAGATGTTCATCCTCCATAGAAACGAACAGAAGTTATGGTGCAAGATGTGAAAGTGAAAATACCTAGCAAAATTCGTGTGTTTCTATGGAGGTTGGCTCATCAAAGTATCCCTCCTGGTACAATTCGGCATCATAGGAATATGGCAGTCACATCTGAGTGTTGTTTTTGCCATGCATCGAATGATGATTGGAGGCATTCATTAATGGATTGTGCGATGGCACGGAGTGTTTGGGCTTTGCTAGATGAAGAGATGGTTGAGCATATAACTGCTTCTCTTTGTAGTAATGCGAAGGAGTGGATATTTTCACTGCTAGAATCTCTTCCTCATGATCAGCTAATAACAATAGTCAGCGGAGACGCAAAGCTATCCACGAAGAGATTTTTCAAAATCCATTTGCCATCTTCAAATTCATTCGAAAATTCAGGGAGGATTTGAGTTTGATATCTATACCACAGAGAAATATTGTTGCTGCTCATGCTAATCGACCAGTGGTTCCAAACTGGATTCCTTCAACTAGAGACTATATGAAAATCAATGTCGATGCAACAGTGAGCAGAACGGAAAACACGGGTGCTAGTAGAAAACCTCTCATCCATCTAAACCATAAATACCGGATCCCTTACGAACCGGTACTAAAGGGGGCATTAGTACCGGTTGTATTGTCCAAGCCTTTAGTACCGGTTCGTATGGACCTTTAGTACCGGTTCGTGACACGAACCGGTACTAAAGGGTTAGCGTCAGCCGAAAAACTTTTAGTACCGGTTTGTGACACGAACCGGTACTAAAGGGTAGACCTTTAGTACCGGTTCGTGACACGAACCGGTACTAAAGGTTTTCCGGCTTCCCACGCACCTCCACCCCCCCCGTGGATCGCCTTTTTTTGCTCTGTAAAATACAAATGAAAATGATAGAAAATTCAAAAAAATAAAATGTTTTCAGATTCTCATATGTTATGCAATCTACTATTCGGTGAAATTAAGAAATTCGAATTTTGACTTTTTTTGCAAAAAAAGTTTGAAAAATGGTAAAACCGCATTAACTTTTGCATACGACGTCGGAAAAAAACGTATAATATATCAAAAATCCTGGGAAAAAGTTACATCCGAATTCACAAGGTTTACCCGGTTAGCCAATTTTTAGATTCTCAAAATTCCAAATGAAAATATGAAAGCAGGAAGATTTTAGTTTTTTTCCAGAAATTTAGAATTTTATATATTTTTTAAATTAAAATAATAATTATAAGATTTTTTGAGTCCTAACATATTACTATTACTTTTATCAAATTATAAGATTTTCAATTTTTCAAGTTTTAGGTTTTGCAAAAAATATTAAAATTTTAAAAAATAACTAAAAATAATAAAAATTAAAAAAGTTAATTTTATTTATTTATTCAACATTATAATTACATCATTACTTTTGTTTATTAAAAGAATTATTTGGAATTTAAACGATAAAAAGTGTGACATCGACCAACATGTTAATAGGATTGATATGATAGTACTATCACATACATGCGCTCGAAGCACTTGGAAGTGGAATGAGATGGAACTTGGAAGTTAAGCGTGCTAGTGCGGGAGTAGTGTGAGGATGGGTGACCGACCGGGAAGTTTGACCACGGGTAAGTAATTTGACTAGAGATTAAGTGTAGTTAGAGACTAATGGAAATACTAGTAATTCTGAAAAAAATAAAAAAAAGGAGTGAAAAAAAAGGGTGTGAAAAATAATTGGAAAAAATGGATAAAAAAATTAAACAAAATAGGCTTTAATACCGGTTCGTGTTACGAACCGGTACGAAAGGTCTCCAGCCCCACGGGTTCCTCCGTGCCCACGTGGAGGCACCTTTAGTACCGGTTCGTAAGGAACCGGTACTAAAGGTGGAAGGCCTTTAATACCGAATAATTAGTACCGGTTCCAAAACCGGTACTAAAGGCCCTTTGGAACCGTGGTGGTGTAGCAACTATCTATCTCGCTCCCCGAATGGTGACTCTCTAGGATCTTCGATCTTGGCGTGTCCTGATATCTCGGATCCTGCAACTTCGGAAGCAATTGCATGTATGGAAGCCCTGTCTCTGGATGTTGATCTCCATATAACCAAAAGTGTGATAACTACTGATTGTTTGGAAGTGATCAATTCTCCGAAGAATGGAAGCTTACCGAGATATGTTTTAGTTTTGAGAGAAATAAATATGCGTAGAGAAAATTTTATAGATATTAGTTTCATACATGAGCGGATAAATTCTAATATTCATGCTCATGATTTAGCTAAGAGCTCTCTAGATTTATCACATGGATGCCAGGTGTGGCTGCTACAATCTCCAGACATTATGATTATACCTATGTTTATTGAGTAATAAAGAGAGCTTTACCCGTAAAAAAACAGGGTTATCATTACCAGCTGGATTTTCCAGGTTGGGTGACTGGAAATGCCTGAGAGTGTTCTTTCTTGGTAGCGAACATACGAAATCAGTGAAGCCAACACTAGTGAGGTTTCCTCATTTTGCAATATTTTAACTATGCATTAGTTTATGTAAACCATGTTCCAAACTATGTATTAGTTTATGTAAAACCATGTTTCTATTTATGTATTAGTTTGTGTAATGTTTGCAACTATGTTTACATGAAAAAGAGGAAAACAAAGTAGGCAAAATTATATGCGACGGGCCGGTGGAGGCACTCCAGACGCAAACGGACACGCGGACAAAAACGACCATTTTCGCGTCCGCGAGGCGACGGAGCGTGCGCGGATAATTTAGACGTCTGTTTTGCGTCATCCAGTTGGAGATGCCTAATAGAAAGTGAGAAGCTGAATTTTTCCCGGTGCAGTTTTCTACACGAAACACAGTACATACAGACACACGCCTCGTCATATACTTATATGTACGCATACGACTAGCAGACATAAGATGTTTACTCAATATAGGGTCATATTTCATACAAACATGACAAATTTTAATTTTCAGACATGATTTATTCCGTGTTGTTCTCTTTTTCTAGCTTCGGCCCTGTGTGAGAATGGCTTGATGTTGGGCACTCGGTTCGATACAACTGAAATAGCGTCAATTCGTAAAAAGTATGAGGCTGTAGCTGATTTGATTTCACATGTTAGGCTGTGAAATGATGTTACGAAGTAGACAGGGCCCTGATAGTGACATTCAGTTACTGAAACAAACACTAGTACCAGAATGATCTCCAAAAGATGACTCTCTTCCAAGATGCAGTGTCTTCACCCGGGAATTATAACCCGGTTTTTGGCAACGTTTGGGAAGGGGTTTGGGAGTATAGAGGGGGGAGTTAGTCGAGAGATTAGGCAAGGGAAGTTGAATATTATTCCCACTCCCACGTTTGGTATATGGTGGGAATTTGCAAGGGGGATCGGCAGACTATTTTTTTTTTGATATGCGTGTCGTACAGGTGTAGGTCATCTTCATCAGCATAGCAGGAAGCGCCGGCCATACAAGACCTCCCCGCTGGTATGCGTCGAAGGTCTTGTAGCCCGCCGGACTAGGTAGCGGCTTGGTGCGCGGCGAGATCCTGTAATTTTTTTTGGTTTTGCAATGATTCAAGCACAAACACAAACAGACACATGTAAAATGTAAATGGCCATGAGAAGTATAGCTTGAAACGATTCAGCTAGCTGTCAATCCGTGAAGCCTGGTGGGTGTGCGTCTTCCCTTTTGGGATGGATGGTGCGCGCGAACGAGTCGAACTTCGCCGCTGTGCACGTTTTGGCCGACGAGATCAGTCGGCAGTCATCTGGTAGAGGGTAGAGCGTGATCGGCTCGTCCTCCTACACAGCCGAAACAAGCCAGACGGCGCGATGTGTCTGAACCGCTGTGATATGCCGACATTATTGATGATGCAGGAGATGGAAACCTTGTGCTAGCGCTCAAACAGAGTTATCGTTTTCTCCAATTCCCTAACCCGGCTCAATTACCTGCCCCCTCCCATGCCCTTTCCTTCCTAAACTCCCATGTCCACGAACCAAGCAGCGAATTTTTGGTCCCACGCCTCTCCAACTCCCATTCCCTATTCCCAATTCCCTCAAACCAAACACGCTGCAGATACTTTCGTATTTATGGATTATATTTAGATGGCTGCATTTTGCAAGGACTAAGCGTCTAAGAGCATGTCTAACAAACCCCTTAAAAGGACCAAACATGTATAATAACCGCCGGAATACGGGTTTCGGCTCTACCGGCCGTCTAGCAGACCCCGTAAAAACGGCCCACGCTTCGATTTTTGCTGTTTTCGATTACGGGGCGGGCTTTCGCCCCCTACTTGTGCGGGGTGGGAGCGGGAATAGAGGGCCAAACCAGTATCCCACCTCCACTGCGCGCGAATGGTTTCAGCGAAACCCAACCACCGCCGCCGCTCGATCTCCTCCGCCCCGCCCTTCCCGGCAACGTCGCGGCTGGATCCCGCTGCCATGGATCCTCCGCAAGGGCCACCTTCCGCCGGCGGTGCATCTCCAACGGCCGCGGTGGTTGATGTCCCCGTCGGATGTCCGCCCAATGCCGGCGACGTGTCGGCCATGATCTCCGCCACCATCCCGTCGAAGAGGAAGAGGATTCCGAAGCAATTCTTCGAAGCCCCTTCGGGGGCCGCAGCTCCGCCGGCCGCAGTCCCGCCGGCTGCCAAGAAAGGGGGCAGGATGAAGACGAAGGCGGCCGGGCCGAGGGTGCTCCGCAGCCCAAGGTGAAGACAAAGCAGGTCAGCCGATCGGCCTCGCGCCTCCACCGTCTTCCAAGGCCATGGCCCCTCCTCCCTCCGTTCTGTCCGATGTGATGCCCGCGCTGCCGCCACCCACCATGGACGTAGACAAGGTGTTCGATGTTGAGTCCACAATATCGTACATAGACATGCTCAATGAATCACGGTGGATTTGGACGCCGGCATCGATGCGTTCGATGGGGAGTGCAACGTCGAAGAGATTGATGATGAGGAGGAGGATGAGGGTGACGAGGAGGAGGGCAACATTGCTTTTCCATTCTTCAACATCTTGCTAAGTGGAAGTTGAGGGACAACGAACCAAAGTGCAAGAAGGAGGCACTGCTCACCATGGATGATGAAGCGGAGGACATGAGTGCGAGAAACACCGGCAAGCCCGAGGGCAACAAGAAAACCAAGGAGAGGGTGAAGGTGGAAGGCGAAGCAGCTAGCTTCCGGGAGAAGTTGGATCAACTCATGAAGTCCAAGGAGGCATTGACGATGAAGACATTGGAGACCAAGCTCCTCATCACCGAGAAGAAGAAGGAGGTCAAGCTTGCCAAGGTGGAAGCAAGGCGGGAAGATGCCAAGTTGAAGGCCGAGCTTGACTTGAGGATGATCGCACTCAAAGAAGCCAAGGCCATGAAGGACCTCTTGGCCGAGGAGAGGGATATCATGATGATGCGCACCGACGGCATGGACGAGGATCGGCTGGCGTGGTGGAAGGAGACCAATGCGGACATCATGGTGAGGAAGAAGGCTGCGAGTGAAGCTCGTGCTGGAAGTGCTCAAGGTGAGTCTCCGGCGAGTGGTGGCGCCGCTGGCGATGGACTCGTTGATGGTTGATCATATTTGGGAACTTCCGTGGCTTGAACATTGCCTATGTTCGCGTTGTGATGTTAAAAACTATGAATTATGCATCACATATTTTGGATGTGCTATGTTTGATCTGAAATTGTTGTGCAAATTGTTGTCTAAAACCCTGTTTTGAGGGATCAAAAACTCGGACGAGCTAGCAGAAAGAGGCGAAAATATACGGAACCTGTTAAACATGCTCTAAGCCCAATCGAGATTTATGGAGCCACATACTGAGAAGTATTTGCACCCTTTTCTCGCATCGACGGCAGCGGGTATGCTTTTAGAAAATTAAAACAGAACCATCTCTAGCTATTATTTTGATCGGCCGGTGGTAAACATTTTGGATGCAGGGATACACCAAAGAGACGGATTCATAGGAAACTACGCTCCTCTTTTCCTGCCGTGACAAAACCATGAAACAAGTGTCAAAACTGGCGGAAATGGTGAATGGAACATGGGTACGCGCGCACCCGTTTACGTAAAGTTCAAAATAATGCTATTTAAAAGTTTCAAAAAAGTGTGAAGTAAAATTTTGCATGTATATACTATGTTGATACTTACTTGTGTGTGTTTTCACGGAAAAATACCATTGTATGTGACCTACACAAAAATGACAAAATGCAAATTCCTATTCCTGTGAATAGTACAATTCATGTTCACTATTCTCATTTGGACATTTTGTCATTTTTATGCAGGCCACACACAATGGTATTTTTTCGTGAAAACTTACACGAGTAAGTATCAACATAATATGTACATGCAAAAATTTACTTCACATTTTTTTGAAAATTTTTAAATAACATTTTTTGAACTTTTCGTAAACGGGTGCGCGCGCACCCGGGTTCCAAACGTCCGGGTCGCAAAACTGGGGCTAATTAAATAATCCCCTCCGTTTCTGCTCTTCTTCCACAGCAACGAAACCCTGCAAACTCCTCCAAAATGGAAGGCCACGGACGGACTGCGACGGTGGCAGCGGTGCTAGGCGACGACGACCTCCTCCGCGAGATCCTCCTCCTCCTCGGCTTTCCCAACCACCTCGTCCGCGCCGCCCTCGTCTCCAAGCGGTGGCTTCTCCAGGCCTCCGAGCCGGCCTTCCTCCGCAGCTTCAGCGACCGCCACCCACCCCGACTCCTCGGCTTCTGCATCGACTACCCCGGCAGGTGTCAGTTGGTGCAGCTCCCGCAGACCCCGGAGCTCGCCGCTATCTCACGCCGCGCGGCCTCCTCCTGCGCCGACGTCTTCGCCCGCAGACACCAGAGTATCACGCACTGCCGGAACGGCCGCCTCATCACCAAGTTCTTCGAAGACGACAGATTCAGGTACTCCATCCTGTCGCCGCTGCTCGAAGAGTCCGAGTCGGTGCTCCCGCCAACCCCGCTGCCGCACAATGGCCGAGACGGGGGCTACCGTTGCATTTCCCTACCCGAGGATGGCGGCCGAGACGGCATCACCTTGCTGCGTCTCTGGAGCGACGGGCGGAAAGTCTCCGTGGAAGTGTGCGTCCTCGGATCCGGCGGATGGGGCGCCCCTACCACCGCCGAGACAGAGATACAGCCTCCCTATCCCGAACCCTACTTCGAAAATATGTCGCCTCCCATCCACGGCAAGATATTCATGGCGACCTCCGTCGGGTACACCCTGGGGCTGGATTTGGCGACAGCACGCTTCTTCATCCTTGACCACCCAGATGGAGTCGGGGGCAACTTCAAGCTCTCATTTGCGGATTCGGACCTCTATCTTGTCAGCGCACAATGGTTTCAGCTTAGTGTGTGGCTCCATAAGGTTACCGGCGACGACGATGGCTCAGGTGGTTGGCTCCTGGTGGACACGTTTTGTGTCCAGGAGGAATGCACACGAGTTGTGTGCAGCAGGAGGGTCTGTGCTGGTGGAGATTTCGTCAACGTTGCTGCAGTTGGGGATAATGCAGAGTTCGTGTTCTTGAATCATCCAGCAAGCGCTAATGTCATTTATGTTCATCTCAGGAGAAGGGTGGTTGAGCTGGCGTATGATCACCTTCGTTTTGGTTATTCGGCTTTCCGCTATACCGATATCTTTCCTCTTATGTTGAGCTGGCCTCCTATCTTCCCGGGCCTGAATGCAGGACATGATCAACAGGAATGATCCCACTATGTTCAATCTTTGTAATACGTTTACTCGCCTACTGCTGGGTGTAAAAACTCTGTTTCTTCGGTTATGTGATGGAAATGGATGAGAAATCAAAATTACTATGATGGGTTCAGTTGCAGCTCTATATATGGCTAACTAATGTGTTTTTATGCTGTGTGTCCCTCGTATTAGGTTGAACCCTCTTAGTACCTGGTGTATCTGTCAATGCTATCCAAACAGTAGTTATCATTCTCTATGCTATTGGGTTCTCCGCATTTACTTGTTAGTCGTTACGAAGTTGGTTGACAAAATAATCAGCTTAGGAATGCAAATGGGTCACAAGCGTAGAGCACTAGATGCTGCCATTATGTAACTGGAATCTTTAGAACCTCTGTTCATTTCACAAAAAAAGACTTTAAGTTCACGACGTTGTATAGCAAGAGATCCGGCTGAACCGGCCTGAATCTTGCGAGACTGTATGTATAAGACATTGCTTGAACGGAGATTCGTCAGTAATTACTATGTTCTGTACGGGGGAGCACTGAAAGACTCAAACGATTGTAGAAGGAGTGCATGTGAGATGTTCAGTATGTTATGGGCGCTCACTGACATATGTTACAGTTTCTTGTGGATTTTTTTTCAATGCATAGCTGAACCAGTGGCGGAGCCACACTTGGGCTGTGTAGTCAAATGACTACACAGTTCTTAAACAATACAAGCTAAATGTATGTAAAAAATAATTAAAATTTTACATAAATACATGTATTTGACTACACAACATTAAGCTGACAACACTGTGTTGTTGTCCTGGCTCCGCCACTGAGCTGAACAAGATAAATGCGGTTATCTGAAACAATACTGTTTAACACTATTTACTATGCAGATCAGCACACAAATGCTTGATTAACTACCAAGTAGATCATTTTTCTCTTAAAGAATTGCAGATTCATGTTTATCCCCTCATGTACACATGATATTTCTTTTGAAATTTTTGGAAACTTGTAAACGGATCACTGGAATTTGTTAGCCAAAAGCACTTTGCTGTGCAGTAACCGTTCCTTGCTGGATATATGTGATGACCCTGCTGATTTTTTTCTTTGGGTCACCACCCTGCCGAACTGTCATATAGTAATGCGATAAACTTGTATTATTCATTTATTCTATCCTTCTAGGAGCATGATATGCCTGGATAGAGAAAATAGCTAATAATATTGCACATCAACAAGATTCTACCAGAAGCTATGTTTCTTTTGATGATGTAATGGAAATGGATGAGAAAACAAATTACCGTAATGGGTTTTTGCATCCTCTAACCCAGGTATGCCATTTAACTGGGTTTGGTTTTTCTTAGTTAGTCTTTGCAGGTATTTGCTATCAAGTTGGTTAACATATAAGAAGCTTTGGAAGTGCAATTGTGTAACTGTCGTAGAACACATACGTGCCAGTCATGTAACTTGGATCTTAAGAACCTCTTTTTGTTTCACTAAAAAGATTGAAGTTTCCAGCAGAGTGTATACCAGGACATCCAACAGAATTGTGCTGAATGTTATAAGATTGATTAGTGTGTATCAAATATTGCCTATATGGAAGATTTGTCAGAAATGAAGATTTTCTGGTAATATTCAATAGTGCAAAGAACTTTGAAAGATAACCTGTTATTTATGCTAAATTGCCAATGCAGCAAATTTTGCTCAATATGTTCATGCTCCGTCCATCCCTAAATAATTGAAGTTATAGGTTTGTTCTAAGTTAACTTAATTTAAGTTTGACCAGGGCTATAGAAAATTATATCAACACACCAGTTCAGTTTCATTAGATTCATCATAATATATATTTTCATACTATATAGATTTGATGTTGTTGATATTAGCACATTTTTCTGTAAACTCTACCAAAGTAAGAGAAGTTTGACTTAGGAAAAACCTAGAACTTTAATTATTTAGAAACCGAGTGAGTAATGCTAAAGCAAGCAAACCTCATTGTCAAAGGGAATTAAAATTCCATAATAACGATTAATTTTGGTTGTGTAGTGGGAGAAATATGAAAGTAGGGCTTGTCTTCAAGCGATGAAGATTGGGCCAGTGTTCCATAATCTTTTTAGATATTCAGTTATGGGTGGCTTCATCGTAATTAATGTACTTGGTGATGTTATTTGATACTTCTGATATTACTTTCATTCATGATTATATATGCAGTGTTCAGCAATTTCGACACGCACAAGGGCTTCAATCGTGTCTACCTTGAGGTTTGGAAGCGGATCTCTAAGCAAAAGGCTCGAGCACACCTAATTAAGTAACTATGTATAGTTTTTATGGAAAATGGAAGCTTGACAGTGATATTTCTGTTGGAGATATGCCCAAGAGGCAATAATAAATTGGTTATTATATATCTTTGTGTTTATGATAAATGTTTATATACCATGCTATAATTGTATTAACCGAAACATTGATACATGTGTGTTATGTAAACAACAAGAAGTCCCTAGTGAGCCTCTTGTATAACTAGCTTGTTGATTAATAGATGATCATTGTTTCGTGATCATGAGCATTGGATGTTATTAATGACAAGGTTATATCATTATGTGAATGATGTAATGGACACACCCAATTAAGCGTAGCATAAGATCACGTCATTAAGTTCATTTGCTATAAGCTTTCGATACATAGTTACCAAGTCCTTTCGACCATGAGATCATATAAATCAGTTATACCGGAAGGG
Organism: Lolium rigidum; assembly: GCF_022539505.1. NCBI lineage: Eukaryota > Viridiplantae > Streptophyta > Magnoliopsida > Poales > Poaceae > Lolium > Lolium rigidum. The sequence continues at coordinate 44,455,439 of NC_061510.1, read as the reverse complement.
TACTTTGATTACATCAAACGCCACTTGCGTAAATGGGTGGTTATAAAGGTGGGATTAGGTATCCGGAAAGTATGAGCTTGAGGCATATGGATCAACAGTGGGATTTGTCCATCCCGATGACGGATAGATATACTCTGGGCCCTCTCGGTGGAATGTCGTCTAAATGGCTTGCAAGCATATGAATGGTTCATAAGAGACCACATACAACGGTATGAGTAAAGAGTACTTGTCAGGAGACGAGGTTGAACAAGGTATCGTGATACCGATGATCAAACCTCGGACAAGTAATATATCGTGAGACAAAGGGAATCGGTATCGTATGTAAATGGTTCATTCGATCACTAAGTCATCGTTGAATATGTGGGAGCCATTATGGATCTCCAGATCCCGCTATTGGTTATTGGTCGGAGAGAAGTCTCAACCATGTCTACATAGTTCGCGAACCGTAGGGTGACACACTTAAGGTTTGATGTCGTTTGAGTAGATATGGAATTTGGAAATGGAGTTCGAAGTTTTGTTCGGAGTCTCGGATGGGATGCAGGACATCACGAGAAGTTCCGGAATGGTCCGGAGAATAAGATTCATATATAGGAAGTCATATTCCATGTTTTGGAAATGATCCGGTGCATTTATGGAAGGTTCTAGAAGGTTCTAGAAAAGTCCGGAAGAAACGCACTATGGAAGGTGGAGTCCCGGAGGGACTCCACAACCCTGGCCGGCCAAACCCTAAGGGAGGAGTCCCAGGTGGGCTCCACCTAAGGTGGCCGGCCACCCCACCTCAAGGAAAGGTGGGAGTCCCACCTTGAGTAGGACTCCCCCCTTAAGTAGGTTTCCCACCAAAGGTAGGTTTGGTGTTGGGGTCTTATTCGAAGACTTGGGAGACAAGCCTTGGGGCTTCCACCTATAAATAGAGGGGCAAGGGGAGGGGGCCGGCCAACTCAAGCCCCATAGTTGGCCGCACCCTTGAGGCCGGCGTCCCAAACCCTAGCCTCTCCCCAAACCCTAGCCGCCTCCTCCTCCACCGCAACTCCCGCATACGCTTAGGCGAAGCCCTGCCGGAGTTCTCCACCACCACCGCCACCACGCCGTCGTGCTGCCGGGATTCCAAGGAGGATCTACTACTTCCGCTGCCCGCTGGAACGGGGAGAAGGACGTCGTCTTCATCAACACCGAACGTGTGACCGAGTACGGAGGTGTTGCCCGATTGTGGCACCGTCGAGATCAAGATCTTATACGCGCTTTTGCAAGCGGCAAGTGATCGTCTACATCCACCCCGAGATCTAATCTCGTTAAGCTTTGCGAATCTTCGAGGGTTAGTCTCATCATCTCCTCGTTGCTACCGTCTACTAGATTAGATCTTGGCTTGGTTTTCGTTCTTGCGGTAGGAAATTTTTGTTTTCTATGCTACGAATCCCATCAGTGGTATCAGAGCCGTGTCTATGCATAGATTGGTTGCACGAGTAGAACACAATTGTTTTGTGGGCGTTGATGCTTTTGTTGTCTTTAGTTCGTGTACTTTGCATCTTGCGGCATAATGGGATGAAGCGGCTCGGGCTAACTTTACATGACCGCGTTCATGAGACTTGCCCCACGTTCGACATGCAACTTGTATTGCATAAGTGGCTTTGCGGGTGTCTGTCTCTCCCACTATAGTGAAGATCCAATTTACTCTTTCTATTGACAACATTAGTATCACCGTTGTGGTTCATGTTCGTAGGTAGATTGGATCTTATGCGAAAACCCTAAACCACGTAAAATATGCAAACCAATTAGAGGCGTCTAACTTGTTTTTGCAGGGTTTGGTGATGTGATATGGCCATAATGTGATGATGAATATGTATGAGATGATCATTATTGTATTGTGGCAACCGGCGGGAGCCTTATGGTTGTCTTTAAATTTCATGTTGAGTAGTATTTCAAAGTAGTTGTAATAGTTGCTACATGGAGGACAATCATGAAGACGGCGCCATTGACCTTGGTGCTATGCCGACGATGATGGAGATCATGCCCGTTGATGATGGAGGATCATGTCCGTGCTTTGGAGATGAAGATCAAAGGCGCAAAGACAAAAGGGCCATATCATATCACATATGAATTGCATGAGATGTTAATCCTTTTTATGCATCTTATATTGCTTAGATCGCGACGGTAGCATTATAAGATGATCCCTCTCTCTAAATATCAAGATAATAAAGTGTTCATCCTTAGTATGCACCGTTGCTAAGACTTGTCGTTTCGAAGCATCTCGTGATGATCGGGTGTGATAGATTCTACATGTGCATACAACGGGTACAAGCCAATATTTGTACACGCGGGTACTAAGGTTGCCTTGACGAGCCTAGCATGTACAGACATGGTCTCGGAACACGGAATACCGAAAGGTAGAGCATGAGTCATATGATTGATATGATGAACACTTGGGTGTTCGCCATTGAAATTACATCTTGTTCGTGATGATCGGGCTTGGTGTGGTGGATTTGGTTCGTGTGATCACTAAGACAATGCGAGGGATATTGTTTTGAGTGGGAGTTCACCTAGTTTTTAATTTTGTTAAATTAAAATTTGAACTCAATTTGTCATAAACCTAGTCTAAACTATTGCAAATAATTGTTGTAGATCATGGCGTCCCCATCAATCAATTTTAACCAGTTCCTAGAGAAAGAAAAGCTTAAAAGCAATGGTAGCAACTTCACCGACTGGTTCCGTCATGTGAGGATCTTCCTCAATGGCGGAAATCTGCAATATGTGCTTGATGCACCGCTAGGTTCCACACCACCTCCTCTAGTATCTGAGGAAGAAAAGAATGTTTTCGAAGCTCGGGCTAAAGTGTACTCTCAAGTTCAGTGTGCCATCCTATGCAGCCTAGAGGCAGAGCTCCAAAAGCGTTTTGAGCACCACGACCCTTGTGATATGATGCGTGAGCTCAAAGTTATCTTTGAAACTCATGCGGCCGTGGAGAGCTATGAGGCCTCGAAGCAGTTCTTCGGCTGCATGATGGAAGAGGGCAGCTCCGTTAGTGAGCACATGTTCGCTATGTCCGGACATGCGAGGAAGCTCAGTGACTTGGGGATTGTGATCCCTAACCAGCTGGGTATTCATCGTGTTCTCCAATCACTGCCACCAAGTTACAAGAACTTCGTGATGAACTATAATATGCAGAACATGAACAAGGAGTTACCTGAACTCTTCTCCATGCTGAAATCTGCTGAGGTTGAGATACAGAAAGAGCACCAAGTGTTGATGGTCAATAAGACCACCAAGTTCAAGAAACAGGGCAAACCTAAGAAGGACCTCAAGAAGGGTGGCAAGAAAGCTGCCGCTCATCCTGAGAAGCCTAAGGGTGGCCCTAAACCTGATACTGACTGCTATTACTGCAATGGGAAGGGGCACTGGAAGCGGAATTGCTCCAAGTATCTGGCTGGTCTGAAGAGCGGCCTTGTCAAGAAGAAGAAAGGTATATCTGATATACATGTTATAGATGTTTATCTCACTGGTTCTCGTACTAGTGCCTGGGTATTTGATACTTGGTTCGGTTGCTCACATTTGTAACTCGAAACAGGAACTACGGAATAAACGAAGCCTAGCGAGGGATGAAGTAACGATGCGCGTTGGAAATGGATCCAAGGTCGATGTGATCGCTGTCGGCACGCTTCCTCTACATCTACCATCGGGATTAGTTTTAAACCTTAATAATTGTTATTTGGTGCCTGCGTTGAGCATGAACATTATATCTGGATCTTGTTTAATGCAAGACGGTTATTCATTCAAGTCTGAGAATAATGGTTGTTCTATTTTTATGAATAATATCTTTTATGGTCATGTGCCTGAGAAGAATGGTTTATTTCTATTAAATCTCGATAGTAGCGATACACATGTTCATAACATTGATGCTAAGCGAATTAAATTGAATGATAATTCTACTTATATGTGGCACTGTCGTCTTGGTCATATTGGAGTGAAACGCATGAAGAAACTCCATGCAGATGGACTACTTGAGTTACTTGACTTTCAGTCACTTGACAGATGCGAAGCATGTCTAATGGGAAAAATGACTAAGACTCCATTCTCTGGTATTATGGAGCGAGCTACAGACTTATTGGAAATCATTCATACCGATGTGTGCGGACCAATGAGTGTAGCTTCGCGCGGTGGTTATCGTTATGTTCTAACCTTCACAGATGATCTGAGTAGATATGGGTATATCTATTTCATGAAACATAAATCCGAGACTTTCCAAAAGTTCAAGGAATTCCAAAGTGAAGTAAAAAATCAACGTAACAAGAAGATCAAGTTTCTGCGTTCTGATCGCGGAGGCGAATATCTGAGTTATGAGTTTGGCATGCATTTAAAGAAATGCGGAATACTTTCACGATTGACACCGCCGGGAACACCACAGCGCAATGGTGTGTCCGAACGTCGTAATCGAACTCTCTTAGATATGGTTCGTTCTATGATGTCTCTTACTGATTTGCCGTTATCATTTTGGGGTTATGCGTTAGAGACAGCTGCATTCACTTTAAATAGGGCACCATCGAAATCCGTTGCAACGACACCGTATGAATTATGGTTTAATAAGAAACCTAAGCTGTCGTTCCTTAAAGTTTGGGGTTGCGAAGCCTATGTAAAAAAGTTACAACCGGACAAGCTAGAACCCAAAGCGGAGAAATGCGTCTTCATAGGATACCCTAAGGAAACTATAGGGTATACTTTCTATCACGAGATCCGAAGGCAAAATCTTTGTTGCTAAGAACGGAACCTTTCTTGAGAAAGAAGTTCTCACTAAAGAAGTGATCTGGAAGAAAAGTAGAACTCGACGAGGTTGCTGAACCTTCTCTCGTTGATCGAGTAGCGCAGATGCCGGAAGATGTTCCTGTGCCGCCCGCACCGTAATGAGAGGAAGCTAATGATAAAGATCATGAAACTTCGAGCGAGGTAGCTGCTGAACCTCGTAGGTCGACAAGGGAGCGTACCACTCTCGATTGGTATGATCCTTGTCTAAATCTCATGATTGTGGACAACAATGATGAGGACCCTGCGACGTATGAAGAAGCGATGATGAGCCCAGATTCCAACAAATGGCAAGAAGCCATGAAATCCGAAATGGGATCCATGTATGATAACAAAGTATGGACTTTGGTAGATCTACCCGATAGCCGCAAGGCTATTGAGAATAAATGGATCTTCAAGAGAAAAACAGATGCTGACGGTAATGTTACTGTCTATAAAGCTCGACTTGTCGCAAAGGGTTTCCGACAAATTCAAGGTGTTGACTACGATGAGACTTTCTCACCTGTAGCGAAGCTAAAATCTGTGAGGATTTTGTTAGCAATAGCTGCATTTTTCGATTATGAGATTTGGCAGATGGATGTCAAAACGGCGTTCCTTAATGGTGACATTGAGGAAGAGTTGTATATGGTACAACCCAAAGGTTTTGTCGACCCTAAAAATGCTGACATGGTATGCAAACTTCAGCGTTCCATTTATGGACTGAAGCAAGCATCCAGGAGTTGGAACCGACGCTTTGATAAGGTGATCAAAGACTTCGGGTTTATACAGTGCCATGGAGAGGCCTGTATTTACAAGAAAGTGAGTGGGAGCTCTGTAGCATTCCCAATATTATATGTAGATGACATATTATTGATTGGGAATGATATAGAACTATTAAGCAGTGTAAAAGGTTATTTGAATAAGTGTTTTTCAATGAAAGACCTTGGTGAAGCAGCGTACATTTTAGGCATCAAGATTTATCGAGATAGATCAAGACGCCTAATAGGGATTTCACAGAGTACATACCTGGACAAGATTCTAAAGAAGTTTAGAATGGATGAGAGTAAGAAAGGATTCTTACCGATGTTGCCAGGTAAGGTCTTGAGTAAAACTCAAGGTCCGGCTACGGCGAGAAGAAGAGAGAGGATGAATCGGATCCCCTATGCCTCGGCGATAGGCTCTATCATGTATGCCATGCTTGTGTACTAGACCGGATATAGCACATGCTTGTTAGTTTGACTAGCGAGATATCAAAGTGATCCGGGAATGGAACATCTGGACAACGGTCAAGGATATCCTGAAGTACTTGAAAAGAACTAAGGATATGTTTCTTTGTTATGGTGGTGACCAAGAGCTCGTTGTAACAAGTTACACCGATGCAAGTTGGAACAACGATCACGATGACTCTAAGTCTCGGTCCGGGTACGTGTTTATATTGAATGGTGCTTGCGGTAGGCTGGTGCAGCTCCAAGCGGTGCACGATGGCGAAGTCTTCAACGAGAATCGGAATACATAGCGGCTTCGGAGGCTTCATCGGAAGCGGTATGGATGAAGAGGTTCATTGTTGAGCTCGGTGTGGTTCCTAGTGCATTGGACCCACTAGTCATTTATTGTGACAACATGGGTGCCATCGCCAATGCACAAGAACCAAGGTCACACAAGAAGCTAAAGCATATCAAGCTGCGTTTTCATTCGATTCGCGAGTACATCGAAGATGGAGAAGTAAAGATTTGCAAAGTACACACCGATCCGAATGTAGCAGATCCGTTGACTAAAGCTCTCCCTAGGGCAAAGCATGACCAACACCAGAATGCCATGGGTGTTAGGTACCTTACAATGTAATCTAGATTATTGACTCTAGTGCAAGTGGGAGACTGTTGGAGATATGCCCAAAAGGCAATAATAAATTGGTTATTATATATCTTTGTGTTTATGATAAATGTTTATATACCATGCTATAATTGTATTAACCGAAACATTGATACATGTGTGTTATGTAAACAACAAGAAGTCCCTAGTGAGCCTCTTGTATAACTAGCTTGTTGTTTAATAGATGATCATCGTTTCGTGATCATAAGCATTGGATGTTATTAATGACAAGGTTATATCATTATGTGAATGATGTAATGGACACACCCAATTAAGCGTAGCATAAGATCACGTCATTAAGTTCATTTGCTATAAGCTTTCGATACATAGTTACCAAGTCCTTTCGACCATGAGATCATATAAATCGGTTATACCGGAAGGGTACTTTGATTACATCAAACGCCACTTGCGTAAATGGGTGGTTATAAAGGTGGGATTAGGTATCCGGAAAGTATGAGCTTGAGGCATATGGATCAACGGTGGGATTTGTCCATCCCGATGACGGATAGATATACTCTGGGCCCTCTCGGTGGAATGTCGTCTAAATGGCTTGCAAGCATATGAATGGTTCATAAGAGACCACATACCACGGTACGAGTAAAGAGTACTTGTCAGGAGACGAGGTTGAACAAGGTATCGTGATACCGATGATCAAACCTCGGACAAGTAATATATCGTGAGACAAAGGGAATCGGTATCGTATGTAAATGGTTCATTCGATCACTAAGTCATCGTTGAATATGTGGGAGCCATTATGGATCTCCAGATCCCGCTATTGGTTATTGGTCGGAGAGAAGTCTCAACCATGTCTACATAGTTCGCGAGCCGTAGGGTGACACACTTAAGGTTTGATGTCGTTTGAGTAGATATGGAATTTGGAAATGGAGTTCGAAGTTTTGTTCGGAGTCTCGGATGGGATCCGGGACATCACGAGGAGTTCGGAATGGTCCGGAGAATAAGATTCATATATAGGAAGTCATATTCCATGTTTGGAAATGATCCGGTGCATTTATGGAAGGTTCTAGAAGGTTCTAGAAAAGTCCGGAAGAAACGCACTATGGAAGGTGGAGTCCCGGAGGGACTCCACAACCCTGGCCGGCCAAACCCTAAGGGAGTAGTCCCAGGTGGGCTCCACCTAAGGTGGCCGGCCACCCCACCTCAAGGAAAGGTTGGAGTCCCACCTTGAGTAGGACTCGCCCCTTAAGTAGGTTTCCCACCAAAGGTAGGTTTGGTGTTGGGGTCTTATTCGAAGACTTGGGAGACAAGTCTTGGGGCTTCCACCTATAAATAGAGGAGCAAGGGGAGGGCCCCGGCCAACTCAAGCCCCATAGTTGGCCGCACCCTTGAGGCCGGCGCCCCAAACCCTAGCCTCTCCCCAAACCCTAGCCGCCTCCTCCTCCACCGCAACTCCCGCATACGCTTAGGCGAAGCCCTGCCGGAGTTCTCCACCACCACCGCCACCACGCCGTCGTGCTTGCCGGGATTCCAAGGAGGATCTACTACTTCCGCTGCCCGGCCGGAACGAGGGAGAAGGACGTCGTCTTCATCAACACCGAACGTGTGACCGAGTACGGAGGTGCTGCCCGATTGTGGCACCGTCGAGATCAAGATCTTCTACGCGCTTTTGCAAGCGGCAAGTGATCGTCTACATCCACCCCGAGATCTAATCTCGTTAAGCTTTGCGAATCTTCGAGGGTTAGTCTCATCATCTCCTCGTTGCTACCGTCTACTAGATTAGATCTTGGCTTGGTTTTCGTTCTTGCGGTAGGAAAATTTTTGTTTTCTATGCTACGAATCCCATCAATTTCATTGCTTCGACATTCATCAGATGGGTTACTATGATGCTTTGGGGGAATATATCAGCAGAACATGTTCCCCTCCCGCATGGGTTAGATTGAACTTGAAAAAAATGTACTCCTCTTGCCTGAAAGAAAATATATACTACTTCAGCTTCTCATGTTTCTGTTTTATCATGTTGTCTCGCTAATTGTTTTGTGTGCTTACGATTTCCAATATGATGCCTACCTGGCTTCCATTGATGAAAAGGTAAGCATGATTTTTGTATGAGATTTCCTACGTGATACAAGTCAACTTGAATATTTACTTATGCAACATGTTCTGTCTATAGATTAAGAAGAGAACTGTCATCTCTTGATCACAGGGTCCATGGGAAAGGTGGTTAGTTGATCTTGGTATCTGTTTCTTAGCAAGGAAATGTGCCTTTATACAGGAACTTCGTTTATCTCTTAGATTCATCTAGGCATCCTTTCTTTTTAAAGGAGGCGGCTCGTTTCTCTCTCTCTCTCTCTCTCTCTCTCTCTCTCTCTCTCTCTCTCTCTCTCCCCCTCTATTCTCCGTTGCTGATGAGCTTTTAAGTACGTGGATCTTCCACTGTAGCCAGCAAGTCACTCCAAAACTTACGAAATTGAAAGAGGAGTGCCTAATCAACCCATCCACCGAAGGAATTTGATTCCCCTTACTTCCTTTCAGGACCTTGTAACCCTTAGGTCTCCTTCTATGAGGATCCTTATTGAGAGGCTATCGTGAGTTGGTCTTGCATAATCTCATGATGCTATTGGGATTTGGGATTCTCCTATTGAGTTCTGGAGTCGTGCCTCAACCCTGTGTTTAGGTTTGGTAGCTAGCCTACGAGTTCGTGTTGTGTAATCTCGTGATGTTGTTGGGATTCTCCAATTGAGTTGTGGAGTCGTGCCTCAACCATGTGTATATCTTTTGTGGCTGTTCGTAGACCTTTATAGCACCACACCTCTCTAACATAGAAGATCTTCTATTTTGGAAGGACCTATGGGAAACAAATCTCATGTCACTTGTCTCCCCGAAGTCTACATCTTACTTTTACTCTTGTCTCTTAGTTGCAAGTTATTTGTATTTTGTTATTCATCTAGATTATCACCTTGTTAAGAATCTTCCTTTGCATTAAAGCCTAAAACTTGAAAGGATTAAAATTTTGATTAGCTCCTATTCACCCCCTCTTGTCGTTCGTCGCGTACTTTCAAGAAGCACGTACATTGCACCAGGGAAGGTCATCACCGTAGCATCACCACAACCGTTATTGATGTCATCAATGGAGTTGCGAAGTCGCCTATCAAGGAACTAAGCCGGGGAGGAAGCAGACGACAGAGGCGAGCAGTTGCGCGGAGACACTCACCAGAGACCTTATCACATGTATCCAAGTACATGAACTCGACTGACGGGGTTTCGGAGACCTGCTATCCCTGACGACCGTGCATGCAATCGCTAGGATGAGGAAGACTAGAGGATCACATAACAAAAGAAACAGGGCCGCAAGAGAGAGAGACAAATGTGACATGAGACCTCTAGATGTGTTATGTCTCTCTATAGCTTGAGAAGGGAACCGCCGACCTAAACACCACGCGTTGGATGATAGAGACACACGGTGATCACGCATACACGCACGTTGACACGTATGCACCTCACCTCAGTGGTGCAACAATAAAAAACTAGTCTTTCAAAAAACCTGTTTCTAACTCGATTCACGAAACAGGCGTGACGCGTGGTGAACGGAGGTCCTTCCTTTCTCGCTCACTTGGTGAAACTAGAATAACAGTTTTTATAAGCTGATTCAACCCTCTTAACTAGAAATGTGAGACTAAACTTTATTTTCTACAACTCACAAGCTGGAATAATAGATGGGCTTAAAATATTAGAAATTATAGGCTGTACGAGGATCACCATTTTTTTCTCACTGAGCTTCTCAGAAAAAATGTACTACCTATGTTCATAAATAGATGTCTTAGATTTATTAAATTTTGGATGTATATAGACACTATTTAGTGTATAGATACATCTAAATTTAGATAAATATATGACATCTATTTATGGACGGAGAGAGTATCTATACTAGTACTCCCTCCATACCGGTTTACAGAATAATTACATTTTTCGAGAAAAAAATTGACTAACAATTTGGTCAATAAAATATAGGATATATATTACAAAAAAAATACCATTAAAAACCTCTTTGGAATATGAATCTAATGGTATAATTTTTGTGGAATATATCTTATATATTATAGAATAAATTTATAGTCAAGATTTTTTCTCGAAATGCGTAATTGCCCTGTAAACCGGTATGGAGGTAGTACTTGCTGTTAATAAATTTTTTTAGCTTATGTCGTTAATCAATAATAAAGTCGTCGTTATGGCTTTCCTGAAAAAAATGGCCGTCTTGCAAGAAAAAAATTCAACAGAAACCAAAAGAAGCGGCCCACGGTCATGCACGCGTGCGTGGACCACACGCCGCGAATGCCGAGGCCCATATATACAACTCCCCGCGTGCGCCGTTGCCGGAAGGCGCGACGCCTTCCTCCACATACCTCTCCGCCTCTCCGCTCCGCGCGCCACCGCCTCTCGCCTCCTCCCGGCGCGGCGCGACAGCGCGCGGCACTCTCCTTCTCGGCGCCCCGCGGGACGCAAAGTGAGCTCTCCCTCCTCCCTCCTTCCCGATTCGCGTCGCTCCGCCGTTCCGATCCGTCTCACGCACGCGCGCGCCACGGCCGCCGATCCAGCGATTCCGGGGCTACTATCGGACCCCTCGCGTCGCGTGCATCCAGCGGTTGGAATTAGGGTTTGGAGGATTGTGGAAGAGGCACCGCGCGCGAGCGCGTGGGATATAGGAACGCACAGTCGCGCGCGCGCGCGGGGCGGCGATTTTTTTTTGTTTCCGTTGAGCGTTCGTCCCCCCCGAAAATTCTTCTGTAGCTTACCGAACTGAAGTGCGCCGTCCTCAGCGTGGCAGTACCGGTGCCCTGTGCGCGCGCGTGGGGTTTGAGCCGTGGGTTTTGGAACGATCGCGTCACCGATTCGATTTCGCGGCGCGACTTTCCGCCCTTGCTGTCAGTTCTGCTGATCCTGAATGAATGATTGATCTTACATGGATAAGCTTGGCTAGATATACTGTCTACAGGCCGAAGTGAGGTCAATCGCCAGTAGTTTCAGGCAACTGACCCATCATCTTCCAGTCAGCTTATTTATCCTTTGCCGTGAATGACATGTCAACAACTGTTATTGGAAGGTTCATGCATTGTATGTGTTATTTTTCTGTACTCTGTAGGACTGTAACCAGTGCTGAAAAAGCTGGCATTCAATGGCTGCGTGTGGTCAGATCAAATGAGTAGTTTCAGTCTGGTGATACTTAGGATCGAATGCTCAGCAGCAATGTTCTTGATACGACCATAACAGTCATGTTCATGTTGCTGTAATCCACATGCAGTGCGCAATAGTTGTTGACAGGTTTGGCCTCCAGGCTCCAGGTGATGCTTCTGGTAGTACTTGCCGAAGTGTACCACTAGTTGTCTTGGTTCAGTCCAAAATGATACAGGTAGAGTTAGACGGGTTTGCCTAACATCTGGACATCAATCAGGCTTGTTTTTTTTTGTCAGTATTGAAGGTTAGATCAGTACAAGTTCCTTCATTACGCTCCAACGTTATCCAGTTCCTGTCAGGGCCTTGACAGATATGAACCCGTTAATAGCGTTGATGTGTTCTGGGTGATATATAGCTTTCTGTCAGCTGGTACCTACACTGCTCTTTGGGGTGCTGCATCGTGTTTTCTGTGAACAAGCTGGCATTCAATGGCTGTGTACGGTCAGATCAAATGAGTAGTTTCAGTCTTGTGATACTTAGGACCAAATGGTGTTCATGTTACTGTAATCCACACCACATGCAGTGTGCAATAGTCGTTGATAGGTGTTGCTTCTGATGGTAGCAGACAGAGTTTGCCACTAGTTCATTACAGCTTGTGTTGGTTCAGTCCAAAAACGATACATGTAGATTTAGACAGGCTTGCATAACATCTGGACATCAATCAACACCTGGTTTCTTGTCAGTACTGTAGATTAGATCAGTACGTGTTCCTTAATTGTCCTCTAACGTAATCCAGTTCTTGTCAGACTACTGAAACCCGTCACAAATACTAACCCTTTATTAGCTATGATGGTTCTGTGTAATCTATCACTTTCTGTGAGCTGGTACCTCCGATGCTCCTTTTGACACTGCATACTATTTCTTTTTCACGTATGATGCGCCAGAGTACAGCTATATTTCTACTTATTTAGTTGACAACTTTTATCTGTACCAGATTAGCTCTGCAATGTCCATTTTATGGTTGGTGCTTGAAGATGCAACAAATTAATGCCACTATTTAGGACGGTTTATTTCATGAATGTTGATTAGGGAAATCATCGATCTGATTATTTATCCCCATCCAGTGGCAACTCGAACTTTGAGGTTAATTAAATGGATGAAGCTGCGTGCAAATGCTCTTGTGATTTGGTTTAGATAATATTGGAACAGTGCACTCTAGCTAAGCCTGAGTATTTGTCAAATTGGATTGTTTCTCTTCTCTATTTTTCTTTTGCTACTGGACAGATAATTATTAGGGACAGTAGCAGATCATAATTGATTGGTATAAATTGCAGGAGTATTGCATCATTTGCTGTCCAGCTTTTAGGGCATTTCTTTCTATGTTCCCTCCTCAGCAGAACTTTGCACTTTCATTCCTGCCCATTCTTTGGTACCAATTATTTGTATAACCTACAGAAGTTGAACAACTAGTTCACCCCATGTATTGTGAACTGATAGTGTTGGACGCACATGTGGAGGAAATTTCCAAACAAGTTCACTGTTAGAAACAATATGTTTAATAAAATGACAAGGAACTTTGCTGTTGCATGCATAGTTCAGGACATATCATTTTTGTTCGTGAAGATTAATATATAATGCTTAATGTTTGCAGATAGTTCGGAGATGAGATCCAAGGTACATGTGTCTAACAGAAAGTTTTTTTTTTCATAATGCAGGGTCTACCCTGAATCTGCTTTCTGCCGCTGCTAACTGAACACAAGCAACTCTACATGATTAACACTGGTTAACGATTACACAACTCTTATCTACGCTGTAACAACAGCTGGACTTATGTTGTTACATGAAACATTGTAATCATCGAAAGATGGCCTCCATCAAAGTTACATCCTCTACAACCCAGAGTTAAGGTCAGGCTGCCCTACTTTGAAGTATTTTGAGGTACCTCCCACTACTACTACTACTAGTTGCAGGCTACCTTTTCTTCGCAGATCTTGTCTTTACAAAGAGATATTTTTACCTACATTTATGTACATTATATGCTTTACAGAGGCCTTTACATAGCGTGCAGATACTGTCACAACGACATAGGCAGTGATGCCTTTGGAAATATTCTCTGTCCTGGGGCTAGGATTGCTAGGGGATCGTACATGTGTTTCCTCCGTTCAAATGTCTCCCACCTCGCCCCAAAGTGGGCTTTCCACTGCTGCTGCGTAGTGTAGGGTGCTAAATACTGCTTCATCCCAACGTTGGCCTTCTCACAGAAGTCGACTATTTTGTTGTTCAGGTTCACTGCATGTTCGACGCTGCCGTGGCCTGAGAGCGACGGTGCCGAAGACAGGAACCCCACAAGGTAGAAGATTTCTTCATCTGGTATGACTACTGACGTCCTGTTGTCCCACCTGTTAAAAAACCATTCAGTGCGTTGTTAGAACTATTGAGTTACCGACCAGTTGTGATTTACATGAGGCGGTAATTGTTTTGAAGCTACTTACTTTGATCTGTTCACTGGGTAAAGAAGTATGGGGCCATTGTTGCTGTCTTTCAGGATCTTGCCGAAGACTTCGCTCGCAAACTTGTGGATTGTGCTTCTTGGGATTAGAAGGTTCAGCCATGGGTGTGGAACTTCCCAGAGGCCCTGAGCCCTGAGCTTCAGCTCGGAGGAGTGCACCCTGTCCAGGAAATCCAGGTAGGTGACATCGGTGTGGAAAAGAGTCGACTGTATGTATCTTAACCGGGACAGCAGCACACCAACTTCCTGTGAGGACAAGAAACACGACCGATTAATTAAACCACACACAACCTGGGCCTAACGCGTCAACATCTTGATGCAGCGAGAAATAATTAATTCACCTGTTCCATGATGTCGGCCTCATCATCGTTGAAGTTCTTGGTCATCTCTAGGCAGTATAGCACTCTTCCGTCCGACTGGAAGTGGCTCGCCTGGACTGGGTCCTGCGGCTTGAAGGATGTCCTCCAGTTGTTGAGGATGCCCGTCCTGTTGATGGTCACGAACCCTTCGATGTAGTCGAAGGTCTTCTCCGCTGAGATGAGCGCCTCCTGGTCCTCGGTGAAGCTCGCGAAGTCCGAGTAGAGCACCCGTATCCACCTCACCTGTCAATGTGTATCCAGTCAGTGAATACAGCCGAAGAAAATGATCTATGTGTGCATTCAGAAGCTGAGAGCAATGGAATTGGTTATCTGATTAACTTACCATCTTTGGTGCAGGCTGGAGAGCAATCCTGGCTCTGGTGATGATGCCGAACTGGCCCAGGCCGCCGAGAGCGCCGTAGAAGAGGTCAGAGTTCTCCTCGGGCGAGCAGGTGACGACATCTCCTCTTCCTGCATTCCATGTTCATGACAAAGATATGAGCCACTGTAGTTGATTATTACTGGTCTATTGCTAGTTAATCAACGTGCTTGCTTTGCGTGGGGGTTTTGTGTGAGATGAGACCTGTCACAATCTCCAGCTGGTTGACATTGCTGATCTGCGGCCCATGCCGGAACGCCTGGCCGCTGACCCCAGCATTCGACAGCGTGCCGCCGACAGTGAGGTGGAGGTAGTCGGTCCACGACCTGGGCGCCAGCCCGTGCTTGAGAGTCTCATGCAGCACGTTGATCCAGAGCTCTCCTCCGGGGGCGTCCACGTAAGGTGTGGCGGCACCATCGCCGTTGTGCACCTGCATCCTAGCGTCGCCGCCGAGGGACTCCATCTTGACGACGATCCCACCGGCGGTCTGGGACTGGCCGAGGAGCGAGTGGCCGTGGCCGCGTGCAGCCACGGTTAGCGGCGAGCGCTCGCCGAGCTGGAACACGCGCTGCACGGCCGCGGCGATGTCGGACACAGAGCCGGGGTGGAGCACGGCGGCCGGCAGCAGGCTGCAGCGGTTGCCGAAGTCCCGGGCCACGGCGGCCACGTCGTGGAAGCTGAGGTGGCCATGGAGGCGCAGCGCCCCCGGCCCCAGCGGCGCGAGCACGTCGGCGTCCGGCACGTGCATGGTGACCCCGCCGAGAGCGAGGAGGAGCAGCAGCTTGAGATAGCACACCATCGACGCCTTCACCATGGCTCCCTAGCTAACTTTATAGCTCAATTAAGATTAGTTAGCCCAAAGTGTCCACGCAGTTTGGCAGGTTGGTGGATGTCAAGCTGGATGGCCGGGAGAAACTTGCAAGCGAGAACAACCTAGAGTTATCACGGCCAACAGCGAGTGAGTGAGTTCGTTGTTGGAAGCGGGAAGTAGGAGAGAGTGGAAGAGGAGAGTGAAGTTCGTGGGGATGGAGGGAGGAGAAGGAGTGGGAGGGAGATTTAAAGGGAGGGAGAGAGGGAGGCTGGGTGGCGACGCCGACGCAGCCGCAGCCGCAGCAGCAGCACGGGGAGGTAAGTGGCGTGGTCAACCAATCCTGGGCACTGTTTGGTAGAATCCGTAAGACGACCGCCTGCTAGCTCCGTGTTGCTTGCACATTTGGGATGCAGACATCTCCTAGTGGCCACAAAGGTTTCTTTTTACAGCCTGGTCACCTCCCCATAAGCCTAGTACTCCTAGTACATGTATGCATGGGCAGGGTACCATGTGTCGGTTAAACTTAAACCCCAATGAAGAGACATGGCAACATTGAGTGGACTTAACCTGTCAGCTGAGCACCAGAGATCGATTCGATCCTGCACGGCAGAGATCATATATTCCCCATGGATCTTGCAGGTGTGTTCCTCGCATCGCCGCCAGCCTCCGGCAAGGTGGTGACCAGGAAACTATCCTTCTCGGATTTGTAAATTCCCCATTGCGAGAATGCGAGACGATCAGGATCTTCTCCGAAGCTGCTGCCGTTGCATTCGACCACAAGGTCACATGGCGCGCATGACCCTGTCTGTGCCCAACCCACAGCGACATGTTGTCTTCACGAGACAGACAGAGAAAGGGGATCAATTCCAATGTAAGTTCTGCCAAGTTACCTCGAAACGTATGGACTTGGATCGCCACGGTACCAATCATGGTGGTCATTCTGGGAGTCGGAGAAGCGTGGGGGCCGTCACCAGTTAGTTTCTCGTATCTAACAGCATCCGCGTGATGGCAACGTGTACAGCTACCGTACACGATACTGGCAACCACCTTTTCTGGTACAACTTGGACCCTCCCGATCGATCGATCATCTGCGTGCGTGCGTGCCCTGTCACATGCGTCGATACGCAACATCAGCAGCTGCTTCTGCTTGCATGTAAGGAAAAAAAATATGGAGTTTCGATTCGATCAAACTGAGTGAGACCGACACGATCGAGGGGCATTAGCGGACGGCGGCCAAGTGCTTTGGTCGAACCCGACAGGCGAAAGCAGAGGGGGGTCCTGGTCAGGGCTGAGACCACTTTGACCGGTTTGTCGATCGCTCGGCTGCACATATATGTGCCTCTCTGGTAGGCAGACTCCACAATGACAGATTCCTTCTCCTCTCATGCACGTCTCCCACATGGCCAAATGGTGCAGTTCCTTTAACTAATCAACTTTTAGGTCTAATGTAGGTTCTATGTGAGATTGTGCGTGTGGAAAAATGACGGAGCTAGCCATTTTGTTTAATCTGGGGAACTTAGTAGCCTCTTTGATTCAAATGATTTGTATAGGAATCAAAATTCAAATCTTCAGTAATTTTTCATTCGATTTGTAGGGTTGAATCCTATATGATATTTCCCTAAGAAATCATTTGCCAATGGAATCTAACATCCCCTCAAAACTCTTTTTTCAAAACATTTTCCTTTTTGTGTGATGGAATTAAACAAACTTTGGTGCATATGGAATCATGTAGGATTGGAGTGGGCGTGACACTGCAATCCTGCGCTTTTCATATCTACAAACCAAAGAGGTACTTATACTACAAAGATTAGTATTTGCATAACGAAATCAACAACTTTAACTTTAATTTCCGCTACCACACCAAGAGAGATTGTCCACCCGAGTTGGGGAAGCTGTATGGCTTTGCCAGCTAGGGCTTCGCCATTGTCCGTGGTGGGTAGGGTGTCGGGTGCGTGCATTTGTGCGTCTACATTGTACGTCGTGTTTCTAAGGTAAACCATTGTTCTATACACGTCCATAATTTGTGCATTCTAAAAGTTAATTTAAATTTTTGTGTAAATGATTTTCTGATGCAAACTTGTCTATTTTTCTCATAAATCTCATCACCAAATAGCATATACTAGTAACTATCAAATTGTTATTTTAAAAGTGGGTAATATTACAAAGGTCACGGAAATTTTTCTTTCTACTTTCACCCTTCAATGTGGTTTTTTTTACTCCATTAAAAAATCTTGCCTAATTGACCCTTACTTGTGAGCATTTTTACCCATTTTGTGATAGTTGCAGATATGTGGAAAGGACACACATTAAACAAGGACATTCTATCAGTTTTACCAAATCATGTATAGATTTTTTTGTGACACTGTCAAATTATGCAACAATTATGGCTAACTTCACCACATCGCATCCACTCCGACAAATTGGCGCCCAGGTACTTTGCCTACTACCTAGCTGCCACGTCATTCTAACATGTCGGGTACAACTTTTCAATTTAGTAAAAAATAGCGGAGGATAAAGATTTGCCACAAGGTAGCGAGTAAAGTGTAATTCGCAAAAAAAGGTAGCGAGTAAAGTGTAGTTTTTCTTTTCTTCAAAATGAAGTCAAAGTTGTCACGATGTCAAAACTAGAAGGCTAGAAGGCAGCTGTGGTGAACACGTTCTTCTGAAACATAGTTATGATGCGTGTGTATGCTTGATGGAACCGTGATCGCCCGTCGAAATGTCGAATGTATATGTTCACGGCCGGGCTAGCTTGCTTCGAGAACACGGCCACCGTAGGCTTCAACAAGTTGGGGCCAACCACTACACCAAGAAACGCATGGCTGGATCGCAACTCGTGCGCCATCGATCGTGTTGGCGACGACCACTTTTTGCACTTGTTGACCTTGACGGCTTCCATTTGTGTCAATTCCGTCCACACAAATCATCCTCAAAAGACACGTGACCACACTTTTATTTTTGCATATATTTTTTGATATATTTTTGTTTATTTTACTGTCAGACGTCAAAATGGTACTTTGGGACGAGAGGGTCAAATTATTATAATTGCATTATTATAATTGCAATCCAAATAGCAAAGTACTTCAACGGTAGTACAAATATGCCCCCTCTTTCCGGAAATATATAGATTCGTATGTATCTACTGATGTGGATTTATCTAGATTTTTATGTGTCTAAACGTTTTTTATATATGTGAATCTAGATAAATTCGAGTCACTTATTTTCCGTGGAGGAAGTATATTTTTAGAGCATCTCTAGCGGCCCGACGCAAACAGACCATCTAGTCGATTAGAATTTGAGTAAATCCCGAGTCTAGAGGCCCAACGCAAACTGGCTGGCAGTATATGTATATATGAACATCAACAAGTCCACGTGCTACTCAACTCGGGTCCTGCCCCGCCAAGGACAGCGTACGCACCTCACCCGTTCATGGCCCTCCCTCCCCTTGCAACCCTACAACAACGTCGCTACTGCTCGCCATTGGTGTCACCGTCTGTTTGGCCCGCAGGTCGACGGAGGGCACTATTAGTGCCAACGTTGTGGAGTGCCCTTGACGACCTTGTTGCATCCCAGCCCCTCTGCCATCCACACGGAACCGTCCACCGGCATCGATGTCCAGAACCTGTTCGGCCAATTGCTCGGTCTATTTTTGGCCATTTGCGGCATGTAGGCATGCCATTGATCCATTATTGTCCCCCATGTGTACCTCAAGCAGTCGATCGACTTCTTCATCAAGGAAGTGCTCGACAGCTCGTCGGACGACTCTTCAGAGATAATGGTTGTGGTGGCCTCCCTCATCCACAATCACACTAAGAGGCAGATGCCAGTGCACAGGGGCTCGACGAGGCCTCGTAGGGGCAACCTGTTCCGAGATCGAGAAGGTGGCCACTATCGGCCGTTTAGAACTACTTCCACCCCACCAAGGAGGTCTTCACGGAGACCCTGTTTCGGCGGCGCCATCGGATGTTAAGAGACGTTTTCTTGACTATTCTACAGGGTGTGAGAGACTATGACCTCCTACTTCCGATGCAAGTGTGCTCCCACTGCTAAGGTAGTCTTCACCTTTTATCGAAAGTGGTTCGGCTATTCTATGGAGTGCCTGGTGATCTCCTTGATGAGTACCTGCGAATGAGTGAGATCACCTGCCTTGATGCGATGTACAAGTTCTACCGAGCTGTGATTGCGGTGTTCGGCAATCTTACTTGAGAGATCCAATTGTTGCTAACACTCCCCGACTGTTGTCGATCAACAGGGCAAGAGGATTTTCGGAGATGATCGGAAGCATAGATATCATGCACTGTGAGTGAAAGAACTGTCCATTTGCATGGCAGTGGAAGTATAGCGGGCATGCCGAGGGGTGCATTGTCATTCTTGAGTCAGTGACATCACATGATATGTGGAGTTGGCACTCTTTTTTGTGGTATGGCCGGTTTCCACAATGACATCAACGTGCTACATCACTCTTCGGTATTATCCAGGCTTGTAGAAGGCAATGCTCATGTGGTCAGCTATGAGATCAATGTCAATGCATATAACAAGCCATATTATATTGTTGATGGCATGTATCTGGACTAGATCACACTAGTGAAGATAGTCTGTAATCTTACAATAGAGAAAACGAAGAGGTTTGCCTAAGCAAGAGGTTGCGGGAAGGATATGGAGCAGGTATTTGGTGTGTTGCAAGCTAGGTGGGCTATTGTTTGTCACATTGCTAGAACATGGAATGTTCAGACCACGCATTAGGTGATGACACTCGTTTCCAAGCGGATATTACTGAGCGTCGGTGGGCATTGGTAGGGCATGATGAGAACGAGGAGTAGTCATCACATGTAATTTTATTTATTTAATTATGATATGACAAGGAACATTGCATGTGAACTTTATGGTTTGTTTGTTTATTTGGACGTAATAAGGAACTTAACATTATTTTATTGCAACATTATTATTTTCTATACCTATATGTTATTTATGTTGAAAATATGTTGAGAAATATTCTATAAATGAATAGACCGGACAAAATATGCGCCTATTGATGGGCTACCTCGATCCAAACAGAAAACGTGACCAAACGGTTATTTTGGTGTTTGCGGTTCAACCCAAACGAACACTAACAGACATTTTTTGTGTCCAAAATAGGTTAAATCGCTGGAGATGTCCTTATATCAATACAAATAAGAAAGTTCACTTTTAGTCCTTGAATTCTAGTGAAAAAGTTTAAGGTATGTTCTAAACTAAAAATAAGTTCTAGGATGAAAAGTGAATTTCTCCAAAAGTTTAAGGATGAGAACTGGACTTTCTTCCAACAAAAAGAACATCATCTCATGGACACGAAGAACATCATCTCTATATTCTGACATGTAAAAGTCTAATCGTGTACCAATTATGTAGGCACTTTGCACAGGTGTTCCTCCTTTGTTCCCATCTATGTGCGCACTGACTGCCTCATCAGCTGATGTGTGACCAGCGCCCTACTGTCACACACACTTGCTGATGTGCATGCACGCGCCGGACTTGGCGGCGAAGGTGGCCGGAGAGCGATCGCCGGTGCGGCCCGGCCTTAGGATGTCGGAGAGGTGGAGTTGACTGGGCCCACGACCCACGTGTCCCGGTTGATGTTTCTCCTGTCGCTTGGGCTTTCGGCTCGTGGGCCCTCTTGTTTTGCTTACGTGCCAGCTTCTGGGGAGTCGACGAACAGGGGGGCCATGACCCACCATACAACATGAATGCTGCGTGCTCCTGGGATCACGTGCTTTTGGAACAGGAGCATGGCAGGTTAGTTCAGCAGATGATGAGTGCTAACTTGCTATAGTAGCTTTATCAGATGTGCATTGATTGTGATTTTAGATCTTTTTGGCTCACGGACTCACAGTTCTAGCATTGATGATTTTTTTTTCATAACGTGATATCATGAACGAGGGCCCTATAGATTTTTTTCTTCATCGGCATGGTCTCAAACGTGACATTGTGCACATATTTTTCAGAACGGAGGGAGTACTACGATAAAATCCAATTATATGATGTCATCATACATTTCATGGTGGGTCGAGCAACATATTTTTTATTGTCAACATGGTGATTATTTATACTACAAAAATGTTAGTACTAATTATTTGTACTTAAATGGTCAAAGCTAAGCCACTATCTAATTTGATAGTCAAACCTAATTATGTTTGACTAGCACATCATAAAAAACATGCATCTACTTCGATAGTCAACCTTAAATATATTTTGACTAGCATATGATCTAACACAACATGCACTTCTCTTTGGGTATGGGGTTCAACTTTGACTATTTCCATGTGTTAACCCAACCGAATAGTTTTGGTAAGCTCCGATAAAGGGAGCATATCTAACGAAGAAGACATACACAAGTGTCCCTGCGAGGAAGCTCCTAGTAGCTAAATCAATGGTGAAGCAGGCAAAGAGAGAGGCTGATCGAGTTAGGAGAATGAGAGGAAAGGTTTACTTTGGTGTTTTGTTGCCACACAAGTATATCTAGGAGGTGGAAGGGCTTTTGACGGGGAAACCAGGCGTTGACGCGCTGTCCAACAGATGAAAATAAAACTTACATAAAATTTAATCAGATGCCTAGCTATTTCCGAATGCATGACACTTTCTCTAAATCAGTCCCACTTAAACCCTAATTATCAGTAAGACTGATCACCTATTTCCCAACTTCTCTGCATGTACTATGTACCCACTATACTTCTTTGATTATAACAATATAGAAAAAATGTTGGTGAACACCGTGCACCAATTTGTGGACGACCAATCAAATATTCGAAATATTATTTACCATCCTACATGAATTCAGAATATCTTACAGCTATGGGATTTTTCAGTTGATCAGATACCACGAAGATACTTGAGTGTCATTGTGACGAGTCCTCTGATGTACCACATGCTCGCCACCTTTTCAGACATCTAGTTGTGCACACATGCATGAACAAACATCACTTGTCCTGTCAAGTTTAGCTATGGGCGGCTGTGTGCTGTTTTCTTACTTATTTTGACCGGGTACAACACTCCAATGACTTGGTCGAACTATAACCAAAACTCTGACGAGGACACTCACTAAGTGGATATCTCTATTGTCACAGCTAGTGTTTTTTCTACAAGGATCCACTGTTTTATTTATCTAGCTTATGATGGGTGAGGTTAGCATCAACAATTCTGTAGACTAGAAGCAAAATGATTATGCGACAGACCTCCCAAGTTAAAGGAATTTCACCATTTTTACCTTCATATATAAATATCCATGTTCGTCGTCATCTCTCATTTAGAGAGGCTTTTTACGGTAGGGACTGGAGAATACTAACCGTCTAGGACGACATATCCAATGGTTCAGTTTGATCAATACTACTTAATTTGAAGAGTAGTATTTTTTCACCAAAGGGCAGATTCGGTAGGGGCAAAAACACTGACCCATCTAATAAAGGAAACTTTCCTCCGCTTAACACATTCCATATATGGGATCCATGTATTGGATCTCTTTACGTTCATAGAGATAGAAAATACTAAACTAGTTTCTTGTGTATCTCTAACTAACGGGGGTGGAGGAAAATTTAAATAGAGTGCCTAAATCTTGATCCAGAATTTACAATTGTTAATATGTGTATACAAAATAATCAGAATGATAATAATTTGAACATAACTTATCCAAAATTTAGATGATCTCCTGGAATTATTTAAAATAAAAGATGCTTATTGGCAGTTGCAGCTTTGGAGTATCTACAAAAAACAGTACTGAAAAATCGACTGTCATCTTTGGCTGAACCTGAGTGTCAGATCAGGATACAACCATACATCCATAAAATGGTCATAGATTTTTGTGGATCTGTACAACTAAAATCTTGTGGACAAAATAATGGTCGTGGAATAAATAGAGTCAATGCATCCTTCCTAAGTACTCCTACTAAATATTAAGTTCTAACGTACCACTGATTGTGGTAACAAATCAATCTAAATCTATATCATGATTTTCTTATCACATGAATTGCCCAAAATACCCCTTAAAATACTACTCCTCCATAGGACTAGTAAATTGTACCGTAAAAAACCTCCATCTAGAAGTCACTTCGCAGTAAGTGGGGCATATATTTAGGGCATCCACCCTTTGATTATACTCTTGTTGTAGGGTTTTAAGTACTTAACATACACAGTCATTTGGGGTTTTTCATTATGTATGTCGGAGCAACTGATATCCCCTCATCTCAAAATACACTGAATAATAGGTTTCGCTATGATAAGTCTTCCACTAATAGTTACACTATTCATGTGCAGTTTTTGTGATACAAAAATCTAACCCTAAATAATTATTTTTGAAATATAAATGACAACGTCAATTTCGTGTCTCATATGTAACATAGTAATAGAGTTATTGTTGGTCAAATTGTGTCCTACAAATAAAATGCAATGTACTTTGGGACGGAGGAACAAGGTGCATTGAGGTACTACAAAATCGAGTCCTGGGGCAAGGGGATCCTCTGCCGCTCATGCTTTTAGTTCTAGTCAATGACCCCCCCTACAAGGGTGCTTGTGAGGAAAGGATATCCAAGCTAGATTGCTATTCGTGCAAGATCGGCTAGATTGCAAACTTTTCTTTACACGGATGATGTAGGGAGTAGCGATTTTCCCGGACCCATTCAAGGATGAGCTATTGTTGTGTAGCACATTTTGGTGCCTTAGAAAATACTATTGGTTTGAGTATTATTCTGGTAATTGCTGAATTTTCAATGGAGTAAACCATACATACCGTAACCTGAGGCCGATGAGACTCTCGAAGACATTCGTCTGCATACGCCAGTAACTTCCTCCTTCCTGAATAGTACTAGTCTACTATCTTATCGGCATCCTGAAATTAGCTGCTTTGTACATAACTTTGATCAAATATTTCTTCTAGTAGAAAGATCAAGGGGGTGTTTTTCATTAACTCCGTGCCATTTTAACTTACATAGTTGGATACCTACGGAGATTGACGTGCAACACAATTAGATAACTAATTTTAGTTAAAATACTCTGTGTGCGGCTCCAAAAGCTAGAGACTTGCCATCAGAACCAAGCCTAGAATAAAGTTATGGCGCCTAGTTAATTATGGCATGCTCTTGAGTTGCTATTACTTTGGCCAGCAACCAAACCATCTGATAATTAGTTGTCCAGTGTTTAGGTAGACTCTTGTTAGATCTGCTGTTGCCATCATCTTCGAACATTTTGCTGTTGACTTTTCACATCAGCGCGCAGCCAACACGAAATTAGTATGTGTTGAGAATATATCGAATAATATTCAGTTGGAACCATAGTTTAAAATAGCGTGTTATTTCATTTACCCGCGACATTTTTGGAGGCTATGAAAGGCTATAACCAAGCTATAGCGGGCTATTCCATTTGGCGTTTTTAATATTTTTTTTGGAATATTTCCACCATATCTTACAAAAAAAAAGAGGAAAAAGTATGACTCAAACACGATTAATGATACAATTTATTTAACTATTCAAGACAAACAAGTTTTAATTATTCAACTCACAAGTTTTATCTAATCATATTAAACACAAATTTAGAAAATAAGAAATAAAATAGAAAATGAAAGAGAAATTCAAAATACAGGAAGTTTGGCAGCTAACTTAGAGGCTAATTAGAAGCTAAATAGGGGCTAAATAGAGCTGTAGCCGGCTATTAGATTTTTTTTTCTCATTTAGCCTATAAATGGTATAGCCGCAGCGGGGAGGTCATCCTAGTGAAACATATGAACTCAAAAACGTTTTCACAAGAAGCAAACACATGGTAATTAATTAGCCGGCAAGACAGTGATAAATGAAGGGACAACATGCTTACCAAATGACCAGTGAATCTACTATTCAACGATGCAGTTAGCGACGAAGTGCAGTTGAAAATGACGCTTGCAGAACATTGGAAGGGGGACCGGAAAGTTGTGACCATAATTTGACGTGTGTGCTTGCTGTTTACTCGACGTTTGTAGGTATATCCTGTATTACTACCTCCATCTTAAAGGTTAAGTTTTTTTTAAAATGAAACCAAGTAATTTTTTTAAAAGAATATATCAAAAAAAATAATATTTTATAGATACCATACAAAAATATATTTTATTATCTATCTAATGATATTGATTTTATATTTTGCATGTTAACGATTTTTGATAAAAAATAGTTAAACTTGACATAGTTTGACTTTTTAAAAATAACACTCTCTCCGTTCCTAGATATAGGGTGTATAGTTTTTGTCACGGAAATTAAGAAACGTACATTGAAGGCAAGTTACAAGTTTTAGGCAAGATTACCCCTGAATTATTGCTTTGAGAAAATAGACGAGTTTGCATAAGCTAAGAAAATGCAATCAAATTCCGTAAAAAAATGTCCAAATGAGTGGTTCTACACAATACACCTTATATTTTGAACCTTTTTTTAGAAAAACTATACACCTTATATCAAGAAACAAAGGGAGTATAAGCCTTAAGCTTTGGGATAGAGATAGTAGTTACGATTGTTAGGATATGCATATGATACATCTCAAATGTATCTACTGTTTCATGCACTTTGCTCAAAGATTTGCTCCGAAATCAAACCATACTTGGATAAAACTGTCGAATCTGATGTTGTTTTTTTTAGCAAAAGTCTTGTTTTTGTCAGTTTTCGCACGAAAAAAATCGAGGAAAAATAGCACGGAAGTTTTTCACCAAAAGAGGAGACATGAAGGTTGGGCCACGAGAGGGGAGCCACGAGACCCCAAACGAGGCCAGGTGGCGCACCCACCAGCATAGGGCGCGCCACCAAGCCCCGTATGGCCCTTGGTCATCGTCTCGCCTCCCCCTTCGCGTGGTGCCTTATATACCCTAAAACATACCCTGCCAGAGGCATGAGACGTTTCGCGAAATAGAGCACCGTGAAAACCACGATATTTGTTTCGGGGGTCAGATTGATCCCGCTTTCCACCCCGGAGAGAGTGATTTCGAGGGCTTCTTCGTCATCAACGCCACAAACGTCATCAACAGCAACCATGGGCTCACTCTCCATCATCATGAGTGAGTAGTTCTCTGTAGGCTTAAGAGGTGGATATGGTTTGGATGAAATTGATCATGTAATCATCCATATGTATCGACATTTGAGGTGTTTGTCTTGAGGATATTCATGTATGAGTGCTGATACACCTTTACTATGTTTAATGCTTGTTACTAGGGCCCGAGTGACATGATTTCAGTAATGAACCTATATTTCAATATCATATATATGAGGTTGGTATCTATTTTCAAGGTGTATTACTTATTATTATGTTGACCCTGCGGATCCTTAAGGTGACAAATAGGAAAAACAAGGGGAATATGTGATAGTTTGAGGATGTTGTGTGTTCATGAATCTTAATTCTTTACTCCAGGCTATTCAAAAGGATAGACCTTAATTGCTTGTAGTTTTAAATTGGCCCCGGTAAAATGGGCAAGTAGGATAAAAGATGTTAGCAAATTCTCTTTGTTAGTATGCATAGCTATATTTGGTGCACACACCTACACACAACGGATTTATAGATGGATGCTATGTTAGTGGGATTACATTATATGATCAATATATTTCATACAACACCCCACTAGTACCTCATGCCTATGCTTTTAGCCATTGAAAGTTACATAATTATACTTCTGGTGAAAACTGGAAATCTGTTGCTATTGTTTACTATTTGCTTTTTTACTATTTGAATCGACTGCTATGAAATCACCACTTGCTTTGTGAGTTTATTGATATAAAGGTGTGGTTGAGAGTGACGTCTTAATTACTAAAGTCTTATTGGTATTCTTGTGTTCCCCTTCAGTCGAACTATAAATTTGGGTAATACTTCCCATCGAAGATTTAAGCGATCCCCGACCTATACTTGTGGGCATCAGCATAAATTTAGGGCTTAGAGTTAGACTAGGTCTCTAGATTAGCTTCTTGTACTTCAAATCTACTCCCATGTACCTCCTTATATATCCAACCAAGATTCAACGAAATAAACATGAACCACAATTTAGGGTTCTACAACTTTCACATGGTATCGGAGCGGTTAGTCTCATGACGCCGATGATAGGTTCTTCACCAGTTCTGTATCGCGCCACACTAGATGAAATTTAATCTCCTTGGGGACGCGGCACCCGGTCTCGATCATAGATCGGATCGGTTCTTTAGACTAGAGTGACTAGATCCAAATTTCGAATTCCTGAATTTGATAGATTAAATCCACTTAGCTACATACATTTTTAACCTACAACCAAGAAATCTTGTGTACAAGCAGTGCAGTATCTAGGACTCCCGGCGGCTCCTGGTTCGCAATGTTGGCCAGCTTCGATCTAGGGGCCTGCTGCACGTGCAACGCGAGGTTTCTTGGCACAGCACCTGCATCGCCACGGAACCCTGCCGACTTGCACCCGCTACGCAAAAAGTGGGACACAACTCCGAGCAGGCGACATCACACGCGCGCGCAGCTACAGATCCACTACACGCAGCCATCCACTCCCATGCAGGTGCAGCTACATCAATCCGGATAGCGAATTCTCCATCCGGCACGAACGACCATGGGCTAGGACATGCAGGCACATGCGACTTTTTATTAACGAGAAGGGTCTCGAAGGACTGAGATGCTGCATTAATTCTAGGAGGTGGTACAAATTACGAGAGGAGGATCAAGAAAAGTAATAATTACAAGCATGCCCTTAAAGCACACACAAGAGACCTCATAAAGATTTCTGAAAAAGCAATCAAGTCCATGTGCCTCGCCACCCAAGATCTGAGATGGTTGTCGCCTTGGGCCACCATCTTCCTCACCGGGGACAACACCACTTGGGAAGAAGAGGGTGAAGAACGCCTCCATCGCACCATCGAGTAGGGGCCTCCGTTGTTGGAGGTCGAAAAGATGCTCACATCGCGTCTGCAGATGTCTCCCTTTGGCATCGAAGATCAGTGTTATTCTATGGACCACTGTGGTATAGCTCGTCGTCGTCGCAATATGAGCTTCCCGTCTCCGCCAAGCTTGAACTCCCGGAGCTTGCACACGGCTTCTTCTCCCCCCGCCGCCACGACCGGCTAGAGAAGAAGACAACAACGAGTCCAGGAATCGCCGCTCCCGGAGACCATATGCCTTATTTGTGAAGCTGCTGGTGAGGTCGTCGACGCCCATCAGAGTGCCGCGAAGAGGAGGAGCACCATCAGCAAGCCCTATATCTGGCCAACGAGATACACCGCATATCTCCCGGCATAACGCCAAACTCTGGCACAAGCTCAGCCAACACAACCTAGACACCTAAAACTAGAACTACTAGATAACCTATATACTCCAGCGCTGCTCCTGGTCCAGCTCCGGCCGACTATTCCAGTGGAGAGGACATTGGAGCAGCCCGGTTAAGCGAGGGGAGCTCTCAGTTATCGTAGAGGGCAGAGATAGGACAAGGGGGGGAATTGAATGGCATAGGCGACTTCAGCAAGCAACATATAGAGTACTTCTTCATGAAGACAAGCAGGTGACATTATAATCGCACACAGAGGCAAGCACAACACCAATAAACATGGTGATAGAGAGTAGCAGTTAGACTCAACTTCGCCCGCTCCCCCCGCTTCCAAAGCCTCGGCGGCCTCTCCTCCCGTGAGGGGTGCGGTCGTGAGGGCAGCCAGATCTAGGGCTAGCTGGCCCGACAGTTCTCTCACCCCTGCTTTCCCCATCATGGCCTCCTGTGCCTTCCGTCATGGTCGCGCAGTTGAGGTAGATGGAGACGTCTGAGCGGCAGGTACCAGACCTGGACGGTGGTCGAAGGCCATTTTTCTTACTTGCTCGGATGTGTCGGAAACATGGTGGGCTTCTGGCAATTTCGGTGTTGTTGTGGCCGACGTTCTTGCTAGCTATGTGGGATTGGGTCCCTAGGCTGGCACGTGATCGCCGGTAGGTAGCATGCTCAGTACTGCAATTGCTCTTACAAATGTGTTCTGTTTTCTGTCCGACTAGTTCACGCTAGTGTAGGTGTTGGCATAATAGGGATGGTGCGGCCGACGTGGTGCTGCCGAGCTACCATTGTTGTTGATGTCTAGATCCATGTCTCGATGGGCCTGACCAGCCAGCTCTTGCGTTCATCCCGTGAGTGAGTCTAGTGTAGGATAACGTAGCAAAGAAAACAAAAAATTTCCTACCGCGAACACGAAATCCAAGCCAAGATGTAATCTAGAAGACGGTAGCAACGAGGGGATTGTCGAGTCTCACCCTTGAAGAGATTCCAAAGCCTACAAGATGAGGCTCTTGTTGCTGCGGTAGACGATCACTTGCCGCTTGCAAAAGCGCGTAGAAGATCTTGATCACGGCGCCACGAACGGGCGGCACCTCCGTACTCGGTCACACGTTCGGTTGTTGATGAAGACGACGTCCACCTCCCCGTTCCAGCGGGCAGCAGAAGTAGTAGCTCCTCTTGAATCCGACAGCACGACGGCGTGGTGTCGGTGGTGGTGGTGGAGAAATCCGGCGGAGCTTCGCTAAGCGTGCGGGATGTGGTGGACGAGAGAGAGCCGCTAGGGTTTGGGAGAGGGGGGCGCCGGCCTCAATGGGTGCGGCCACCTTGGTGGTTGTTTGGGTGGCCAGCCCCCTCCCCTTGGTCCCTATTTATATAGGTGGAAGCCCCAAGTGTTGGACTACAAGTCTCCGAATAAGACCCGAACCCAAAACCTTCCATGTGATAGGGAAACCTACCCAAGGTGGGAATACCACTTGAGGTGGGATTCCCCCCTTCCATGTGAGGGGGTGGCCGGCCCCCCTTGGGGAGTCCACTTGGGAATCCTCCCCCTTAGGGTTGGCCGGCCATGGGAGGTGGAGTCCCTCCGGGACTCCTCCTTCCTTAGCGGTTTCTTCCGGACTTTTCTAGAACCTTCTAGAACCTTCCATAGAACCTTCCGAATCATTTTCAAACACATAAAATGACATCCTATATATGAATCTTATTCTCCGGACCATTCCAGAACCACCCGTTGTATGCACACGTAGAATCTATCACACCCGATCATCACGAGATGCTTCGAAACGACGAGTCTTAGCAACGGTGCATACTAAGGACGATAACTTCATGGATATGCGAATATTATTAGTGCCCCAATAGTTGGAGGATTGTGACGCCTGGCGTCTTCAACCTTCATACATTCCCATAAAACTTATGAGTTTATGTAGTCTCACCAAATTTATATTCTATCATCTTGCAATAAGGTCTTAGATATCACATATATCTCATACCTTGATTATTTCTGAAAACTAAATTTTCAGCTCCTTATTTTTCAAACAGATTTGAACTTCAAGTTTCACGGAGACAAGATAACTTTAGGTACTAATTGAAACCATAGCTCTTTGAATCAATAATGTGAGGTTTACGAAAAGTTTGCAATAGGACTTAATCAATTCTTGATTCTTTAACAATACGGTACCAATCCGTAAAGTTTCTTGTCAGATTTTAACAGTATTTCTATCTCAATAACAAGACTAGCGCATGGTAGAAAAACGGATGCCAATACTATAAATTAATTCAAAATACTACTCTGACTATGTTTATGATAATTAGTTCATGTTTTAATCTAATTACTAATGAACTCCCACTTAATACAACATCCCTCATAGTTGTTAAGTGGTACACGATCCAAATCCACTACATCAAAACCGATCATCACGTGAGATGATGTAGCTTCAATGGTGAACATCAACATGTTGATCATATCATCCATATGACTCGTGTTCAACCTTTCGGTTTCCGTTGTCCCGAGGCCATGTCCGTACATGCTAGGCTCGTCAAGCAAACCCAAGTATTCCGCGTGTGCAACATGGCTTACACCCGTTGTATGTGAACGTTGAATCTATCACATCCGATCATCACGAGATGCTTCGAAACGACGAACTGTACAACGGTGCATACGAGGGGAGAACACTTTATTATCTTGATATTAATGTGAGGGATCATCTTATAATGCTACCGTCGCGATCTAAGCAAAATAAGATGCATAAAGGATTAACATCACATGCGAGTTCATATGTGATATGATATGGCCCTTTTGTCTTTGCGCCTTCGATCTTCATCTCCAAAGCACGGACATGATCTCCATCATCAACGGGCATGATCTCCATCATCATCGGCGTAGCGTCAAGGTCCATGGCGCCGTCTTCATGGTTGTTCACCTCATGTAGCAACTATTACAACTACTTTGAAATACTACTCAACATGAAATATAAAGACAACCATAAGGCTCCTGCCGGTTGCCACAATACAATAATGATCATCTCATACATATTCATCATCACATCATGGCCATATCACATCACCAAACCACTGCAAAAACAAGTTAGACGCCTCTAATTTGGTTTGCATATTTTACGTGGTTTAGGGTTTTCGAGTAAGATCTAATCTACCTACGAACATGAACCACAACGGTGATACTAGTGTTGTCAATAGAAAGAGTAAATTGAATCTTCACTATGGTGGGAGAGACAGACACCCGCAAAGCCACTTATGCAATACAAGTTGCATGTCGAACGTGGAGCAAGTCTCATGAACGCGGTCATGTAAAGTTAGCCCGAGCCGCTTCATCCCACCATGCCACAAAGATGCAAAGTACTCGAACTAAAGACAACATAAGCATCAACGCCCACAAAACCATTGTGTTCTACTCGTGCAACCATCTATGCATAGACACGGCTCTGATACCACTGTAGGATAACATAGCAAAGAAAACAAAAAATTTCCTACCGCGAACACGAAATCCAAGCCAAGATGCAATCTAGAAGACGGTAGCAACGAGGGGATTGTCGAGTCTCACCCTTGAAGAGATTCCAAAGCCTACAAGATGAGGCTCTTGTTGCTGCGGTAGACGATCACTTGCCGCTTGCAAAAGCGCGTAGAAGATCTTGATCACGGCGCCACGAACGGGCAGCACCTCCGTACTCGGTCACACGTTCGGTTGTTGATGAAGACGACGTCCACCTCCCCGTTCCAGCGGGCAGCGGAAGTAGTAGCTCCTCTTGAATCCGACAGCACGACGGCGTGGTGTCGGTGGTGGTGGAGAAATCCGGCAGAGCTTCGCTAAGCGTGCGGGATGTGGTGGAGGAGAGAGAGCCGCTAGGGTTTGGGAGAGGGGGGCGCCGGCCTCAATGGGTGCGGCCACCTTGGTGGTTGTTTGGGTGGCCAGCCCCCTCCCCTTGGTCCCTATTTATATAGGTGGAAGCCCCAAGTGTTGGACTACAAGTCTCCGAATAAGACCCGAACCCAAAACCTTCCATGTGATAGGAAAACCTACCCAAGGTGGGAATCCCACTTGAGGTGGGATTCCCCCCTTCCATGTGAGGGGGTGGCCGGCCCCCCTTGGGGAGTCCACTTGGGAATCCTCCCCCTTAGGGTTGGCCGGCCATGGGAGGTGGAGTCCCTCCGGGACTCCTCCTTCCTTAGCGGTTTCTTCCGGACTTTTCTAGAACCTTCTAGAACCTTCCATAGAACCTTCCGAATCATTTTCAAACACATAAAATGACATCCTATATATGAATCTTATTCTCCGGACCATTCCAGAACTCCTCGTGATGTCCGGGGTCTCATCTGGGACTCCGAACAAATATTCGAACTCCATTCCATATTCAAGTTCTACCATTTCAACATCCAACTTTAAGTGTGTCACCCTACGGTTCGCGAACTATGCGGACATGGTTGAGTACTCACTCCGACCAATAACCAATAGCGGGATCTGGAGATCCATAATGGCTCCCACATATTCAACGATAACTTTAGTGATCGAATGAACCATACACATACGATACCAATTCCCTTTGTCACGCGATATTTTACTTGTCCGAGGTTTGATCATCGGTATCACACTATACCTTGTTCAACCTCGTCTCCTGACAAGTACTCTTTACTCGTACCGTGGTATGTGGTCTCTTATGAACTTATTCATATGCTTGCAAGACATTAGACGACATTCCACCGAGAGGGCCCAGAGTATATCTATCCGTCATCGGGATGGACAAATCCCACCGTTGATCCATATGCCTCAACTCATACTTTCCGGATACTTAATCCCACCTTTATAACCACCCATTTACGCAAGTGGCGTTTGATGTAATCAAAGTACCTTTCCGGTATAAGTGATTTATATGATCTCATGGTCATAAGGACTAGGTAACTATGTATCGAAAGCTTATAGCAAATAACTTAATGACGTGATCTTATGCTACGCTTAATTGGGTGTGTCCATTACATCATTCATACAATGATATAACCTTGTTATTAATAACATCCAATGTTCATGATTATGAAACTAATCATCTATTAATCAACAAGCTAGTTAAGAGGCTTACTAGGGACTCTTTGTTTGTTTACATAACACACATGTATCAATGTTTCGGTTAATACAATTATAGCATGGTATATAAACATTTATCATAAACATAAAGATATATAATAACCACTTTTATTATTGCCTCTTGGGCATATCTCCAACATCTAGATCCAGCTGTAAGTCTTGCAATATCCGCTCTGCATCCTCGCGACGGGATGTTGATCAGTTTGGACCTCAGTGAAAGTTGAGCAAGGATCTAGCATGTGCTGGTGATGTCATCACCTGCGGGTGCCGTTACCTTGTTTAAGGCATCTCGACGAAGTCCTCTAGTTCGAATTGATGGACTATGCCCCTTCGCCTCAAACAGCTTTTCCTGGTGGCCTCGCTTCATGCAAGCCTCTCTGGTAGTTTCTTGTGGATCGCCCTACGACCTATCGTTGGTGTCGCAGCCCTCACGTAGCGTCGTCCTGACTGCTTTTTACATGGTTATGTTTTTTTTGCTAGGAGCTTTCCTGGCTCCTTGGGAGGCTGTGCTAGGTCGGCGCGTAGCCATAGGTGTTGCCGGTGTGCCTATTCCCAACAACATGGGAAGATGTTGTGTTGAGTCCGGACCTATCCCGAGCTCTAGGGGTGGGGGTTTCGGGTCTGGGTGAAAACTTTGCAGGACCTTGGTGTTTGCCGATGGCGTTATGCACCTTCTTGGAGGCATCGTTGCAAGACCACCCTCCTTTGGATCCTCAAGCTCTGCTAGGCTGCCGGCCTATCATCGGGTTCCCCCTTGAGCTGCAGCTTTGGTGCGGTGGAGGGTTTTTTTTCCGGTGGAGATTTGTTGGTGTGGACATGGTCATGATTGCTCTGGTGCAAGAAAATAAAATGTTGCATCATCCTAGATCAAGCTCGCGCTTGGGCTTGACATTTTTCTATGTTCTCTTTTGCTATTAGTTTGGTTCTGCGGTAACCCATGGTATAAATTCTAGACGCTTGATGGCTCCGTTATTCAAAGCCATGCGCATTTCGAGCCTCCCGTCTAAGAAATGAAGACAAGCATGTATGCATGCATGTAATATCTCATATAATTATACTAGTATATGCATGTATCTGCAATATGGAATTAGCTTGGGAAAAATTGACCTGCATCAACTCTACGCTACGCCATCGACTATTAAAGAACCCAGCGTCACGCACCAGGTTACGGCACCATTGGTACCACGCACATCGAGTCGTATCACTGTACACTGCATGAAGCCAAACTACACCGAGCCAAGGCACAACATTAATTTGTGCGACATCAAGATCATACTCGAGCACAACCACAAGAAACGACATCAACCACACGCAAACCGATGTGGAACTTCATCGACTTCTCCGATATCAAGGCATCCGCACACGTCGCCACGAGGGACGCTTTCAAGCGACGCAATACTTTACGCCTATTGCTTCAACATCGCCGCCGCCACACAACATCGTCCATATGATGGACATACAACGATAACAACCTCTGATAGTACAACTACAAGGCACAAAGGCAACATTGACCACGTCCCATGACACGACACTGACGTTGGTATTGACCGTGTCCCACAGCTAAGACTGCATCGACACACTATAATGACGCACAAGGTTCTAGCAAAACCGTTGTGTGCTTAGGTGGCTTCCTCCAGTCTTGTCAACACTGGTGGACTCACTTATGACCGCGTCTACTAGCATTTGTAAGACGCCTGCGATGGTACCCCTCGAGGTGCAAAAGTTGCCCCTCAAAATGCATCCTCTGACATCCATAAGACAGGAGCTACGTCCAAAAAAGAAGAAATCACACAACTTTTTGTGCCTCTGGTGAATGTGGCTACACTTCCTACGACTACCTAGACCATGGCTACTTTCGGCTACCTCTACATCAGGGCTACATCTACAACTACACATCTGCGATAACTCCAGTCAACAACATCCACGCCATCACTTACGGCAACGACACTCTAGCTATGATTGCGGGAGGAAAGAGAAGGCAACAGAAGTAGGACTCTCGATTAGCTTCTTGTACTTGAAGTTTACTCCCTTCGTGTACCTCTTTATATAGCTCACAAAGGTCAATGAAATAAACATGAAACATAGTTTAGGATTCTACAACTTTCACAACGATCGAAGTCAAAGTTCATGAATTTCACTAATAATACACTATCGTATCAACATTATTAGAACCATAAAAATATGCTTTCATATTGTATGTATTTAATATTGTAGCACTAGTAGAAACATGGTCTTTTGCACCGGTTCGTATAGGCCATATGCACCGGATGCCAAACCGGTGCAAACGATCCGGTGCAAAAGAACCCCCCCCCCCTTTTGCACCGGTTCAGTTGCGAACCGGTGCTAAAGGGGGCGCCACGTGGCCCGCTGTGGAGCGCCCGGCGGAGCAAACCGGTGCTAAAGGGTCTGCCGCGGCAGGAAAACGCCCCAAAACGCTGCCGCGGTAGAACCCCGCTACCGTATTTTTTTTCAAATTATTTTCCACTCCCTCTTTTTTTTCCAGAATTTCTAATATTTTAGTTATTTCACAAGTTTAGTCTCTAACTAAACTTATCTCTAGTCCAATTACTTACTCGTGCTTAAACTTCCTGCTCGGTCACCCATCCTCCCACTATTCTAGCACTAGCACGCTTAACTTCCAAGTTCCTTTCCATCCGGCATCCAAGTGCTTCGCGCGCATGTATGTGATACTACTATCATATCAATCCTATTAACATGTCGGTCAATGTCATATGTCTTTATTGTTCAAATTTCAAATAATTCTTTTTAATAAACAAAAGTAATGATGTAATAATAATCTTGAATAAATAAATAAAGATTAACTTTATAATTTGTATTATTTTTAATTATTTTAATTTTCTTTAATTTATTTTTGCCAAACCTAAAACCAGAAAATTTAAAAATCTTATAATTTGCTAAAAGTACTAGTAATCTTTATGCAGGATGCAATTATTGATTTTAATTTAAAAATAATAATAAAAATAAAATCCTAAATTTTTAGCAATAAACTAAAATCTTCCTGCTTTCATATTTGTATTTCGAATTTTGAGAATCTAAAAATTGGCTAACCGGCTAAACCTTAGTGAATTCGGATGTAACTCTTTCCCATGATCATTTTGATATATTATACGTTTTTTTTCCGACGACGTATGCAAAAATTAATGCGGTTTTACCATTTTTGAAACCTTTTTTGCAAAAAAAAGTGAAAATTCAAATTTATCAATTTTCCCTAATAGTTGGTTGTGTAACATATAGAAATGTCAAAAGATTTTATTTTTTGAACTTTTTACCATTTTCGTTTTATATTTTACAGACCTAAAAAAGGCGATCCACGGGAGGGGCGGGGTGGAGGTGCGTGGGGAGGCAAAAAACCTTTAGCACCGGTTCGTGTTACGAACCGGTGCTAAAGGGTTCGCGGCTGACGCCAACTCTTTAACACCGGTTGGTGTCACGAACCGGTGCTAATACTCCTGGACGTCCAGACCGCACAAACCGGTGCTAATGACCCCTTTAGCACCGGTTCGTGCCAAATTCGGTGCAAAAGCTCTTTGGAGCAAAAAACCAAAGCCCTTGTTTCTACTAGTGTAGATGCTGATATAGATTTTCATATTTGGTAAATGTTTACACAGTTTGAATTTGGCCAAAGCTAATATGCAATATATTTGTAAACCCCAAGCCTATCTCAAATGGACAAATGCTCTCTTATTGATTTAACTTCCCACAATTTCCCATTTGTTTTGGAGCACCTTTCTCATGTAGTAATTGTATTCTTTTGTGAAGATTTATATCTTCCAGTCTTGGTTCGAGCATACATACGAGCTTGTAATTTTTTAGTCCTCTAAAAAAACTGTTTTATAGTCATCTTTTTTTTTGCGGGGAGTCTGTCGTCTGTTGTGCTTACACGAAAGTGTTATTAGCTGGTAAGAGGAAACCTATAGCGGACATCTCAATCTAACGATGGATGACTCGGATAATTACTATATTTCCCGCATAATTCATCGATCGTATAGAGAATAGAAAAGTCTCGCTTGATGAGCTAGCCTGGCTGGACTAAATCTCAGCATGTGATCCATATCCATGTGGACCCTAGCAATCTATGTGGGGTCCACATTTGGAAATCTCTTCTTCTATTTCTGCCTAATTTTGTAAGATCCACGTCCTTCGTTCCTAGCAAGGGGCTAGCTAGGGTTCGACAAATAACAATTATTCTGTAATGGGAATCAAGGGCAGTGCCTGTAGTGCTGGTACTTCCTCGGTTATATTGTTATAGTCAAAGCTAAACGTTTCCATTGTTTAAATAAGTATATATAAGATAAAATACAAATATATATAGAATACCAAATCTACATAAGATGAAGTATATTTCATTACGGTTCCACAATATTAATCTATATTATAGACACTGATATTTTTTTCTATATAATTAGTCAAACCTTGCAACTTAACTTTGATCAAACCTGCATACCTGATATGATATGCGGAACAGAGTACGTACACTTAATGGAATCTACCACAAAAAAGTTAACCACAGGTCTACAGGTATTGTAAATACTTATCCTGTGCAACTGTGTAAGTGTCAAGTAAAGGTTGCTGATCTCATTGATTCTGAGAACTGGACATGGAAGGCGGAGATCATCCGAAGGAATTTTATCGCACCCGAGGCAGATGCTATTCTAAACATTCCTCTTCGTCAGGATGGCGGTGCAGATTTTTGGGCCTAGGGTTTGGAAAAGTCGGGTATCTACACTGTAAAGTCAGCGTATCGATCTCTTATGATGCAGAACGAGCGTACAGCTCTAGCGGAAGGGACGGCTACGGGTACTTTAGATTCTGATACACAGCTGTGGTCTCGATTATGGAAACTCAAGGTAGTTCCTAAAGTTTGTGTTTTCTGGTGGCGTGTTATCCGTGGTATTCTGCCAGTGGAGCGTACGCTATAGCACAGGCATATTGCTGAGTTGGGACGATGCAAAGTCTGTTTGTCGGCGAATGAAGATCTGATGCATGCACTTGTTAGGTGCTCTCATGCGGAGAATTTCTGGCTTGAAGCCAGAGCGTGGCTGAACTTAAAATTGCCAGCTCTACATCCAGATACTTGGACCCGTGATATCATATGTGATGAAAGATTCAGTGATGATGATAGATCAAAGATTGTTACAGTCATGTGGGAAATATGGTTACCAAGGAACAATATCACTCATGAGAAGGGTGGCCTCGATCCGGTTCAGACTATGTTGCGGACGAGGGAGGCCCTAGCTGTGCTGGATATCCCTAGGCATCACGCCAAGGCACTCCCAGGCCATGGTTGGAGACCGCCAGATGAGGACTGGATAAAAATCAATACCGACGTCGGTGTGTCTTTGGAGAATCGGAAATCTGGAGCAGGGGGTGTTGCGCGCAATCCTTCTGGCTTCATCGGAGCATGGAGCAAACCGTATCCGGGTGTGACTAACCCCTTGATCGCCGAGGCTTTGGCATTGAGGGATGGTGTCATTTTCGCAAAGCCCCGGGGTTTTACGCGAGTGCTGATGGAGACGGATTGCAAGGAGGTCGTCGAAGTCTGGGAATCGCGTACGGGTTCTCGCGCTATCATAACGCCTATCATACAAGAGATTGAAGGGCTAGCTTTTTCGTTTTTATCTTTTGATGTTTCACATGTAATGAGGTCAGCGAACACTCCTGCACACCTTTGTGCTAAGCATGCTTGCACTTTGGAGGTGACGAGTTGCTGGATGAACTCTTCGCCTAGTTTTCTAGTTACCAGTATCCAGGCTGATTGCGCTGGTGCTGGGTGAATAAAGCCTTCAATTTCCTCGCAAAAAAAAAAGTAAAGTAGTATTGTAGATGGCTACGTTACAAGCGCTTGGAGAAAACGTGTACTATTGCACATGCATAGTATATGTTCAGTCAAAGTCTCTAATGACATGCAGGCATGCAACTAACTCGGATAATATGGCCAACGTAAGAGGGTCAGCAAGTTTGAACAATGAATTGCATGGGGGCTGCTGATTTAAATGATCTTACTTAGGTGTACGTGGGAGCAGTTGACCTACGTGCTGATCTCTGCACACAAATAATAGACTCCAACCATGAAAGCTCACATAAGCTACCATGCAACTTGCGAGTGTGGTAACTGTGCTTGAATCTTTCTTACGTATCGTTTTGCGAATTGTCATTTCTCATGACTCATCGCCAGTGTATGTACAGGACCCAAAAAGTTTTCCCGCAGAGGATCTAACTTGCATCTTCGGTTGATGCTCGACTTCAATTATACGTACATACATACATAGATTCCTTTACCCCTTTGCCCGGAAGGATTTCTCTTCAGACATCTAAACAGTAAAAGATGAAATTTCTCCTTTTTTTTTTGAAAACGTGCAATTTATTCTTTACAAGATATTATAGAATATTCTATTTTCCTCTGAAGACAAATATGCATTTTCATGCTTAGTATAGATGTGATCATGTTTGTTTTAACCTGAGGTAAAAACTAACTTGTTGATTATTTAAGAAATACTTTATTGATAGTTAATTAGTGAAAACAGGTGCAAACTGATACAACCGGGGCAACTCTCCTACTATCCCACCCAAATGAATGGGATCAACATCCTCAAAGGTCCCAAATTCAATCACACAAACTTCTAGAGCTGCCGCCCTGACATACCACCACTCTTGCACGAGCTATAATGCCACACTACCTAGTCGCACTCATCTCAAATCACATAGGTGAACTCCCCCTCCCTAGTAGACCGTGCCCTGATCGGCGCACTGACACATCCGAGGT
This sequence comes from Lolium rigidum, assembly GCF_022539505.1. Taxonomy (NCBI): domain Eukaryota; kingdom Viridiplantae; phylum Streptophyta; class Magnoliopsida; order Poales; family Poaceae; genus Lolium; species Lolium rigidum. The sequence goes on along the minus strand of NC_061510.1, from coordinate 44,414,493 downwards.
CACCGCCCCATCACATAAAGTCAGACCACCACCTCTAAGGTGTGCCGACCGAGCCAACAACCCATCACGCTAGCTGCCCAAGATTGTCCATTGAGGAATCAGTTTATAGATATTAGATCCTGCAGGTGGGACTAGAGCTTTGTGGGTGCAATAGCCATGCTTCAGTTGGGAATTTATGTAACTGACTCTAGTGTTTTCAATCCGTTTAATTTCAAATCTGATGTGTTACTCGCTGTAAATTATTTTGTCATATTAATTTCTCCTGATAGCACTAGTTACGATTTTGTCTCTAGCGTCTGACCTATACACTAAATATGATGTTGCATGTAGAACAAAAAAAGAAGCTCTGTAAGAACTAGTGGAAAACGGGGCATTAGCACCGGTTGGTAAAGGGTTTTTTTATCGGTTGCCCAACCGGTGCAAAGCATCCGGTGCTAAAGCCCCCCCCCCCCTTTAGCACCGGTTCACCACATGGCTGGCTGCCGAGCACCCGGGCGGTACGAACTGGTGCTAAATGTTTCTGCCACGGCAGCGTTTTGGTGCGTTTCCCTGCCGAAAACGCTGCCGCGGCAGAGTCTGCCGCCATGCCCATTTGAAACACGTTAATGCACACATATAGGAAACCATTATGTTACACAAAAACATCGTTATGAATATATAGACCGAAGTGACCTCTTTCATCGTGCTTGGCTGAACATATTATATAATGGTACGGTACACACGTTCATGCATATATGTGTACAATAGAATTTCTATGGATCGTAGTTTTCCAAAATCCAATGGGCGCTGATGGTATTCTTAGTTTGGATCTATGGCTTGCTCAAGTAAGAATCCCGCCAATTATTCTTGAATAGATCGTACACACTCGGTTGCTAGAAGACCGTCCCGCAACCGTTCGATCTAATAATTTAAAGAAGGTGGTCAGTATATATATATATGAATGAAACACAACACAATTGATCGATGGTGATAAAATGAAATTATGAATATTGTTTATGTACTTCAAGTTGTTCTAAAATTCTCCCCGTCTGGTGGGTCGTCTGGCGAATGAACTCGCAAACGTAGAATCCACATAAATTATTCCCGTCTTGTTGCATCAAGCACTTTACGAGAACAGAGTTCAATCAAAATAATAATTAAGGATGGTAATGGTATTGAAACTAGAATCAAAGAGATGAGCGGGCCTAGCTAGTAGTACTTACTGTCAGGCAATTCGTTATCCTTTGGTAGTTTCTTCTTCATTATTTTCAGTAACTTGTCAAATGCCTTGTCACATATAGCACCTGCCTTCCATTGCAGCAATTCCAATGTGGTACCGAGCTTTGTGTTGCCATCTTCGCAATTTGGGTACAACTTTTTTTGTGATCCTCTAACATGCCCTTTAATTTTCGCTTCTCGTTTGCACTTTCTGCTTCTATGTGTGCATCAACGATGGTCCGACGAAGATCATCATCAGCGGGCTCATCTGATGCCTCTTCATTTTCAGCTTTCCCTGCCTCTTCATCTTCATCCTGCCCCGTTGCAGTATCATCGTATTTAGGGTACATATCATCATCCCCTTCTTCTCCTTCTTCTTCATTGTCTTCCATCATAACCCCTCTTTCTCCATGCATGGTCCAACAATTATATCTGGGCATGAAATCTTTCCAAATAAGGTGGGAGTGAAGGACTTTCCATCTAGAGTGTTGCTTTAAGTTCCGACAATCAACACATGGACAACACATAAAACCATCCGCCTGTGGGTTTTCCTCAGCCACACGGAGGAAATCTTTTAGGCCTGCAGTGAACTCGGGTAGGCGTCGATCAACGTACATCCATTGCCGCCGGTATATCTACATCATATAATTAAGTTTATCAAAAAACCATTACAAAACATCATAAATAGTGAAATGACCACTGTACAAATGAAAGGGTAAAGTTGCATACCTTGATCGAGGAGGAAAGAAAGAGGAGAAAGCTTAAGTGCCGTGCACCTCATACCATTTTTGTTTTGTGTGAAATCAAGCGGCATCATTCTCTCAGACATTTCATCGAGCAACTTTTGTGCGTGTGAAAGAAAAATAAACAAGCACACAAATCTCACACCTTCCACCAAGAAAAAATAGAGAGAGGGTTGGCTGGGGTGAGCTGAATTTATAGGCAAAGGGGAGCTTTAGCACCGATTCGTGTCACGAACCAGTGCTAATGTTCACCTTTAGCACCAGTTCGTGACACGAACCGGTGCTAAAGGTTTCGCGTCTGCCACGTGCCTGTCGACAAACCTTTAGCACCGGTTCGTGTCACAAACCGGTGCTAAAGGTCCTGCACGAACCGGTGCTAAAGCTCTGCATGTCCCCTGCGGCGTCCTAGCCGTACGAACCGGTGCTAATGCACCCTTTAGTCTGAATTCGTAGCACAACCGGTGCTAATGCTCTTTCGAGCTAAAATTATGAGCCTTGTTTTCTACTAGTGAAGGTCAAGAACGAAAACAACTGGTTAACCATTTTGTTAATTAAGATGTGCGCAACCTTTTTGACAAATTTAGTGATACTATCTACGAATAGCTAAGACCCACTAGGATAGAGCGATTAGTCTGGTTCGTCGAGTATGTTTGCACCGTCTATTCTGCCAACTTAACTTTGGTCGCGAAAGCCATATAAGCCGTCAACTTAACGTTGCTTTCATGCACGGACAAGGCCGCATTTCCCATGTAATTTTGCATATTAAACAAGTACCAAGTGACTCAGCTTTCTAAGCTTCTAGAGATCTTTAGCTTTGACAACTGACATCACCATGCATGTATGTATATGTGTAGTTCCAACGATAATGTAGGAGTATCTTACTCGTTGTCACACTCACTGGATCTCACTAAATAAATAAAACACTTTGCTCAACTTTATAGGTCTAGTTAACTAAAGTGTGACCTCTTAAACCTAACAAGGTAGCCGTAAGTTTATACTGACAACCTCTGCTTTCATGAATGAACAAGTGGCCTCTAAAACCTAACTATGTAGCTAACTACTAGATCATATTAGTAGCCTGTTCCATGTAATGACGACTTTTGCTGATCGAGTATGAAACAATCGATCTTTGACATCAGAACACCATATCTTACTAAGCATATAATATATGCTAGGCTTGTTTGGAATTGGATTAATATATAGATAGCTGCTAACTAGAAAGCTAGTTAGATCCAATTAGCAACTGATATATCAAAAGCACCGCACCAACATTGATCCAACGACAAGATCCAGCTGAGGTCAAGAATAGATCAAGTGCTAACCAATCAGCTGCAAGCATGCAACAGCATGCGTACAATCTAAGGGTCTATTTTAGCAACCTATGCCGGGAACCTAAGCTTGCAAAGATTGAACTTATATATTTCCCACCTGACGTATTTCCTTCGTTCACAATTAGATTGCGTTGTCAATTTAGTCAAAGTCAAACATGGTAAGTTTAACAAAACATGTAATAAAAACATTAAAATTTACAATAATGTAAAATCTATATTGTTAGAATCGCCATAAACTCTATTTTCATATTATATGCATCTGGTATCATGGTTGTTGATATTTTTCCCTATATCCTCGGTCAAACTTAACAATGCTTGACTTTGACTACACTCAGAACTCGAAATAAACAAAAACGAAGGGAGTAAACTTTGGAAAACTTCGCATGGGTCCACTTATTAACGAATGTATGTTTTCTCTACCATACTAGGTTTTATCCCTTATATTAGTCACATTTTTTATGTTTTATTTAATCTTACATATTGTTGTATCCATGTAAGCATGCATTAAACTGCAGAGATAAGGTAACTTATTTTGCTACACCTTTATTGTCATCTTCGGATGACGTGGATAGTGCAAAAGAATACCCTCTTCTTGACATCAATGGCGCAATATACATTACCATCTTGCATATGCTCCCTGATTGAAAAATAATGTCAAACAAAAAATTCAATAAATACATGTGTTGTAATTCTACAAATCTTGGTTGCAAACTTTACTGCACAAACATTAAATTTATACATCGCGTACATGGTGCAAAAGCACATATTCCCTCCATACCGGTTTACCGGGCTCCTAGTAAAATTAGTAGAATACATAAGAATTAGGTTCAAATCAGCATTAATTAGGGCAAGTTAATAATGAAAGTGCATGGAGCCTTCATGTATGGTTTTGGTAATTAATGACAATCATATGGACTAATGTTTGCATTGATTTATGTTTGTAGGATTTATTCATAGAAAATCCTTGAACCATATATTAGCTTCAAGGTTGAAATAAGAAAATAAAGTGATGACCAAGGCATTTATCAAGGAGGGATCCTAAATTTGGTCTTGTGAGATGATTGATTCTATGTGAAAGGGTGAAGTACGACTAGAGGGGGGTGAATAGGAGCTACCAAATTTTTAGCTGTTTCAATTTTTATGATGGTTGCGAAAACTTAAAGGTGATTGTGAAATAGTAAAGGCGAGCTTAAATGCTATGCAAACAAAAACAAGGAAACACACGATGCAAGACAAGTAAGAAGGGAATGGTACGACCAGGAAAAAGCGTAGAGACGAGGATACACGATATGTTTCCCATAGTTCCCTCCACAAAAGGAGTTATGTGTATGTTCAGGAGGTGTGGCACCACGAAGGTGCCAACCGCCACAAAGACGTCACCTTATTCCTCGTAGGCACACCACAAAGGCGTACCTATTTCTCCACTAAGCAAAGCCGGTCAAGGTGGCTAGCCTTCACACAAGGTTGATGCGAACTCCACAAAGGACGGAGGCTCCCAACAACATCACGAACTAGTCACAACAAGATCTAGAACGAGATGCACTTGAACAACAAGAACCCTAACAAAAGGAGATCTAGGGTTTCCAAGTCCACCAAGGATGAGCAGGGAATCATAAAAATCCTTGGGTAGATAGGTAGATCTGCCAACATGAAGAACACGCTCTCTCCTCCATAGATCTTAAGCTTCAATTTATCCACCAATTGTAAAACATCAAACACCAATTCAGAAGAACCGGATATAGGATAAAAACAAAAATGTGGGTCATCATCTGTAATGCTAAATCGATTCCTACACACTTGAGCATATACAATAAAATTCATATTCGAGTGTTGTTATCAAACATACAAAACCGTAGAGATAGAGCATGCTCTTTCACTACGGAAATTAAGTATCTCTTGAAGAAGTTTGAATGAGCTCTCTTGTGTATCTTCAAGACATCAACAAGATAAAGAAAGAATAAATGTGGTGCAAGTTCAAGAGGATCCATCTCGAATACATCATATGATTGAAGCTTGCCATCTATATGGTGATCATGGATATGTAAACGTATGCCAAAATAAAAGGCTCTCCCATAGTGAAGTATGGGGGAGCAATCCGCAATACTTTATCAAGCAAGCATAATCACAAAGGCTGTTCCATCTTGATTCGGTTAAGATCGTCACCATCTAGCTCAAGTGGAATAAGCAAGATTACGTTTTGCTCTATAGCATTTCTTTCTTACCGTTGTCATGGTGTAGTTGGTTTTATAGGATAGTTGTACATACTATCAAGGGGGTCTCGAGTGACTAACTCAACCGTATCATTCGGACAACGGTTATACCTTTGCATCCTTTGCATCATCTTTCTTGGTTGTTACTTAGTTCTTATCCATGTGATGTCTTAGAGGTTGCGTTCATCTCCATGGCAAGCTTAAGTTCATCAAAAACGGATTTCATATGCATTCTCTATTTGTGTTTTCAATATTGACGGTTTTACTAGTTTATATTTTATAGATAGGTCGGACCTTCCATAATTTATTTCTATCCTCCCTTGCAAGCATATGATTGTTCGATATTGTAAATATCATTGCTGGCTTCGAAACGAGTCCAAGATCATCAAAATTGGAGTGTGCATGCCCAAGCTATTGTCATATTCGTTTTGATGTTTCTCCCACTTGTCGGAGTGGGTGGGTGGGGATGGGGGGGATTATCTAGCCCGGGAGAAAAATTTTTTTTTTTCGAAAAAGGCCCGGGAGAAAAATATCTGCCCCAAATATCCCTGAGGTATACTGCGAGCTGTAAAACTTGCGCCCACGGTCATATAAAAGCCCCCTTCTTCCACATGGGGTTGGTTGCTTCTTCCCCAATTTGCTCTTCACCATTATTGACCTTTGAGAGCTTATTTTCTCCTCAGTCTCTCCACGATTCTTGCACCTGTGTGAGATAATAGAGAGAGGAAATCTAGATCTACAATTCCACCAATCAAATCTCTCTATTTGTGAGGGTAACCTATTAGATCTAGATCTTGGAGAATTTTGTGTTCTCCTCTTTGTTCTTCCTCTCTTATTCCCCAACAGCTTTGTAGCATTGGTGGAATTTGAGAGTGGGGAATTTTAGCATCTCAATGGTGTTCTTGTCATTGCATTTGATGCATCGTTTTGAGTTCTCCGCGGTGATACGTGCAGGTGAAAGTTTGTGAGTTCCCTTTTGGTGGGAAGGCTTGAAGAAAATGCAGTGAGGCCTTCGTGGCGTTTGGGGAGCCTTGTTCCTCCACACCACTCCAACGGAGAGTAGCACTCGCAAGAGTCTGAACTTCGAAATACATCGCCATCCCCGCGTCAACTCGGTTATTCCTATACCCGAGACACTACTAGGAAAAAGGCAATCAGTGGCGCACCACGCCATCAGTGGCGCACTAGTGATGCGCCACTGTTATCACGCCACTGCTAACTCCTAGTAGTGGCGCACTAGTGGTGCGCCATTGCTATTTGGCTTAGCAGTGGCGCACCAGGTAGTGCGCCACTACTAGCTTCATGGTGCGCCACTCCTAAATGTCTGAGGTGCGCCACTGGACAGAAACAAGGTGCGCCACTACTAAAATTTGAAATTTCTAGATCTGGATCTGGATCTAGCCCATATTTTTTCGGATTTTTTGGCTCGTTATTTTTTCTCATTTTTGTTGCTAGAATTATTTGTGTAATGTTCATTCTCATTTTTCTTAGCCTAGCCACCGATGAGGATGGATGAGAGAGGTAGGAGAGGTGAAGAGAGGTGAGGAGATGGAGGATGTAGGAGAGGATGAACAAGAGGACGAAGGCTAGAGGTAATGGAGGCCAGAGGGTCGCCGGAGGATCGTCGGAGGGTCGTCGGAGAGTAAGGTCACCGGAGGTCACCATAGCAGAGGAGCTCGCCGGAAAGTAAGGTCACCGAAGGTCGACATAGTGAGGAGGTCGCCTGAGTGAAAGGAGAAGTAGAAGAAAAGGATGAAAAGAGAGGAGGAGAGGAGAGGAGGAGAGGAGGAGGAGAGGAGGAGAGGAGAATGAGAGCAGGAGAATGTGTGGAGGAGGAGGGAGGAGGGAGGAGGGGGTAAGTGGCTGGCTCCTCCCACTTTGAATCCTGGCCATTTTGAAATTCGTGGGCGGGAAGCTTAGCTGTGGCGCACCAAGGCATGGGTGCGCCACCGCTAATTTTTTTCTATTTTTTGAAAAAATTTCATCAAAATCTAAAACCTGAAAAAAGTCATGTTTCTGTTTTCCAATTGATGAATCCATTTTTTTGTCCAAACGGCCGTAGGCGGTTGAATTCGAATAGGAAATTTCGCGTAGATAGATTTTGATATAAAAAAGTTTTTCATCGGAGGTCGTATGCAACCAGAAATCCCGTTTTACCGAAAGATGACGGCATTTTGCATAATATATCAAAATTCATTTTTTTTTAAATTTTCACTAAACTTAGATGCCATATTACATGGGCATCTCGAAGGATTTTATTTTTTGAATTTTCTATCTATTTCTTTTATTTTTCCAAAAACTGAAAAGGCGATCCGGGGGGGGAGGGAGGGTGGTGGAAATGTTTGGGCACCACTTAGCAGTGGCGCACCAAGCATGGTGCGCCACTACTAAGTGATGCCCAAACATGTCCATCATCCCCTTTACATAGCAATGGCGCACCATGTAGAGGTGCGCCCTCGCTACATAAAATAGCCGTGGCGCACCTCTACATGGTGCGCCATTGCTATGTATAAGGCTGGGTCAAACCCATGGTCAAAATTAGTGGTGGCGCACCACAGAAGAGGTGCGCCACTACTACATTTTTTATAGTGGCCCACCACTTTCCGGTGCGCCACTGCTAAGTAGTAGTGGCGCACTGCCCTCCTGGTGCGCCATTAACACCATCTTACGGCTAGGCCTTTTCCTAGTAGTGAGATGTTTACTTATGAACTTTACTTTGTAATAAGTTTCGTACTTGAAGTTATATATTTTGCTATCATAGTAGATTGTCTTGCTTAACATAAGTTGTAAGTGCACATAAGTGAATATAGTATATATTGGTTGTGTGGTTGAAAAATTAAACGCTAGTTTTATTCCACATTTGTTCAAGCTAATATTGTAAAAGTTTTAAACCGTATATTCACCCTCTCTAGGTGACATCCGTTTCGTTTCAAATAACCATCGTAACTCTTCTTCTTTTGAAATTGCTCCCACCAATGCATCTTCTCCCTTTAAAGCCCAAACTGGCCTATGCATGAACTTGCATGCACAACTCTTTAGTCTTCCCTAATTAATTGCTACTACCTCCGTTTCAAGGAATAAGGCGCACGCGTATTCCAAGACGAACTTTGACCATAAAAATTGAGCAATAAAATCTTAATTATATTATATGTAATTAGTACCGTTGGATTCGTATTGAAAAACACTTTCTAATGATATTAATTTTATAGAAATAATCTTTATCTATTTAAAGTAATTCTTGGTCAAACAAAAAGCTCGTAAAACGAGGGCGCCTTATTCCTTGAAACGGAGGTAGTACATCTAACTACAGAAAAAATGCGGGGTTTAGAGCTTGGGATATTATTTTTGCTGCATATCAGCGCTTGCCTTGGTCGCGATGCAGCTCATTAGAAGCGCAATAAACCGATATGGAGAAAGTAGTATTTTATCCTAGCAGGAAAATATTCTCCACGCAACCAAAATGCTATCATTAGACTCATAATATACACTTATTTCATAAATAGGCGTATAGTTAATTTACAAAAAAATTAAACAGCACTAAAAAATTACATCTAGGGGTCATGTTTATGTCTATAACTCATTCTAAACAGGATTATGGCCAGTTCCAATATACCCTACTCTTCTAGCAGAGATCTTACGTGAAAAGACAATCTTTTGTCTACAGGAAGAAAAACACTCTCACACGCTGCCGGTTTTCCATTAGCAATATAAGACAAGTTTAGTGCAACTTTACATTATTGCTGCCTTTCATTAACTCTCATGAGAGATTTGGTTGGTTTGGTCCATGCCGGCTGGGTGCTGGGCATTTCAGGACCAAATCTGACCTTGTTTAGCCCAGCATCATGTCGCCTAAAGGGAGAGCCATGTGGGCCCCGGCTACCAAACTGTTCTTATATTTGGGACAACAATTTAATTATGTCCCCCGGAATGTGTATCCCGGTATGTACGGTGATTCTTTTCATCGGAATCTTTGTGGATTGAAGAAATATTCATGACATTTCTGGTGGAACGTAAGTAAATAGCGATACTCACTGTTGCATTCGGCAGGACAAAAGGTACTTTTCGATATAATGGAAAATATAAACCCTTCGTTTACTAGAAATTGACTACCAATATCTTCACAAATGTTTATACTGAACAACATGTGTAATGTCGCAGAAGTACTTGCACATTATAGTGTTATTTGGATTTCATAAGTGTACTTAATACACAGAAATTATACATTTTTTGATAAAGGGAATATATTAATATCAAACGATACCAATTACATCTAGCCTTTGCAACAACGCAATGGGCTAAAACATTACGGATGCACATAGCCAAAAAAGAGAAAAAGAAAACTAAAAAATAAAAATCCCGCTACAGTATCACAACCCTAGCAAGAGTAGTACGACCACCACCAAGACAACACCTGAAATTCAGATTCTTCAAAAGTGACGTCTCCAAGAAGGAAACAGTGCACCAGCGCCGTTGTCGTCCGATCAAAGATCTTAGGTTTTCACCCTGAAGATAGTCTCCGCTCTTAAAACAATGCCTTCAACAAGAACATTGCCAGGCACAACCAGTTAAGGCCAGACCTTGGGTTTTGACCCTAAAAATTAAGACTCCGAACTTCACATGTGCTGTCGCCACCACTTCCATACCACTGCTGCGAAGTCCGGAACACCAAGCAAGCCCCTCAACAGCGCAAAGACTTGAACCTCCATTAGCTAGTCCTCCAATCCGACCTTCATGATATTCTCTTCTTCTGACTTCACCATGGATCAGCTGTCACTTGGTGTCAACACAGAAAAGAGCTTCACGCCGCTCCCTCCAGACCAAACGGTCGGAATAAAAGCATGGGTGCGCACGACCGAATACAAACCGATCCAGCAAACTACAGGCAATAGAAGCGCTGTTACACCTGCCAGCGACGCCTTCCGGAACTCAACACTCCTGCCAGATCGTGAAAGTCATGCCTCCAGCAGGTCCTCATCTTCACCCAAGAGAGACCCTAGGACCGCCGCCTTCATTCAGGTCGGGCCCCCACGCCGGCGACCATCCCAGACCATGGCAGAAATTATACATAGATATATGTACTACTTCCTTCATCCACAATTGGACGATGCATACATATTTTGAGGTTCAAGTATGACCATAATTTTAGTCAACAAAACATGAGTTATCTGATATACAAATTGTACCGCTAAATTCATGTTTTATAGTCTACTATTTATCTTATTTTATTATTTAAATTTATGATTAAAATTAAACAACCTAAAAGTAGGGGCGCCGAGAAATTGTGGACAAATAGAATATTTCAGCCACTATGTGTCGAAACAAAGTACAGTTTTATTTTAGCGCAACAAAGGACATTTTTAGAGGACCAGACATAGTACTATTCATCTTGCAAGATAGCGGCCTAGAACAAAATGAAGGCGTGAGAGACTGCGCGGATAATTGTCAGATAAACTATTTATATTACTTCTCTTTATTAAAAGATATTCTAAAATTATTTAAAATTAAATAAATATAGTCACTATTTAGCGTATCGATATATCTAAATATAGATAAATATAAAAATATTTTTGTGGAAGGAGAGAGTACTTTCCTACGGGGCACTCTTCGTGATGCTTTGCTGATATCTCTTGATCGATTACGGTCAGAGTGTGAAAAGAAAACCTTGTTGTGCATCAGCCACCGGGGAGCAATTCATGTTTGCCCCATTCCACTTTGATGGAAGATCAGGTGGCAAGGATAAAATCAAGATGCCATGTCCTTATATATTCTTGATAAAACAGATTAAAATACAGGGTGCATGCATGTTTGCCCCATTCCACTCGGAGGGAAGATCAGATTATTATTGTAGACGTAGAGCGGCATTTAATTTTTTACAAATGTACCAGTTTCTGTTAAGATCAAAAATATATTTTGTTAAGGTTTGATGGTGACACTATATTTATGATTCTGTATATTTTTGGACTATGTGGCTTAGCTTTTCATCAAAACATATATATATATATATATAGTTAATTTACCTATATATATATATATTAATTTACCTATATATATATATATATATTTCCTTTTGCAAGTGCTGATAAAGTTGGTCTGGTATATGGTTAAATAGTTTCCCCGAACAAATATTCTTTCCTTACAACTTCCAGTGAGTGTTACTGTCTTATACATATTCGATTTCGCTTACTCGATGTTAAGTTTTAACTAATCCTCTGAGTTATGCGTGCGCAGATTCCACTATATTCTCCTAATCATTCAGCTTGAGAAAGGAGTAGTACTTGTTATGAACTCGAAACGTAAAGAGCATCGGCTATGGGCGAACCTGGCTGCCGGTAATTTCAATCAATATCACCCTGTATCGACATCTTCTGTTCTCATTTCCTGATATCAAGTAATTAATAACTTATTTACTCATTTTTTTCTTTCCCTGGCATGGCTTGGAAACGGTTCATCAAGACTGCTCCAGGTGAATGGAAACCGGAGCTTACATTTCAAGACCGACCTGTAAGTAGTACTATAGCTATGTCCGCGAATCTCTTTGATATTTTGTTTCAGTACCATGCTTGATTATTAGTTTGATCAAACTATTTTTCGTAAAGTGTTTGAAGCAGGAACCCGGGAATAATTTATGTGGAGTCTGCGAGTTCATTCACGAGATGGCCTGTCACCGGGAGCCAGAGACGGCTATACATGCCCTTAAAGTACGTGAACAATATTTCACAATCTTATCATCAATTGTATTGAGTTCCATTCATATATATTGATCTCCTTTTTTAAATTAGATGGAACGCGTGCATGACTCTCTCCTAATGGTGGATTGCATCCGAGCAATTCAAGAGAAATTTGCGGGATTCTTAGTTAGGGAGGTCATAGCTCCAACTGGAGAATACCATCGAGAGTTCATATATGACATTAGGGATTTGAAATAGATATGGTAAAGAGGACCGACTTTATATTGTAAACATGCATTACGTGTATTGTATTTCATGACGATGTCTATATATTCATGACGATGTTTGTGGTTTCTTGAAATATGTATGCATTGCAGAATGGAATGAATAATATAAAACCATGACACTCTGCCGTGGCAGAGAAATAGCCAGTTTCTCCACCGCGACAAAGAAACGCTGCTCCACCCTAAACCTCTGCCACGTCAGAGAAATAGCCATTTTCTCTGCCGCGGCAGAGACCCTTTAATCCCGGTTCGTCTAACGAATCGGGACCAAAGGTCCTCCACCACGAGCCTCCTATCCGCACCAAGTGGAGGACCATTTAGTCCTGGTTTATATTTGAACCGGGACAAAAGGTAGAGGGCTTTAGTCCCGATTGTGCAGTCCCGGTTGCACAACCGGGAGTAAAGCCCCAAATGCACCGGGACTAAATCCCTGTTTTCTACTGGTGTGTGCTTTACAAAAGTATTATCGAGCGTATGCCTCTCTCCCTACCTCCCTTCGCCTCTCTCTTAAATCTCAATAGAAATACAAAAATGACAAACAAAGAGGGTACAAACTACAAAGACAATGCCATCCCAAGATTAAGGTACCCACTATGCACCATCTGTAATTGCCACTAAAACAAAGTTGGAACAATCGTATATATGCATCATAACATTGTTACCGGTGATGGAACCTTTTTATTCGCAATTGTTTGAATACTTAATCTCTTTGAGAATATTTTTGTAAATTATTATATGAGCGTCAACCTCAACCGCAGTACTCTCATGTAGTCAGAAATTAACTAATAATTATTATATTGACACCACTAAGACGAGGTTGCTGCACGGAAGGTTCACAGTGTACACTACAGGAAAACATGGAGGTGTCGATGGCCAAATGTCGAGTCCATCGGCGTAGTATCCAGACGCCTACGGCAAAAAAGGTAGTAGGCGCCCACTAACCGTCGGCATAGCTTGAGGTACACCGAAGGCCGCCGTTAGCTCTTCTTGGCCATCGTCCAAGCTTGAGGTACGCCAACGGCCACCGTCAGCGTGCCCCGATCGACCGTAGGCGTATCTCCCTGACACGTGGCGCGGCCATCCCAACACATCTATGATGGATGAATAGAGATGAGTTTCCCAGGGTTTTGATTGCAAGGCGGCGAGGTATGATAAGTATGATGTGAATGGGTATCGCTTCCAATGTTCGAGCACCAGAACATTTTTCCTAATGCAAAAACAGTAAATACTAGAGTGTTTACCGGAGGTCAAGATAATGTTGAGTACTACGGAAGATTACAAAATGTATATGAGCTGACATTCGATAAAGGGTTGTATCATCTCACTCTTGCTGTGTTCAGATTCCATTGGTTCGACCCAGATGGTGGACATCGAAGTATCCCTTCCGTTGGTTTAGTGGAAGTTAGGCCTTCAACCACCTATCGCGGGTCCGATGTCTTCATTGTGGCTCACGAAGCGGCACAAGTTCATTATCTGCCCTACCCATGCCAGAAAGAGGAACTAAAGGGCTAGGAAGTTGTGTTCAAGGTATCGCCACATGGTAAGCTTCCCATGCCAAACGAGGATGATTACAACAACTTAAACCTCATAACGTATAAGGGATATTTCTACCAAGAGGAAGAGGGCGATGGGGAGTTTGATGTACTTATGGATGGTCTTGAGGACCTCGAGGACGATGCAAAAACTTGTGGTGAGGTAGTTATGAATATAAAGGACATAGATATGCTCTCCAAGTTACATCTCGACGAAAGCTCTCGAATGGTGGAGGCTCATCATCATCACTCTCACTCACGTGAACGTGATAGTGATAGTGATTATGGGTGATGATTCACGTTGATGGTCTCTGTGTCTTTTTAGTACGCTTCCTAGTTGCATCTATATTTCATTATGCCTACTAATGGCCACCATGCTTATTTATTGCTACCATGCTTATTTATTGCCACTATGCTCAGTAGTTTGCATCAAGATTTAACATTTCGAGGTGTCAAAAAAAAAAGATTTAACATTTCCTTACTAATTGTTTACTCCTCAATGCAGGTGATTAAACCATGAGTAAGCTAGGAGTATCTTTCGAACTAGAAGACCTCCTATTCGCTTCGATGAGGCGGAGGGAGGAGCATACGAGGGTCTAGCTCTACGAGGATGACCCCGGAGCACCACAGTTGAGGAGGTTGCACCTTCACAGCGAGGACAAGGCCCTAGGACTAGCCTATGTGAGGAGGTTGCACCTCTACAGAGGGTAGACGACTGCGGTGAACTTCAACGCCCTCCCTTAGTGAGGTACGGATTGCTACTATGCCTACTAATAGCTACTACACTTAGTATTTGCTATTATATATGCCTACTAATTGTTACTATGCTTAGGTACCCTCCACTAGTGGCACCGCAGCTTCATAGGAGGCGGAGGAGGACGACAGGGTAGAAGAAGAACCCCCAGAGGACGAGGAGGTACCCTCTTTTGAGGAGAAGCACCAAGGCGAGGAGGAGTTAGCCTCTATTCTCACGTTTTCCCCTTAATTCCTTTCATTTACTTACATTTAATTTTAGTTTTAATTTGCATAGTAATTTTAATTTGCAGCACCACGAGGAGGATGCGGCGGGAGACGAGGATGAGGACGAGGAGGAGGTACCCTCTTCTGAGCAGCATGAGAGCGGGTCGGGGAGGCCCAGGAGGTTGTGTGTTCGTGGGAGTGCAGGTTTCCCACTTGTACCCAAAACAGACACAGAGAAACTATGCCTTGAGACGACGAAGAGAGAGTAAGTTCCTACCTCGATCATATTTTGAAAATATAATCCCATTGTGTTAATACTAATCTAGAACATTCTAATATTTTGATTCATGTGTAACAATTTTACTTTTGTTGGTCCATCGAGCCATCTTCCAGGCGGCCTGCTTACGACTCCGATGAAGAAGTATTGGCTTAGCTTCTATAAGGTGAGCGATGATGGGCGCCGGAAGTTAGCCCTCAAATGGGAGGACTATGAAGTTGGTAAGTTCGTGAGCCATGGGACTGATGGGACCGATGAAATAGATGGGAGAGTTGTGCCCACATGTGCACAAGTTGTGTTCAACACATTTTTGGTAAGACTTGTTTTAAAGCATACAAGTCAATTTTTTGTCCAATTTTGTTTGGTTCATCACCGCACGGGTGCTAGCTTATAAGTATCCCCATTCTTGTTTTATGCATGATTGCAGGAATATTATGTAGTGACTCCCGATGATGAGGAGAAGTTGAAGCGGGTCTTGGTGACAATGGCAAGGATCAAGGTACGCTAGTTTATGCACGATGTTAAAATCATTGCCATCTCGCACTTCTACGATGAGACTAAGTGCAGGACGAAATTGAAGGCCGATATTATTAAGAAAGATGTTAATATCGACCCGAAGGAGTAGATGAGCGTAATTACATTGTCTTTTTATTCTCTTTTCATGCTAAATTGTATTATCCGTTCTTGAATTGAGATGTTTTCATTCCTTAGATTTGTGAAAAATGGTGCGATGGAAAGACATCCAATTGGAAGGCCTTGGTGGACTTGTGGACCGGGAAGTATGAAGACTTCAAGGCCAAAAGCCTTCAAAACAAGACCAGTCACGGCAAAAAGGGAACACACAATCAAGGAAACATGTGATTTTATCGCCGCAAGGAGTCGAAGTTATATATATGGAACAACCTCCTTCTATTTCCTATCATGTTCAGTTTTCTTGCATAACATATTTGATTTTTACAATGCAGGTGCCCTCTAATGGAGGGTGGGACATTCCGGACATTTTTGTGTGGAAGGCTGATCATAAGAAGGAGGTTGACGTAGGCACGGACCCATACTACAACATAACCACCCATGCCTTCGAAGAATACTCGAGCGAGTTCAAGAGATTGCATGGGGAGGATTCTGAGCCCCTTCCATAGCCGCTTGACAAGTGGGCGTTGATGGTCTCAGGGGGCGGCAAGAGACATGGCCGCTTGAGGATTCTTGATGCAGTGGTTGAGTCTTCCGCCACACTCACACGGGTCCGTGCTACCAACATGAGCGACATTGTGTCTATGCAACCTCGTCCACCGCGTGGTGGAACCTACCCGACTTGTGACTATGTAATTTTTTCTCATTTTTATCCTTATTTTTACTTCTGTTCATGCATGTCTATGTTGTTGGGATTCATTATGTTAAATTGTAGGACTGTTGGGAGGAACCTACGAGCAACTTCATGAGGTGTATCTCCAGAAGATGGAGGAATACAAATCGGTAGTTAAGATCGCTAACTCGCACCATAATGCAACCAATAAGGTTAGTTGTTACCCATTCTAGCTACTTTTCATGTTTTCAAACTTCTTTTACTTGTCACGCATGACATGTAAACTATCTTGCAGACACCTTTTATAACTCTAGGAACTGGTGCTCTGCCCACCCGAGTATGTCGATCCTCTAGAAAAACCACCGATGCCAAAGATGCCATCGAAGCAATAATTCATCGCACACCTCGCCACAAGGACTTCGGTTACTACTGTGCCATACTACTAGGTTACTAGTTACCGTTTTCTTGCACATCGATATTTACACTTGCCATATTTTGCTCAAACATGTAGGGATTGACTTGTTCCAACACTTTCGTTTGTCGTGCTTCTGCCTCGCCCCAAAAGTCACACACAGTTACTCCACTTCACCTCTGTGGTCCTAGCCCTGGTGACAAGGGATTAACTTGTCAATGCCTACAAGTTGTAGACTTGTGTTTTCGTGGAAGTAGAGGGCAATTAGATCTCGAAGGTTTCAGCCGAAAAGGTGCTCGACTGCTAAAAAGCTAGGGTTTGTTGACAATGAGATTGATCCTTTCTTTGTCCCTCGACTCCCCCTTATATAGGAGGCGAAGCCGAGGGTTTCGTATTACACAAGTTACAATTGTCGGGAGACTCTTTGAGTTCGACCCGTAAGAATACAAATCTCCTATTCCTAACCTCTCTCTGCTTGCCATAGTTGACTCTCTTATGGGCTTCCGGGCTTCGTAATCTTCGGGTGATGGGCCTTCAGTAAACCTCGGGTACTATCTTCGGCAAGCCCATCCGGGATGCCTATGTCAGTAGCCCCCGAGATTTTTCTTGATTTGTAGAGCCGAGTAAAATCTCAACCGCATTCTTCGAGTCATTTATAAATAACTTGGGACATACATATCTTGTGCAGGGATAATGGTAAATGGGGCTGGTTAATCTGACGGATCAGGTACCAGTTAACTGCTCTCGTGGCAAACCCGCAAAAACCTACTTCAAGGTCAAGTCCCTGGACATGACCCCGGAATACTAGCGTAATTCGACATGTGCCGCTTCAGGACTTACCCATGAATCGAATTCCAGTCATGTTTACAAGATCCATAGCGCGTCCGCTAGGAATGTTTCTTCGCATCTGTTGATACGGAAAAAAGTAGCAGAGCGCATTTTGGTGCGATACCACGCCACTCAGGACAGAACCTGGGGACTTACCTTCGTAAAGTTTTACGGCATCCAGACTTTTTATCGCGATGGACGCGCTCCAGGAATATATTGTCGATCACCTTTATCGGTTGTTGGAATAGGCAATTTTGTCGAATCAATTAACGATAATATCTTGACGCTCCCGATGGGAGTATATGAAGAGTTATGTGTAACTCGAATTTCGGCGACCATCTTCCTCAGCATAAATTATCGGGTGCGCGACCAGCGCTCCCGATGGGAGTAGCCCCCGAGGCTACAGCCGAGTATTTGTACTTTGGCTGTAGGCTCAACTTGTATTTCTTCTTCACTTGACGTCTTCAAAATCACGACTCCCGCTCTATCTTTATTTTATCGGGTGCGCGATCAGCGCTCCCGATGGGAGTAGCCCCCAAGGCTATAGTCGAATATTTATACTTGGCTGTAGGCTCAACTTTTCTTCTCTTTTGAACGACCCTGTATTTCTCTTTTCATACCATCCTCTTATCAGAAGTACGAAACATACCTCTGATAAGAGTAGCCCCCGAGCATTTGAACAAACACTTGTATTTGATCAAAGGCTCCCGAAACTATTCTCTTTATACCATCGACATTTTCCCTGTCGCTATTTTTCAAAGGAGGCCAGCCAAAATTTTACTTATGGTGACATCAGCGCTGACGGTGGCCACGATCGATGTATTGGGAAGGCGCGGGATCTGTCGTGTCACTGACCTGTGGGTCCAAAACTCTGCGCCGTTTGACACGTTATGCAAGTGGGGGACACACGTCCTCCACTTTTTCTGGCATGCGCGCTGTAGCGCCTGTCTAGTTACTTCACAGTGAAATAACTGTTTTACCCCTGGAGACACGTGGAATGCATAGGATCCATCTTTCCTTCATCCAACGGCGCGGCGGTTCGGTGACTTGTTATAAATAGTCTCCTTCTTCCTCAATAATCCCCTTCGCTGCGCCGCTCTCTTTACCTCTCTCTCTCCCGAACCACCATTGCTGCTACCAAGCTTCTGTGCCCGTGCTCTTCTCCATTCTCCCAAGCACTCACTTTGATGCCACCGCGCACGAAGCTTACAAAGCACACCGCGCCAGGAACCAACCCTTCGATGGAGCCCACGGAGATCTCTGGTTGGGAGAGAACCAAGATCTCCAACCAAGATCTGAAGACCCTCAAGACAGTAGGGCTGATGAAAAAGGAGGGAGGACTGATCTTTCCTGGCGAGGAGAGCTTCCCGACTCCCCGCATCGGATATCGGGTAACTTTTGTCGACCACCTCATTCGCGGCCTCTCTGCCCCCATCCATAAGTTTCTTCGTGCTCTTCTCTTTATCTATGGAATTCAGCTGCACCAGTTGACCCCAACTCTATCCTCCACATCTCCATTTTCATTACTATGCTTTCTCGGGACCCATCCTCACTGGGGCCTGTTGATAACCCACAAGTATAGGGGATCGCAACAGTCTTC
Organism: Lolium rigidum; assembly: GCF_022539505.1. Taxonomy (NCBI): domain Eukaryota; kingdom Viridiplantae; phylum Streptophyta; class Magnoliopsida; order Poales; family Poaceae; genus Lolium; species Lolium rigidum. Next base: position 44,395,148 of record NC_061510.1, on the reverse strand, counting down.
GAGGTAAGTAAAACCCAAATTTATTGATTCGACACAAGGGGAGGTAAAGAATACTTATAAGTCTTAACAACTGAGTTGTCAATTCAGCTGCACCTGGAAAAGCACTAGTAACAGGGGTGATGTGAAAGCAGCAGTAATATGAGAGCAATAGTAACAGTAACACAGCAGCAGTAGCAGTAATATGAGAGCAATGGCACCAGAAAATAGTTGACACTACTTCCAATGACAGGTAGAACAAGTATATGATGATGCGAGATGGACCAGGGTTCCCAGCTATCTACACTAGTGGTAACTCTCTGGTAACAAGTGTTGGGTGAACAAATTACAGTTGGGCAATTGATAGGATTGAAATAGCATTAATACAGAACATCAAGATTATTAATCATGTAGGCATGTTTTCCATATATAGTCATACGTGCTCGCAATGAGAAACTTGTACAACATCTTTTGTCCTACCAGCCGGTGGCAGCCGGGCCTCTAGGGAATCTACTTGGAAATTAAGGTAATCCTTTTAATAGAGCACCGGAGCAAAGCATTAACACTCCGTGAAAACATGTGATCCTCATACCTACGCCTTCCCTCCAGTTATCCCGATTCTTCGTCACTGCGGGGCCTCGGGTTATGGACATAGACATGTGCAAACAACTTGTAGATACAATCTAAGCAATAATTATAGAGCTTAAATCTAAGATCATGCCACTCGGGCCCTAGTGACAAGCATTAAACACAACAAGATTGCAACAACAATAACTTCACAAACTTTATAGATAGAATAATCATAATGTAACAATCCATCGGATCCCAACAAACACAACACCGATTACATCAGATGAATCTCAATCATGTAAGGCAGCTCATGAGATCATTGTATTGAAGTACATGGGGGAGAGAATACCAACTAGCTACAGCTAGAACCCGTAGTCCATGGGGGAACTACTCACGAGCATGATGGAGGCGGTGGCGTTGATGGAGATGGCTTCAGGGGCACTTCCCCGTCCCGGCAGGGTGCCGGAACGAGACTTCGTCCCCCGAATTGGAGTTTCGCGATGGCGGCGGCGCCCCTGGAGTCTTTCTGGAGTTTCGTCAATCGGTGTCGCGTTTTTAGGTCAAAAGGGCTTATATAGGCGAAGAGTCGGAGTCGGAGGGGCCACGGGGCCCCTCACACTAGGCCGGCGCGGCCAGGGTGGAGCCCGCGCGGCCACCATGTGTGGGGCCCCCAGGGCACCCCTCTGGTCCCACTTTGACTTTCTGGAAGGTTCCGGGAAAAATAAGATGTTGGGTCTTTGTTTCGTCGAATTCCGAGAATATTGCCCGAACAGCCTTTCTGGAACCAAAAACAACAGAAAACAGCAACTGGCCCTTCGGCATCTCGTTAATAGGTTAGTTCCGGAAAACGCATAAAAACATTATAAAGTGTGAGCAAAACATGTAGGTATTGTCATAAAACAAGCATGGAACATCAGAAATTATGGATACGTTGGAGACGTATCACCTGTGGAAACGCATCTTTTTCCTCTGGCGCAACAACTCTCGCAATGTCGCCTACAATGTGGGTGGCGTTGTTATCTGCGTCCGACCCGAAGTTGACTACTTCGACGTCAAATTCCCCGACTCCGTTCAGGGGTGGCGCCGGAGATGGTTATATATCCGGGAGGAGAATGTCGACTTGTAGGAGTACAACATCATTCCTTTTGACGGAGCCGCAAAAAATTTCCGGCGCCGATCATGGGACGCTGAGGCTACCGATGACGAGAAAACGGCGACAGATGCCCTGATGAAGCGCATCGACGAGCTTCAGAACACCCACGGTAAAGAACTGTCGGGTGTTCAGATTACTGCTCACTTCCTTAGGATTAGGGTGCAGCCTCTGCGCGAGCTTGCAAGAACCCCCTCTGGATGTATGTTGGCGAAGAAGATGTTGATCGAGTATCCGAGGACCTTTCTGTGAAGGACTTGGAAAGGCTTGTTCGACGTTTTTCTTCGCTGAGCAAAAAGCAAGAGGTTCCAGCTTCTTGTCGGGTGGAGCCGTATAGTGGCAACCACGCCCTCCCCGAAGTAAGTACCTTTTTCATCGTATTGTGCCTGCGATTTTCGACTGCTCTGTTGTTTTCTTGTGTTTTTGTATTCACTTGATATTTTTTCGACAGAACCACCAAACTCTTTCTTCTCTTCCTCCCCTTCCTGAGGGTGGAGAAGTGGATGAGCGAACCGTCATTACTGACGAGTCGCAAGAATCCTCTCCCCCTGAACCTGAAGTCGCGGCATCTCGCAAATCCGCGACTTCTTCTGACAAAGACACGGAAACAGATGCTTCTGAATCCGTGCGCTCTCCTCCTTCCGCAGTTTCTCCTAAGAACAAGAGGAAAAGGAGTGAAACCAAAGACTCCGGCGCCTCCAAGCCTACTGAGCCCGTTCTCGAAGAATCCTCTCCCGAAGATGAGGGTAACTTTGACCCTTACGACGACGCAGGCTCAGTTAGCTCGAAATGTTTCCTTGTTGCTAACTTGGTACGTCGTATGTTTACTTGTCATGCTTATGTTCATATGTTGACAGTGGCGAAAAGGAGGAAGAAGAGGAACCCGCGATCCTTGGCGCTGCTTTAACGAGTACGTACAACACAGTGGTTCTCTCCGAAGAAGATCGCGGTGCCGCGGGTTCTTCGCCTCCACCTGAGCAAATCGTGCATACGTCAACTCCGCCAGCCAGCCCCCGAGCACCTTCCCCAAAAAGACCGGGGATGGCGAGGATCAGACGCTTATCTTCGGGAGTTCTTCTACTTCGATGATGAATGATGTAAGTTCCTCCAGTATTCTATTTTGATGTTTCTTGTCGCACTTTCACTTTATATTCTCGATCTTTTTCTTCTCCTTGCTCGAGTATTTTTCTTTTTCTAAGTATCTTTTGTAACACTTTCTTTTTTCCGACAGCCTTTGATGGATCAGTTCATCCGCCTTGGCTCCCAATCTATTGGGTTCCGCAACGAGGCCGACACTTTAAAAGGTATTCTTAGGAACACTTGCTTTTCCAACATACTCCCTTTATTTTGACCCCTTGATAACGTAACTTCACCTTGTTTGCGGCCAGCCTCTCTGCAGCGAGCTGAAGAACGCGCTGAAGCTCTCGAAGCTAAGCTAAAGCTTAGCAAGGAGGCTCACGAGAAGGCCCAAGCCGATGCTGCTTACATTGAAGAACTTCGCCAACGCCTCTCCAAGGCAGAAACTACATTAAGCGACAAGATCGCTGAGCAGATTACGCGGGAGCAAGGCATCATAGATCGGCTTGAAGCCCAAGGTCGGCATTTTTTTCCGTAACTTGCTTTGTCATCCGGGAAACTGTCTTGACTTAGTTTTCTCTGTGGTGCTAATAATCTTGTGTGTTGTTGCAGCAGGGAGGAATAATGAAGGATTCAAACTGCTGGCTCCTAAGGATGACCCTCTTCTCGATGCTCTCTCCATCCTTGAGCTACAGGGCGATCTAACGCGCACCAATCTTTCTGACTCGAGGACCGCCTTCTCGCGCCTCTTCCCTCATTTTTTCCCAAAGCAAATTGAGCCGGAGATCTTTGCCGACCTCGTCAAGCGCTTCCTGCCCAAAGAAGATCTCGCTCTGGCTTGTCGACACGAGAATCTGAAGATCGGTGTCGAGGGAAACATTGCTCTGGTCGCCAACAGCAACCAGCAAGTCGACTGGGCCAAGGCTGGAGACATCGGCAAGATCAAGAAGGACAAGTGGAAGGCGTTAGTGAAAGATGCCAAGCCACACTCGAAGAATATCGTCGCCTTCATCACGCCGAAGTCCGCTGGTTCTACCAGTACTGCCAAGACGGAGGTCAAGTAGACCATCCTGTCTCTATGTTTTCCTTTTTTCTCTTCTTTTGATGTTGTCGCCTTAGTTGAGACTTGCGAGAGCTTATTATCGGCTCACTAGGAGTCGACTTTTGTAATCAACATGTAAATATCATGATAATTAATGGAATTCTATTTTGCCAAATGATTGATGTCGAGATTTTTCTTTCAAGTTGGTTTTTGACTACTATACCTCGGCACCTGGTCCCTTGGATGCTTTGCCTGCTACTTCTCACTCGAGGAAAAATCCTGTCGACGATGTTGTTGAAGATTCTTCAAATGTCGACCTTTCACAAGAACTGAGTGATCTTCGACAGCAACTTCAGTCGATGAAGAAACAAGCTCTTATCATCATGGACCAATCTCGCAAATTATCTGAGCGGGAGAAAATAGCTCTTCAACAGGCCCAAGAAGCTTTAGTATTGAAAGAAACTGTGGTTGCCGAGGCTGCACAAGCTGTTTCTCGAGAAGATTATATGCTTGAATTGATGACCGACGCAAGTCTAGATATGGCGGGTATGCTTCACAAGTTTGAGTCTTCTTTCCACTTATTCTTTTGTTTTCACTCCTCATTGTGTCTTTTCCCATGAATAGGCTCCTTTTTAGATGCTGCTGCCGAAGAGCAGCGGGTTGATGCGAGATCAAACCTTCTTGTTAAACTTGCTCTGGAAAACGATTCTAGCTTTTGGTCTTCCCCAGATCGGACCGAACGGATTGTCAGATTTCAAGACCGCGCGGGTCAGGTTCGGGAGTATCTTGAGTTCTGCACCAAGACGTTGGCCATGGTTTATAATGCTATGTCTCCTCGGAATCTTCAGCCCAAAACACTTCCTGACTTGATGGATAAGTTCAAAAGTGCCCATCAAGTCCACGGATTTGTGAAGGCTCATTAATGGCTGGTGCCAGATTTGCTATGATCATGCTGCAGATCTGCTATCCGAAGTTGGATATGTCCAACATTGTTGAAGTTTGTCATGCTAAATTGAGGAAGCGAAAAAATAATGTCGACAAAATCAACGACGTGGTGACACCCGTAGCCGAGGAGATGATTGATGACCTAATTCGGATGGATGTTGATTTCTACATTGAGGGCCATTATGCTGATTTCATGGGTGCATCTGCAGAAGGTGAAAGAATAAACATAGATGACCTGATGAGAATTGACTGAAAACTTGTCTTTGCTGTCGAGCTTTTTCCTGAAAAAGGGAGATCTTGTATCTTGCAAGGACTATATATAGTTAGAACAATTTTCTTACTTTTCCCTTTCTTTAGCCCCCGAGCGTTTCAGTAGCCGTATTTTTATGTTTATTGCTTTGCGAGGTGTTTAAACCAAGACAAATAACCTGTGAGTTGTATATTGTAAAGATTTGAGTATGTATTGTTGAATCTGCGGGTTGTAGGCCCCCGAGCCTGTCGAAGGAAAAAAGATGTATATCACCAATATTTTTACTATATTGCAGCATCGCGAGCCCGCCTCATTAAAAACCTTTTAGCCCCACTCGTTGCCCTGAAAGGAAAAGAGTGCGTCTGAAAACTCGCAAGTTTTTTCAGAACATTGTATGTTTACATACGTAACTATATTTCGGCTTCTATGCGTAGAAACGCCGGAGCTGCGCCACGTTCCAGGGGTTTGATTCCTCCTTCCCTGTCTTCTTATCCTTCAATCTGTATGCACCTCCTGGAATTACTTCTGTGACGATGTATGGTCCTATCCATGGAGACTCGAACTTTTCGTGGCTGTCCTGGGTAAGCCGAAGAACTAAGTCGCCAACTTGAAAAGATCTTGGCTGCAGACGTCGGCTGTGGTAATTCTTTAATTTTTGTTGGTACGTGGTAACCCTCGACAACACCTCATCTCTGGCTTTGTCAAGTGCATCGACATCGTCTTCTAGCGCCTTCCTTGAAGTTTCTTCATCATATTCTGCAACTCTCGGTGAATTATGCTTTATTTCTATCGGGAGCACTGCCTCGGCTCCATGGACAAGAAAAACGGGCTTTCTTGCGTTGTAGTATTGGGCGTTGTATGTATGCTTGATACGTCTCCAACGTATCTATAATTTCCGATGGTCCATGCTTGTTTTATGATAATACCTACATGTTTTGTTCACACTTTATGATGTTTTGATGCATTTTCCGGAACTAACCTATTGACGAGATGCCGAAGTGCAAGTTCCTGTTTTCTGCTGTTTTTGGTTTCAGAAATCCTAGTAAGGAAATATTCTCGGAATTGGACGAAATCAACGCCCAGCATCTTAGAATTCCACGAAGCTTCCAGAACACTCGAGAGCCACCAGAGGAGAGTCACGGGGGCCCACACGCGGGGCGGCGTGGCCAAGGCTAGGGCCCGCGCCCCCTAGTGTGTGGCGGCCCCGTAGCCCCTCCGACTCCGCCTCTTCGCCTATTTAAGCCTCCACGACCTAAATCTTCGAGACGAATAAGCCACGGTACGAGAAACCTTCCGAGCCGCCGCCATCGCGAAGCTCCAGATCCGGGGACGGGAGTCTCTGTTCCGGCACGCCGCCGGGACGGGGAAGTGCCCCGGAAGGCTTCTCCATCGACACCACCGCCATCTTCACCGCCATCGCTGTCTCCATGATCAGGAGGGAGTAGTTCTCCCTCGAGGCTAAGGGCTGTACCAGTAGCTATGTGGTTAATCTCTCTCTGTACTCCAACACAATGATCTCATGAGCTGCCTTACATGATTGAGATCCATATGATGAGCTTTGTATCGCTACTAGTTTATGTGCTACTCATGTGATGTTATTAAAGCAGTCTATTCCTCCTGCATGGTGTAAAGGTGCCAGTGTGTGCATCATGTGGTTCTTGTCGTAGGTTATGATCATGATCTCTTGTAGGTTGTGGAGTTAATTATCATTATGATAGTATTGATGTGATCTATTCCTCCTTTCATAGCGTAATGTGGACAGTGTGTATGCTATGTTAGTTCTTGGTTTATTTTTCAAAGATCTATTATGCTCTAAGGTTACTTAAATATGAATGCTGAATGTTGTGGTGCTTGTTAACTCCGGCTTGAGGGAGCTCTTGTAGCCCTACACAACGAATGGTGTTTGTCATCCAACAAAAGAGTGTATGTAGCACATATGAGAAGCAAGTTATTATATTATGCGATCAATGTTGAGAGTGTCCACTAGTGAAAGTATGATCCCTAGGCCTTGTTTCCAATACTACAAACACCGCTTACTTACTTGTTCTCTTGCATGTTTACTCGCTGCCATATTTTATTTCAGATTACTATTACCACTCATATACATCCATACTACTTGTATTTCACTATCTCTTCGCCGAACTAGTGCACCTATACATCTGACAAGTGTATTAGGTGTGTTGGGGACACAAGAGACTTCTTGTATCGTGATTGCAGGGTTACTTGAGAGGGATATCTTTGACCTCTTCCTCCCTGAGTTCGATAAACCTTGGGTGATCCACTAAAAGGAAAACTTGATGCTGTTCTACAAACCTCTGCTCTTGGAGCCCAACACTGTCTACAAGAATAAAAGCACCCGTAGACATCAAGCTATTTTCTGGCGCCATTGCCGGGGAGGTAAGGTAAAGGCATTCATACTCCGGTCCCAGGTAACTAAGTTATTTTCTGTTGACGTTGTAAGTGCTCGAAGCTATTTCCTTTAGATCCTGCAATTGCATCTTTTGGTTTCTTGTTTACACTAGTTAGGCATAATGGAAAGCAACAAGAATGAGATTCTTATTCTATTTCTTGAGTTAAGACATGGATTGTTTGCATGCGAAAATTAAAAAACCTATGGAATCTTATTTGCATAGCTAGTAGCAATGATATTAGTATGAACGCTTTGAACACCATTGTTGCTAATGATATGGAAAATTCTAAGCTTGGGGAAGCTGGTTTTGATGAGCATGATATTTTTAGTCCCCCAAGCATTGTAGGAGAAAATTTTCTTTGATGATACTTTGCCTCCTATTTATGATGATTATAATGATAGTAGGTCTTTTGGTGCCGCCTACTATGGAGAGTAAATTTTATTATGATTATACTATGCCTCCTACACTTGATGATGAGAATAATAATGATAGCTACTTTGTTGAATTTTCTCCCACTACAACTAATAAAATTGATTATGCTTATGTGGAGAGTAATAATTTTATGCATGTGGCTCATGACAAGAATGCTTTATGTGATAGTTATATTGTTGAGTTTGTTCATGATGCTACTGAAAGTTATTATGATAGAGGGAAACATGGTTATATGCATCTTAATAATATTAAGTTTCTCCTCTTTATGTTGAGAATCTTGAAATTGCGCTTGTGTTGCTTTTCTATGCTTGCCACTTTGTTCTTCATGAATTTATTTATGTACAAGATTCCTTTTCATAGGAAGTGGGTTAGGCTTAAATGTGTTTTGAATTTGCTTCTTGATGTTCTCTTTTGCTTCAAATCTTATTTCTCGCGAGAGCATCATTAAAATTACTGAGCCCATCTTAATGGCTATAAAGAAAGAACTTCTTGGGGGATAACCCATGTGTTTATTTTGCTACTGTTTTGTTGAGTCTTGGAAGTTGTTTACTACTGTAGCAACCTCTCCTTATCATGTTTTTGTGTGCCAAGTAAAGTCTCTATGGTAAAGTTGATGCTAGATTTGGATTGCTGTGCGAGAATGCATTTGCTGTCTGTCACGAATTCGCGCAGAAGTCTCTGTAGGTAACTCATAAAATCTGCAAATTTACGTGCGTGATCCTCAGATATGCACGCAACTTTCATTAGTTTTGAGTTTTTCCGTTTGAGCAAGTTAAGTGCCCCTGCAAAATTCGTCTTTACGGATCGTTCTGTTTTGATAGATTCTGCCTTTTATTTCGCATTGCTGCTTTTGCTATATTGAATGAGTTTCTTTGTTCCATTAACTTTCGAAGCTTTGTGCAATGTCCGAAGTGTTAAGAATAATTGTGTCACCTCTGAACATGTGAATTTTTAATTATGCACTAACCCTCTAATGAGTTTGCTTGAAGTTTGGTGTGGAGGAAGTTTTCAAGGGTCAAGAGAAGAGGATGATATACTATGATCAAGAAGAGTGAAAGGTCTAAGCTTGGGGATGCCCCCGTGGTTCATCCCTGCATATTTTAAGAAGACTCAAGCATCTAAGCTTGGGGATGCCCAAGGCATCCCCTTCTTCATCGACAACTTATAAGGTCACTTCTAGTGAAACTATAGTTTTATTCCATCACATCTTATGTACTTTACTTGGAGCGTCTGTGTGCTTTTATTTTTGTTTTGTTATTTTCATTCTCTGAATAAATTCATGCTCATGTGGGAGAGAGACACTCTCCGCTTTTTCATATGAACACTAGTGTTCTTCATTCTTACTTTTAATGTTCAAGGACGAAAGTTGATCGCTCCACTTGTTGCTATTTGGTTGGAATCAGAAAATGCTTCATATGGTTTGGAATAACTTGATACTTGGCAATTGTTTTGAGCTCTCATTAGATCATGTTTAAGCTCTTGCATCATGTAGTTTCAATCTATTAATGAAGAACTACCGTAGAGTTTGTTAAAATTTGGTTTGCATGATTGGTCTCTCTAAGTCTAGATATTTTCTGGTAAAGTGTTTGAACAACAAGGAAGACAGTGTAGAGTCTTATAATGCTTGCAATATGTTCTTGTGCAAGTTTTGCTGTACATGTTCATACTTGTGTTTGCTTCAAACAACCTTGCTAGCCCAAACCTTGTACTGAGAGGGAATACTTCTCGTGCATCCAAAACCTTGAGCCAAAACTCATGCCATTTGTGTCCACCATATCTACCTACTATGTGGTATTTTCTGCCATTCCAAAGTAAGTTACTTGAGTGCTACCTTTAAAATTTCATTCCTTTATCTTTGCAATATATAGCTCATGGGACAAATAGCTTAAAAACTATTGTGGTGATGAAAATGTAGTTATGTGTCTTAGTTCTTATAAGTTGCTTGTTGAGCGGTAACCATGTTTCTGGGGATGCCATCAACTTTTTACCTTTGTTGGATATCATGTGAGATGCTATGCATGTTCGTCTTGTACTGAAGTAAGTGCGATTTCATGATCAAATGGTTTGAGTATGCATGTTGTTAGAGAAGAACATTGGGCCGCTAACCAAAGCCATGTATCATGGTGGAAGTTTCAGTTTGGACATATAACCTCAATCTCTTATGAGAATATTATCTGTTGTTGAATGCTTAAGCATTAAAAGAGGAGTCCATTATCTGTTGTCTATGTTGTCCCGGTATGGATGTCTTAAGTTGAGAATCAATCAAAAGCGAGAAATCAAATGCGTGCTTGATCTCCTTAGGACCTTTGTACGAGGCGGCATAGAGGTACCCCTTTGTGACACTTGGTTGAAACATATGTCATGCAATGATAATCCGTGTTAATCCAAGCTGATTAGGACAAGGTGCGAGCACTATTGGTATTCTATGCATGAGGCTTGCAACTTGTAGGAAGTATTATGCATAGCACATATGAATTATTACTACCATTGACAAAATTGTTTCTATGTTTTCAAAATAAAAGCTCTAGCACAAAAATAGTAATCCATGCTTCCCTCTGCGAAGGGCCATTCTTTTACTTTATGTTGAGTCAGTTTACCTACTTCTTTCTATCTTAGAAGCAAATACTTGTGTCAAGCTGTGCATTGATTCTTACATAGTTTACTTATTTGCATTCATCATATTACTCTATGTTGACAATTATCTATGAGATATACATGTTACAAGTTGAAAGCAATTGCTGAAACTTAATCATCCTTTGTGTTGCTTCAATGCCTTCTACTAAGAATTTATTACTTTATGAGTTAACTCTTATGCAAGACTTATTGATGCTTGTCTTGAAAGTACTATTCATGAAAAGTCTTTGCTATATGATTCAATTGTTTAGTCATTATCTTTTGATTAGCAATCTTTTGCTTTGAATCACTCCGTCCATCTCATATGCTTTACAATAATGTTGATCAAGATTATGATGGTAGCATGTCACTTCAGAAATTATTTGTGTTATCGTTTACCTACTCGAGGGCGAGTAGGAACTAAGCTTGGGGATGCTTGATACGTCTCAAACGTATCTATAATTTCCGATGTTCCATGCTAGTTTTATGACAATACCTACATGTTTTGTTCACACTTTATATCGTTTTGATGCATTTTCCGGAACTAACCTATTGACGAGATGCCGAAGTGCCAGTTCCTGTTTTCTGCTGTTTTTGGTTTCAGAAATCATAGTAAGGAAATATTCTTGGAATTGGACGAAATCAAGGCCCATAATCTTATATTTCCACGAAGCTTCCAGAACACCGGAGAGAGAACAGAGGGGAGCCTGGGGGGGCCCACACGCCAGGGCGGCGCGGCCAAGGCCCTGGGCGCGCCCCCTAGTGTCTGGTGGCCCCAGGTCCCCTCCGACTCCGACTCTTCGCCTATAAGAAGCTCCCTGACCTAAATCTTCGATACGGAAAAGCCACGATACGAGAAAAGTTCCAGAGCCGCCGCCATCGCGAAACTCCAATTCGGGGGACAGAAGTCTCTGTTCCGGCACCCTGCCGGGACGGGGAATTGCCCCCGGAGCCATCTCCATCGACACCACCGCCATCTTCATCGCCATCTTCATCGCCATCGCTGTCTCCCATGATGAGGAGGGAGTAGTTCTCCACTGAGGCTAAGGGCTGTACCGGTAGCTATGTGGTTAATCTCTCTCTGTACCCCAATACAATGATCTCATGAATTGCTTTGCATGATTGAGATCCATATGATGAGCTTTGTATCGCTACTAGTCTATGTGCTACTCATGTGATGTTATTAAAGTAGTCTATTCCTCCTGCATGGTGTAAAGGTGATAGTGTGTGCATCGTGTAGTTCTTGTCGTAGGTTATGATCATAATCTCTTGTAGGTTATGGAGTTAATTATCACTATGATAGTATTAATGTGATCTATTCCCCCTTTCATAGTGTAATGGTGACAGTGTGTATGCTATGTTAGTTCCCGGTTTAAATTGCAAAGATCTATTATGCTCTAAGGTTACTTAAATATGAATGCTGAATGTTGTGGCGCTTGTTAACTCCGGCCTGAGGGAGCTCTTGTAGCCCTACACAACGAATGATGTTTGTCATCCAACAAAAGAGTGTATGTAGCACAAATGAGGAGAAGTTATTAATTTATTATGTGATCAATGTTTAGAGTGTCCACTAGTGAAAGTATGATCCCTAGGCCTTGTTTCCAATACTGCAAACACTGCTTACTTACTGTTCTACTGCATGTTTACTCGCTGCCATATTTATTTCAGATTGTTATTACCACTCATATTCATCTATACCACTTGTGTTTTACTATCTCTTCGCCGAACTAGTGCGCCTATACATCGACAAGTGTATTAGGTGTGTTGGGGACACAAGAGACTTCTTGTATCTTAATTGCGGGGTTGCTTGAGAGGACTATCTTTGACCTCTACCTCCCTGAGTTCGATAAACTTTGGGTGATTCACTTAAGGGAAACTTGCTGCTGTTCTACAAACCTCTGCTCTTGGAGGCCCAACACTGTCTACAAGAATAGAAGAACCCGTAGACATCAATTACTCATGTGCTAGAGATTTTTATTTTGAAAACATGGAAACAATTGTGTCAACGGTAGTAATAATTCATATGGGTTATGCATAAAACTTCCTATAAGTTGCAAGCCTCATGCATCGAATACTACTAGTGCCTGCACCTTGTCCTAATTAGCTCGGATTTCCATGGATTATCATTGCATTACATATGTTTTAACCAAGTGTCACAAAGGGGTACCTCTATGCCACATGTACAAAGGTCCAAGGAGATAAATCACATTTGATTTCTCTATTTTGATAGATCTCAACTTAAGGACATCCATATCGGGACAACATAGAAAACAGATGATGGGCTCCTCTTTTTAATGCTTTAAGCATTCAACAACAAATAATATTGGGATTTCTATTTTCGTGCCCCTGCTTCGTTAGTTGTACTCAGTTTTCCCCAGCTCGTTAGTTTTTCCTCAGTTTTCCCCTCCCTCTAGTTTGAAACCCCTCGAAGACGCGGGTTGCCGTCAGGTCAGAGGCCTTACCGTTACCGTGAGGTTAGTTCCTCTCTGTCCGTCTCGTGCTGACGGGTATCCATCCATCTACCGCTGACGCGTGGGCCATTTTATTTCCTGATTGTATACGCGGTGCTGCCAATGACAAATGGGGCCGCTCTATGGGGTTGCCGCAGCCAATGACCAGTGGGTCGTCTATTTATTTATAGAAAATTATATATTGCCGCTCTGTGGGTCCTCCGCAGCCAATGACCGCTGTGGTCATCTATTTTATTTAGAGAATATAATATAGAGCCGCTCTGTAGGGGCCGCCTCAGCCCATGGCAGGTGACTATTTTCGCAGCTTAATCTAAAGTGACTCTTATGCTAAACATTGTGCATCCCGACGTTGACCTAGCAGTGGCGGCGAGCATAGCCGTTCTGACCATCCCGATATCGGCATCGGCATCGTTTGGAGGATGTGGTGCTCGAATAATAGTGGAAATGCGATATTATTTTTTACATGCATAATATATAGAAAATAGCTAGATCTCTAAATCGATGCATATGAAGCTACATATATATTCTTGGTCATAATCCCCTTAATTATCTAAAGGGGATGGATGCATGGCTTCACGTCGTCGTCGCTTTTATCGTCAGTATCTTCGTCGTCTGAGTAGTAGTACCTCCTGCACATTGTTCCGTCGAACACCTTCACTGTGAGCACATCATCGCCTTCATATTTGAAGTGTACGAAGCAGCCGAAATCCACACCGTGCGCGATGGTGAATTTCTCCCAGCCCTTGTCGAGGTACATTCGGCCTTGTCCGTCAAATAGGACCTCCACGGTCCAGAGACGAGGACCGCAGTCAGCTGCTCGTAGATACACCTTAGCTGGCTCCTTGCCGTCAAGATAGTCCGCAAATTTTTTGGGAGTTCCTGCAAAGAGATCGAGCGCCGATCGTTTGAAATTAGGGAACCCTTGAAATTAAAGGTTTTTTAGAACATGCCCATAATTAATCACATGCATCATATATGTGGGAACGCGTACGTACCTTCTTGACCAAAGGGTCTTCATAGACGACGATGAAGAACTCCTCTATGATCAATGGCGGTGTTGACGGTGGTGGTGGCAATGATGATGATCCACTTCCCCTTCCCCTTCCCCTTCCCCTTCCCCTTCCCCTTCCGGTCCGCGTCCGAGACGTGGAAGCCATGGCAATGGATCAAGTGTATGTGAACGAAGAAGAGAGAGGCAGAACCTATTGACACAAGGGATGGCCGTGTGGGTGTTTATAAGGGAGAGATGACCGTTGTAGGGGTTTACACAATAAAATAAGGAGGATATGACCGTTGTGGGGGTTTATACACAATAAATTAAGGAGGAGACGACCGTTGTGGGGGTATATATCTCAACAAAAAAATTAATGCGGACTATGTTGACGGAAATGGAACTTCGTGATATAATTTATCATTTTACCGTGAAAAGTAATGCCTAAAAGAAAAGTAATGGCTACAAGAAATGGGTGATGGTGTATCATTTTTTGCGTGAAAAGTAATGGCTACAACAAAATCGGTGATGGTTTATCGTTTTTTGCGTGAAAAGTAATGGGTACAAGAAATGGTTGATGGTGTATCATTTTTTGCGTGAAAAGTAATGGCTACAACAAAATCGGTGATGGTTTATCGTTTTTTGCGTGGAAAGTAATGGCTACAAGAAATGGGTGATGGTGTATCATTTTTTTGCGTGAAAAGTAATGGCTACAAGAAATGGGTGATGGTTTATCATTTTTTTGCGTGAAAAGTAATGGCTACAACAAATCGGTGATGGTTTATCATTTTTTTGCGTGAAAATTAATGGCTACAACAAATCGGTGATGGTTTATCATTTTTTTGCGTGAAAAGTAATGGCTACAACAAATCGGTGATGGTTTATCATTTTTTGCGTGACAAGTAATGGCTACAACAAATCGGTGATGGTTTATCATTTTTTGCGTGAAAAGTAATGCCTAAAAAGAGTTTATAATTTAGCTCGTGAAAAATAATGCAGAAAACCAAACTTTAGCGTACTGGGTAACCGCCCTTTCGCATACATAGAGGGTGGAAGCTAACCAACGACAGAGAGAGAGAGGGTGGTGGCCCCGACCAGAGAGAGAGATAGGGGTTATCCTGCCCGTTAGATCATACGATCAACGGTCATCGGGCACGATCCGCGTGACATGGGCTAGACCAATCAGGGCAATGTTGGGCGTACGTGAGAGTTTGTGAAGGGAGAGGGCAAAACTGAGTAGTATCAAGAAAGCAAGGGCAAGTGAGTAGTAAACAGACTAAGGGATTCAAATATGAGATTTAAAAATTGGAAAATGCGTGTTTTGTACAATGAAACCCATCTTGGCCTACCTCAAACTATTTGCAATACAAATCTACATGAGTGTGAAAATTATGGCCTCATTCAGACAAAGTATGTTTTGGGGAAAGCTGTTTTGGGTAGGGCTTATTATGGAAAACCATGCACCTTCATAGCTACTAGGTGATTTGAGAAGTGGCAATTTGTGGTGAACCTTGATTTATCTATGATTTGAGAAGTGGCAATTTGTGGTAAAGACTCCATGAGTAAGTGCCACTCTTTTTCGGAATTTTTTGCACATTAAATAACTCATTTAACTAGTTAATCCCATTTGTTGACTCTCTGTTGACCAGCCACTTGAGGGTAAAACTGAGTATATTGCAATAGCCAGTATTAGCACTCAAGGAGAAAACTGAGCACACAAAAAATGCTAGTATATGACTCGAGGGTATACCTGAGTATATCTAAATTTCCAGGGTTAGACTCGAGGACGCGTGTTGCGGTGCAGAAGTGGAAGACGTGCCATTGTTGACGCGTGTCGCGGTGCAGACGTGCAAATAGTGGACGCGTAGGACGCGGGTCGCATTCGCATTTAGGACGCGTAAGCCCCCCTCTCTCTGCACACAGTCGTCTCATTCTCGCTCACGCACGAAACCACCCCTCTCACGTCCCATCAACTTCTCCAAATCGAAAAAACCCACTACAAGAAAATCATCATGTAAAGACGTTAAATATAAGACGCATTTGTTTTCGTCTCTACGATAGGGGAGCTCAACGCATGGACGTTTCTTTAGACGTTCCACTTAACGTCTCAAAATTTCTATTTATTGACTAACAAAATAAATAGATTTGCTAATTTGTGGGTATGTAGAGACGAATCCTAAGACGTTTTAGAATGGCGTCCATACAGTCAACCTTTTAAGATGGGGATAAATTGATTTTGTGCTGGTCAAAGATCACTACGGTGATTTTCCTAAAAGAAAGCTCCCTACGGGTGTGAAATACAAACTGAACGAAAAAGGAGCCCGTGAGAAAAAAAAAAGCCCATGGTAAATACAGTCTGGACCAAAAAATAGCGTAGGCTATGTTCTAACTGCCCACAATTTTGTTTCAAGCGATCCTTGTAGGCAAGTTAATCGCAACACGTTCGTAAAGTTGCCGAGCTATATTTTTAGGTATATATTTCGTATATAGTAAAACTCTGTACAACTTCTACGTTTTTGGAACAAATAACCCTTCGTGTCTCCCGTGTTTTGCACTTTTGCACATACTCGCTATAAATCGAATGAAATCCGCCGTCTTTTGCGTTTCCGAATTCGGGGGCGCCGGTGGAGATGCTCTTAATGATAAAATTAGTAAACTTTCTTTTGTTTTGGCGCTAACGTTATTAGCTTTACCGCTTGTACAAAAATATATCCCCGCTTATTTTTCGACATGGCGCTAACTTTTGTTGATTTACTGCTTCGCCCGCTTATATTTTGAGAAAAAAATCCGGTAATATATATATACTATTGGTGACATTTTCCCCTCGCCCCCATCTTTAGACGAAACGGAACCCTGGGCATCTCTCCAGCCGCCACCCCATTTCTTGAACTGCTCATCAAAGATCAGATCCGCTGCCGTGTGCTTCCGTCCAGGTTTGTGCTCCGTCAAATCCATCTCGTTTAGACTTTTTTCCTTGCACTATTAATTTAGTTTAGGGCCGGCCTGTGAGGGCGGCCGCGCCGGTGCTGTCGTCGTCGATCGCGAAGAGGTAGTAGTTGTTGCGGCCTTGCGGTGATGCAGTGTTTGTGTGCGTGTGCGATGGGTTTGCTCGCCAATCCATCCTTTCAGTTAGTTATTACCGTGAAAGCTGGTCTGTGTTCAGATTCTACCAATTCTGTTCAGAACTAGCATGTAGGAAGGTTAAATCACCGATCTAATAAGACATTCAGGAAAATGAAACGGATCTGGTGATCTATGTTGCTATGGACATGTTTCTGGGTCAGGCAGGTCGTTGGACCTGTTGTTGGCTGTAGCATGATATCGATTTTGGCAGCACATAGATGTATACATAAATCAAACCTGATTTTCTATTACAGAAGGCTGACTGATTTTGCATTCATGTAGGAAAGATATTATGTCGAGTATACCTCGACGTCTGCGCAAGATCAATTTTTCTGAACAGGAAGTAGAAAATGTAGAGCTCAGTGAAGATCTTACAAGGTCCTCCAGAGATCAATAATATATTGCCAAAGATACCTCATGAATCAACTAGCCCAATTAAGATAATCTGTAAGTTTTGCTACATTTTATCCAAGATACATATGGTTGTCATTTGCCACTGTTGTATGCATCGTTGTGATATTCCTACATGCAGGGCCCAATGGAGACATGCGACAAATACTGGGGTCCTTTCGAAGTCAATTTTTGTTAAACTTAAAAGGAGGAAAGATTATTGTTGGGACCGATCGAAATGGAGTTCCAAATGAAAGATCTGGATCCATTCTTAGTAGTTATTTTACTGAACTAGCACAAAATTCGACAATTGCGCCATTGCATATTCCAAGATGGGACAATGATATGTTTGAGCCAAAAAAACAGGAGATGATCAAACTTGTTGAGGTAAAATTATCACTACACGATAGTACAACATAAATTATTCTGTTTATTAACATTTTAACAATACACTTTGCTTGTCTGAAGGTTAAATTTGTTTACCCTCCCGAGACAAAGCAGCTTACACGAGATTGGATCTTAATGACACTTGCAAAAAAGTGGAGAGCCTACAAATCTTTCTTGAAGAAAAAATATTACAATCGCAACACAAGGTCTTTGGATGAAATTTGGAAAGATGTTCCACGTGGTGTTAATGAGCATCAATGGCTTGCTCTTGTTGGAATTTGGTGTCAGGATTCCCACATGGTACTGCATCTTTATTTTCTCATGTTTAAACCAGATCCTCAAATCGCTTTTCTACTATTACTACTATTTAAATCTTCCTTACATGCGGAAAATATGTCCGAAGAATTCGGAGTGTGCAAAGCAACAGAAGAATTCGCACACAACCGGGCGAAAGGGCCATGCTCGGCTCCTAAAAGAGATGGTCTAAATTTTTGTTAGAAAAAACTTAAGGTCTGCTCACAGAAATACGATTATTGAACCATGTAATGTACTTTGTTTTACAGGAAACTGAAAGGAATGGAGAGGTTAGTAAGATTGAACTATGGGATCGAGCACATAAAAGAAAAGAGGATAATGATTCTGACAATGTTAACACAATAATGGTACAACTCTACTTATTTCATGTGTTTAGAGAACAAAAGTGATTTAGTTCATTATTTAAATGTTGTGTTTATTTCATAGGATACAACTCATGATGAGTTATCTAAAAGAAAATTAGATGACAAGGAAAGTCTTTCACCCAGAGATGATAGTGAAGTTTCTAAAACTTTGCTTGCAAAAAGGATCAAACTTCAGGGATTTTATCATGATAAGTTTTGGAGCCATGTAAAGGTTTCTCAAGGAATGACTTTTCTAGAGGAATCTCACGGAGAGTTCAAACTACGAACTATTGGAGATAATGTAGAAAACATGATGGATGAGTTCCAAATGATGCGTGCGTTTACGGCAAAAAAGTTCCCGGGAGAGGATTATAGAGATGTAATGGAAGGCTGCAGAAAATAGTGAGGTTAGCACCTGCATCAATCTCTGGAAAGATGAATTAATCAATAACGATATATACTCTCTTATCATGTTCTTGTTTCAGGTTGACCTCCATGGAAGAGCCAATGATACAAACACCCAACATGAAATAAGCAATGATTTTCATGAATCACCCCACAATATGCACACTTCATCAAATACTCTCCAGGTGATGCAATAGTTGTTATTAATATTTTCATTTAACAAATATTTAATGGATGTTCCTACATTCCTTTATGTGTTGTTTGTTGTAAACAGAAATTGCCTCCTGGGAAGGGTACTAGAATAAAAGAGGGATATGTCAATTCATCCTTACCACAAGAGGATGTGATTACTAAGGTATGCCCACGGCTTTTACTCAGTTCAAGTTGTGCCTGATTTTTTTTAGCATGAACTGAATTGCGTTTCAACTGTAGGAAGCACACGTGAAAATTTATGCTAAAGAACATCAAAGTTGTGAATCACATGAGCAGGTTACTAAGCAGGTATATGCTACCTGGATTTTCATTTTGAATCAGTGTGGTTCTATTGTTTTCTACACATAGTATTATCGATTATGTTTGTTATTCACAATTGCAGCAACCGCGTCCTGATAATTATAGCAAAGAGAGTTATGCCAATTCATCTTTAGGACGTCGGCGCATAATTGCTATGGTTCAAAAGAACTTTCATTCAGTCATTGGATCATAACTAATGAAAACATGTTATGTATAGCTCGTATGATCTTTGGATGCAGAAAGCAAATAACGAAAACTCCACTGAAGGCGATCAAGGTTGTGATATATCATCTTTCCCTAATAATCAACCTTCGAGTAAGGTATATGCAAACAACCTATCTAAACCAACATGGTTTTGTTTTTTAATACAAGTAGTAGTGCCAGTTTTTAAATATTCTATTTGTTTAAGTTACAGGATAAATTTGAAGTCCATTTGTTTTCGGCAAACCCGAGAAACAAAAATAAAGTTGTAGCGATAGGATCTTTGATTACTCAAAATAAAACATATGTGGTTGGAGGAAACATGCTTGGAGATGAATATTGTGCAGTTCTTGTTAACATTCCTACACCGATTGCGGATGAAAAATTGCCTAGACCATATAAAGATATTCAAACTGTCAGAGATGCTTTGTGTCATGTTATCGCTTGGCCTAGGTTCTATGTAAGTTCATTTTCATATGTACAAACATTACATTCCTTTCCTAGTTTTCATGCTTGCTTAAATATTTATTTATAAACTTTCTGCGTTGTAGATCAAAAAGAAGAGATTGATCTCAAACCAGCCAAATAGTAACCTGGTATGTTACATGCTTCTCATTTTTTCTTTTTAAGGGAAGGCTAAGGAAATCTGCAATGATTCTGTTTTAATAGCTGGATCCAAGTATGGTACTCTGCCTCTTCCATTTCTTTTGCGTGACAAACATGTAATTAGTGGTACTCTTGTCTATCCCATGACCATGTGAGCAAAACCAACAGTCAAGTGGTCATCCGGTTGTGTACTCTGGTGTGGTTTCTTACGACCTTCCTTTTGGAAGCGTGAATAGAACTAATGTCAATGCAGATTCAGCAAGGGGAGTTGAGAGTTGAAAGCTCCAATTAAGTGCAGGAGTTGAGCATGGAGTTGTTAACCTGCTAACACGTGTCCACAGGACATTTGTAAATTCATCTTGTGATTATGAAAATATTGCCAATACACAGTCAGACAACATTAGTTCATAGAAATTTGACCCTGCTGGCAAAAAAGTTCTAACCGAGAATAACAGATCTTCGCCATGCAGGATTAGTCTTAGACCCAATTTTTCATTTAATCAACTGAACTTGTCATCTTTCCCTCTATTAGCTTATTCCACAGAGTTTCTCATTTGACCGTGATTTGCTTTTCAGGTCAAATCTGGAGCTAAGTAGGACTGAAAGTGATGAAGATGGAGAGCGCAAAAGCTTTAGTTTCTGGCTCGATAAATCTATGGAGGGATATTCACGAGTATTTTTTTAGAGATAATTGTAATATAGGATTTTATTGATTTATACTCTTCGTCATCTTTCTCGATGTATCTGTGAATTATTTTTATGATAAACTATCAAGTTTTGAATTTTTTAGTATTAATGAATTTATTTTGGTTTGCCCTATATTTTTCTGTGTTAATTGGTCTGCCTTGTACGTGACCTTAAATATAAAGAAAAAAAATCGTAAGAAAACATATCAGTTCTTAAACTAAATTTCCAAATAATAATAAATTATGCCAGCACATTAATTTGAAACGCTATCCCCAAAATACAAGATACTGTATGTACAAGTACTGATGTATGTACACGTATACGTAATGTGTATGGGCGTATGCGTATAGTGTATGGGCGTATAATGTTCACATGAATAAAGCATCTCAAAAATCTCATGAGACGTAAACTTGGCGTGTCTATTAAAACGTCTCTACGTGGGTAGACATGCTTTCTAACGTCACTATGAAAGCGTCTTTATGTACTTAGACACGCTTAGCAAGCGTCCTTATGCTACTTGAGACGGTGCATAAGGAGACGATCCTATGACGCTTTATGAAAGTGGCCCTATAGCTCTCTAGAGATGAAATATCACGTCTCTAGCCTTCAAATTTAGCGTCTCTACATGCTTGTTTTGTTGTAGTGACCCCAACCGCCGTACGCACGCTACCCTGCCGGCGATGGAGAAGAAGAATGCGCTGGCGGCCGTCGCCTCCGAGCCCGTCGCCTCCGCGCCCGTCGCCTCCGCGCCCGTCGCCTCCGAGCCCATCGCCGCCGAGCCCGTCACCGCCGAGCCAGTCGCCGCCGAGAGCGTCGCCGCCGAGCGCGTGGCCTCCGAGGGCGGCGCATCCAAGCGCGGCTCCTCCGTGAACTGGGCCTCTCTCTCGGCTGATGGACCACTTCACAAGATCGGCGAATGCTTGCTGGCGAACGAGGAGTACGCCGACACCTACTCTGCCATGAGGCAAGTCTATAGAAATTGGCGCTTAGGTTTGCCTGAGCCCGACGTGCACCTGGACGAATGGATCATGCTAGATCACGCCCTTCCACGCGTCGCTAAGTTCACCTTCCTCCAACTCGGCATCACGCTACGTCACCATAGATCTATCGGAAGTTCATACAAGGTTCAACTTCCTCCATATCTACCTTTTTATTTTCAATCTTAAACATCTTAGTGCTGAATGTTATCGTGCTTGCCCAGATACTACTTCGTCGGCTTTTGCCGTGGCGTCATCGTGCTTGCCCAGAAGAACCCGCCGCACAAGATACGGCTTCGAACCCACTCACAAAGAAATCGAACACTATGTTTGAGGCGCGGATGCCATCTGTTTTCCCGAAATCGATCGTTGTTATCAAATCCCCGACTATGGTCTTCGTTGCCGCACTTTACCCGTCGGAAATTGGTTGGGTCGATGAGAGCACTCCAACTAAGGATATACATGAACACCGGGGAGAAGAAAGATTTTCGATCAAGAACCATTGTTCGCGTTGCATTACACCGTTCAATGGTGAACCGTATGCGATAGGCTGCGGACAATTTTGAGAACGGAAGAATAGTGTGCACCAATCTACGGTTGCAGCAGCGCGCGAGCACCTTGTCAAGATGGAGACACTAATTTCATTTCCAGAACTTGGACATCGAAGTTCTACCTTGTGAAGTCGGATGGTGATCTGCTGCTTGTGTTGTTGGTCAGCGTGGCTTTGGCGGGCAGACCATTGGTGTACCGTGTGGACACTCAGAGCCGCTCTCTCCATCCGGTCAGTAACATTGGCAGTATTGCCTTCTTTGTGAATTATATCCGGTGTATCTCCGTCGACACCAGAGTGTACCCGACACTTCGACCTGGCTGCATCTACTACACGGATTTGGGTTATATCAGAGAGTACTCTCATGATACAAAGGCCTGGGATGAGTGGCCAGTACGTGTGGATAGAATTGGAAGCTACTGTATGAGAAATGAACACAAGCCATACCGTTTGGAGGATGTATTGGCCGCACACTGCAGACGGAAGGAGTTCAATGAATATTTCCTTCGGGTAATGCACGAATGGAGCGACGAAGAAATATATGTGGAGGAATGAAGAACAAATTCATCCATCCTAATCTTCTTGTTGTCCATACATTGCGTGCGTCTTGTATATTACAACGTTATTGGCTGCTTTTGGCTGCTGTATGCAGTTTCCCTATGTATTATACTTAGTTTTCTGATTATGCTGTTGTGAATTTATCATATACTAGCTTCTAGATTTGCTACTAGATTTGCTGCCACATTGGGCAAAAAACGAGGGCCAAAAGGCATAAATAACCCCAGATATTTGCTACTAGATTTGCTGCCATATTGAAAAAAGACAGAAATAGAAGCTTCTCTAGATTTGATACTAATTTGGTGCAAAAGACAGAGAGAGAAAGAGGGGAAAAGGTGCTCTTAAAAATGCCAATTTGGGCCGAGAGAGACAAAACCTAGCTCCTCTCACGTGCAACCAAACGCTTCTCGTCCTATCCCACGCGGTCCCTTTCAACCAGCCCCACGCGACGCGGCCCCACGCGACGCGGCCCCACACGACGCGGCCACACAGACGACGCGGCGCAACACGTCAGCACAGAATGTCCAAATAAACAGATTCCTTCCGTCTGAGCTCCTTCTGCGGGTTCCAGACATAGGCTTGGGGAAAACTGAGGAAAAACTAAGGGGTTGGGGAAAACTGAGTACAACTAACGACCCGAGGGCACGAAAATAGAAAACCCAATAATATTCTCATAAGAGATTCTGAGGATTAATGTCCAAGCTGAAACTTCCACCATGATACATGGCTTTGGTTGGCGGCCCAATGTTCTTCTCTAACAACATGCATACTCAAACCATTCAACTCATGGCAAATCTCCCTTACTTCAGACAAGACGAACATGCATAGCAACTCACATGATATTCAACAAAGGTGTGACAGGTTGATGGCGTCCCCAGAAACATGGTTACCGCTCAACAAGCAACTTATAAGAACTAAGATACATAAACATCATATTCATTACCACAATAGTTTTTAGGCTACTTTCCCATGAGCTATGTATTGCAAAGACAAGGAATGAAATTTTAAAGGTAGCACGTAAGCAATTTACTTTGGAATGGAAGAAAAGTACCACATATAGGTAGTTATGGTGGACACAAATGGCATAGGTTTTGGCTCAAGGTTTTTGGATGCACGAGAAGCATTTCCTCTCAGTACAAGGCTTTGGCTAGCAAGGTTGTTTGAAGCAAACACAAGTATGAACCGGTACAGCAAAAACTTACACAAGAACATATTGCAAGCATTATAAGACTCTACACCTGTCTTCCTTGTTGTTCAAACACTTTTACCGAGAAAATATCTAGACCTTAGAGAGACCAATCATGCAAACCAAATTTCAACAAGCTCTACGGTAGTTCTCCACTAATAGATTTAAACTACATGATGCAAGAGCTTAAACATGATCTACTTGAGAGATCAAAACAATTGCCAAGTATCAAATTATTCAAGACAATATGAGGCATTTTCTGTTTGCAACCAAATAACAACAAGTACAAGTGCTGCGGCTTTCAGCTTTCGCCATGAATATTAAAGTAAGATAAAGAACACAAGTGTTCAAATGAAAAAGCGGAGCGTGTCTCTCTCCAACACAAGGATTGCTAGGATCCGAATTTATTCAAACATAAACAAAAATAAAAACAAACAGACGCTCCAAGTAAAGCACATAAGATATGATGGAATTAAAATATAGTTTCACTAGAGGTGACCTGATAAGTTTTGTTGATGAAGAAGGGGATGCCTTGGGCATCCCCAAGCTTAGACGCTTGAGTCTTGTTGAAATATGCAGGGATGAACCACGAGGGCATCCCCAAGCTTAGACTTTTCACTCTTCTTGATCATATCATCCTCCTCTCTTGGTCCTTGAAAACTTCCTCCACACCAAACTCAAAACAATCTCATTAGAGGGTTAGTGCATAATCAAAAATTCACATGTTCAGCAAGGACACAATCATTACCAACACTTCTGGACATTACCCAAGGCTACTGAAATTTAATGAAGCAAAGAAATCCACTCAAATACAGTAAAAGAGGCAATGCGAAATAAAAGGCAGAATCTGTCAAAACAGAACAGTCCGTAAAGATGAATTTTGAGGCACTTAACTTGCTGAGATGGAAAATCTCAAAACTAATGAAAGTTGCGTACATATCTGAGGTTCACGCACGAATTTTTGCAGATTTTTTTTGATTCTTCTACAGAGTGAAAAACGCGAATTCGTGACAGCTAAGAAATCTGTTTCTGCGTAGAAATCCAAATCTAGTATCAACTTTCTATCAGAGACTTTACTTGGCACAAAAACGAAATAAACATGATAAGGAGAGGTTGCTACAGTAGTAACAACTTCCAAGACACAACAAAACAGTAGCAAAATAAAAACATGGGTTATCTCTCAAGAAGTGCTTTCTTTATAGCCATTAAGATGGGCTCAGTAATTTTAATGATGCTCTCGCAAGAAATATGAGTTGAAGCAAAAGAGAGCATCAAAAGCAAATAAGAAACACTTTTAAGTCTAACCCACTTCCTATGAAAAGGAATCTTGTAAATAAACAAGTCATGTAAGCATAATGCAATAAGCATAATTAAACAAGACAAGCGCAACTTCAAGATTCTAAGCAAAAAGAGAGGTGTTTTAGTAACATGAAAATCCCTACAACCATATTGTCCTCTCTCATAAAAATTTTCAGTAGCATCATGAACAAACTCAACAATATAACTGATGTCTACGGGTGCTTCTATTCTTGTAGACAGTGTTGGGCCTCCAAGAGCAGAGGTTTGTAGAACAGCAGCAAGTTTCCCTTAAGTGGATTACCCAAGGTTTATCGAACTCAGGGAGGAAGAGGTCAAAGATATCCCTCTCATGCAACCACCGCAACCACAAAGCAAGAAGTCTCTTGTGTCCCCAACACACCTAATAGGTGCACTAGTTCGGCGAAGAGATAGTGAAATACAAGTGGTATAAATGAATATGAGCGGTAGTATGGTGCCGGAAAATAGCTTGCGGCGTGCGGTTGATGGTAGTAATATTGTAGGAAGTAAACAAGCGGTAGTAATGCGGTAAAACGATAAACAAGCAGCGATAGCGATATTTAGGAACAAGGCCTAGGGATTAGACTTTCACTAGTGGACACTCTCAACTTTGATCACATAACAGAATAGATAAATGCATACTCTACACTCTCTTGTTGGATGATGAACACATTGCGTAGGATTACACGAACCCTCAATGCCGGAGTTAACAAGCTCCACAATTCAATATTCATATTTAAATAACCTTAGAGTGCATGAAAGATCGACACAACTAAACCAAGTACTAACATAGCATGCACACTGTCACCTTCACGCCAGGTAGGAGGAATAGATCACATCAATACTATCATAGCAATAGTTAACTTCATAATCTACAAGAGATCATAATCATAGCCTACGCCAAGTACTAACACGGATGCACACACTGTCACCATTACACCGTGCGGGAGGAATAAAACTACTTTAATAACATCACTAGAGTAGCACATAGATAAATTGTGATACAAAACACATTGCAATCATAAAGAGATATAAATAAGCACTTCACTACGCCATTCATAACGGTGAATAAGTATTCTGTGAAATATAGCCTAAGAGACCCACACGGTGCACACACTTGTCACCTTTACACACGTGGGACAAGGAGTCTCCGGAGATCACATAAGTAAAACCCACTTGACTAGCATAATGACATCTAGATTACAAGCATCATCATATGAATCTCAATCATGTAAGGCAGCTCATGAGATTATTGTATTGAAGTACATAGGAGAGAGATGAACCACATAGCTACCGGTACAGCCCCGAGCCTCGATGGAGAACTACTCCCTCCTCATGGGAGCAGCAGCGTTGATGAAGATGGCGGTGGAGATGGCAGTGGTGTCGATGGAGAAGCCTTCCGGGGGCACTTCCTCGTCCCGGTGGCTTGCCGGAACAGAGACTCCTGTCCCCCAGATCTTGGCTTCGCGATGGCGGCGGCTCTGGAACTTTTCTCGTACCGTGGCTTTTCCGTAAGGGTTTTCGACGCAGGGGCTTTATATAGGCGAAAGGGCAGCGTCAGAAGGTCGAAGGGGCAACGACACTATAAGGCGGCGCGGGCCCAGCCCTGGCTGCGCCACCCTATCGTCTGGGGCCCACAGGGCCCCCCTCTGGCGGCTCTCGGGTGTTCTGGATGCTTCCGGTCAAAATAGGAACCTGGGCGTTGATTTCGTCCAATTCCGAGAATATTTCGTTACTAGGATTTACGAAACCAAAAACAGCAGAAAACGAGAGCGGCACTTCGGCATCTTGTTAATAGGTTAGTTCCGGAAAATGCACGAATATGACATAAAGTGTGCATAAAACATGTAGATATCATCAATAAAGTAGCATGGAACATAAGAAATTATCGATACGTCGGAGACGTATCAGCATCCCCAAGCTTAGTTCTGCTCGTCCCGAGCAGGTAAAACGATAACAAAGATAATTTCTTAAGTGACATGCCATCATAATCTTGATCATACTATTGTAAACATATGTAATGAATGCAGCTATCAAAACAATGGTAATGACATGAGTAAATAAATGAATCATAAAGCAATGACTTTTCATGGATAGTACTTTCAAGACAAGCATCAATAAGTCTTGCATAAGAGTTAACTCATAAAGCAATAATTCAAAGTAGAGGCATTGAAGCAACACAAAGGAAGATGAAGTTTCAGCGGTTGCTTTCAACTTATAACATGTATATCTCATGGATATTGTCAATGTAAAGTAATATAACAAGTGCAATATGCAAGTATGTAGGAATCAATGCACAGTTCACACAAGTGTTTGCTTCTTAAGGTGGAGAGAAATAGGTAAAGCTGACTCAACATAAAAGTAAAAGAAAGGTCCTTCAAAGAGGAAAGCATCGATTGCTATATTTGTGCTAGAGCTTTTATTTTGAAAACATAAAGAGAGCATAAAAATAAAGTTTTGAGAGGTGTTTGTTGTTGTCAACGAATGGTAGCGGGTACTCTAACCCCCTTGCCGGACAAACCTTCAAAGAGCGGCTCCCATTTTATTTTATTTTTGGGTGGCACTCCTTCCAACCTTTCTTTCACAAACCATGGCTAACCTAATCCTCGGGTGCCTGCCAACAATCTCATACCATGAAGGAGTGCCTTTTTATTTTAGTTTTATTATGATGACACTCCTCCCCACCTTTGCTTTCTCAAGCCATGGCTAACCGAATCCTTCGGGTGCCGTCCAACAATCACATACCATGGAGGAGTGTCTATTTTTGTTAATTAATTTGGGATCAGGAATCCCATTGTCGGCTCTTTTTGCAAAGTTATTGGATAAGCGGATGAAGCCACTAGTCCATTGGTGAAAGTTGCCCAACAAGATTGAAAGATAAACACCACATACTTCCTCATGAGCTATAAAACATTGACACAAATAAGAGGTAATAAATTTTGAATTGTTTAAAGGTAGCACTCAAGCAATTTACTTTGGAATGGCGGAGAAATACCATGTAGTAGGTAGGTATGGTGGACACAAATGGCATAGTGGTTGGCTCAAGGATTTGGATGCATGAGAAGTATTCCCTCTCGATACAAGGCTTAGGCTAGCAAGGTTATTCGAAACAAACACAAGGATGAACCGGTGCAGCAAAACTCACATAAAAGACATATTGTAAACATTATAGGACTTTACACCGTCTTCCTTGTTGTTCAACCCAATACTAGAAATTATCTAGACCTTAGAGAGACCAATTATGCAAACCAAATTTTAGCAAGCTCTATGTATTTCTTCATTAATAGGTGCAAAGTATATGATGCAAGAGCTTAAACATGAGCACAACAATTGCCAAGTATCAAATTATTCAAGACATTCTACCAATTACTACATGTAGCATTTTTCCAATTCCAACCATATAACAATATAACGAAGAGGAAACTTCGCCATGAATATTATGAGCTAAGAACACATGTGTTCATACGAACCAGCGGAGCGTGTCTCTCTCCCACACAAGGATGAACTTATTCAAACAAAAGCAAAAACAAAAACAAACAGACGCTCCAAGTAAAGTACATAAGATGTGACCGAATAAAAATATAGTTTCAAGAGAAGGAACCTTATACTTTGTCGATGAAGAAGGGGATGCCTTGGGCATCCCCAAGCTTAGACGCTTGAGTCTTCTTAAAATATGCAGGGATGAACCACGGGGGCATCCCCAAGCTTAGAGCTTTCACTCCTCTTGATCATAGTATATCATACTCCTCTCTTGACCCTTGAAAACTTCCTTCACACCAAACTTCAAGCAAACTCATTAGAGGGTTAGTGCACAATAAAAATTTACATATTCAGAGGTGACACAATCATTCTTAACACTTCTGGACATTGCACATAACTTCTGAAAGTTAATGGAACAAAGAAACTCATTCAACTTAACAAAAGCGGCAATGCGAAATTAAAGGCAGAATCTGTCAAAAACAGAACAGTCCGTAAAGACGGGACTTGCTCAAATGGAAAAACTCAAAACTAATGAAAGTTGCGTACATATCTGAGGATCACGCTCGTAAATTGGCAGATTTTTTCGAATTTTCTACAGAGACTTGTGCCAGAATTCGTGACAGACAGCAATGCTGTTTCTGCGCAGCGATCCCAAATATAACATCAACTTTAACATAGAAACTTTACTTGGCACAAAAACATGATAAGGAGAGGTTGCTACAGTAGTAAACAACTTCCAAGACTCAACAAAACAAAAATTGCTGTAGTAAAATAAACACATGGGTTATCTCCCAAGAAGTTCTTTCGTTATAGCCATTAAGATGGGCTCAGCAGTTTTAATGATGCACTCGCAAGAAATAGTATTTGAAGCAAAGAGAGCATCAAGAGGCAAATTCAAAACACATTTAAGTCTAACATGCTTCCTATGCATAGGAATCTTCTAAATAAACAAGTTCATGAAGAGCAAAGTAACAAGCATAGGAAGATAAAACAAGTGTAGCTTCAAAAATTTCAGCACATAGAGAGGTGTTTTAGTAACATGAAATTTTTTACAACCATATTTTCCTCTCTCATAATAACTTTCAGTAGCGACATGAGCAAACTCAACAATATAACTATCACATAAAGCATTCTTATCATGAGTCTCATGCATAAAATTATTACTCTCCACATAGGCATAATCAATTTTATTAGTTGTAGTGGGAGCAAATTCAACAAAGTAGCTATCATTATTATTCTCATCATCAAATATAGGAGGCATAGTATCATCAAAGTAAATTTTCTCCTCAATGCTTGGGGGACTAAAAATATCATGCTCATCAAAGCCAGCTTCCCCAAGCTTAGAATTTTCCATAGCATTAGCAACAATAGTGTTCAAAGCATTCATATTAATATGTTCCATGGGTTTTTTAATTTTCGCATCAAACCATCCATGTCTTAAATCAGGAAATAGAATAAGAAGCTCATTGTTGTCCATTATGCCTTACTAGTGTAAACAAGAAACCAAATGTCGCAATTGCAGAGTCTAAAGGAAATAGCTTCGAGTACTTACAATGGCGCCGGAAAATAGCTTAGTAGCCGAGATCCGGAGTGTGAGTACCTTTTACCTTTCCTCCCCGGCAACGGCGCCAGAAAAGTGCTTGATGTCTACGGGTGCTTCTATTCTTGTAGACAGTGTTGGGCCTCCAAGAGCAGATGTTTGTAGAACAGCGAGCAAGTTTCCCTTAAGTGGATTACCCAAGGTTTATCGAACTCGGGGAGGAAGAGGTCAAAGATATCCCTCTCATGCAACCCTGCAACCACAAAGCAAGAAGTCTCTTGTGTCCCCAACACACCTAATAGGTGCACTAGTTCGGCGAAGAGATAGTGAAATACAAGTGGTATGAATGAATATGAGCAGTAGTATGGTGCCAGAAAATAGCTTACTGGCGTGCAGTTGATGGTACACTACTAGAAAACAGCTTATCAGTGGCGCACCTGTTTTGCTTATCAGTGGCGCACTAGTGGTGCGCCACTAATATCACGCCACTGCTAACTTTTAGTAGTGACGCACTAGTGGTGCGCCACTACTAAATTTTACAGCAGTGGCGCACTAGTAGGTGCTCCACTACTAAGCAAAAGGGTGCGCCACTCCTAGAGAAATAAGGTGCGGCACTGTTATGCCCTATGTGCGCCACTACTAGAGAAAAAAGGTGCGACACTATAGGATGATAGGGTGCGCCACTGCTCCATACATAAATTAAAAATAAAAAAAAGCCACATGGGCCTGGTAGGGTCTGGTTGTGGCAGGCGGTGGACTGAAAACTAAAAATGCCCCTGCTTTCTGAATAAATAAGTTTTATTACAAATAAGAGATACAACCAAATTTGCAGCTATGACCCTAAAAAAAGTTTCGAAACGCAATCAAGTCCACGCCGGCGCTCGTCCTCGATCTGGTCCACGCCGGCGCTCGTCGTCGATCTGGACCACGCGTGCGACGACGGCTTGAAGCAGTAGCCCCACGTCAAGGGGCCGTCGGGCGCTGTGGACCACGAGGCGCTGGCTGACGACGTCGACGGGGTCCAGACCACCTGCGCGGCGACGGGACGGTGCCGGCAAGGGAGGCGCCGAAGCCGCGGTAGAAGCCGCGGAGGCCGTCGCGGGAGAGGATGGCGCTCACGGTGGCGGCGGCGGCCTGCGGGGGCGGCGCCACCTGTAGGTGCGTCTTGACGACGACGGCCGGGTAGAGCGCGGCGGAGACGCCTGAGAAGAGCGCGGCGCCGAGGACGAAGAAGCAGGAAGCATCTCCCAGTTCACCTCGGCGGGGAGGCGCCGGATCTCGTCGGCCGCTGCCGCCGCGCACCGCTCCTCCTCCATGCCCGCCACCGTCCTCGAGGAGGAGCTGCACGTCCTCGGACACGCAGGTGGCGGCATAGTGGAGGCAGGTCGAGCTCCCGCAGGTCGAGCTCCCGTGACGTAGTGGAGGCAGGGAGCTCCCGCGACGCTCACGCGACGTTTCCGCGGCGTTCCATGGCGGCGAGCTGGCCCCCCGCGCTGGCGGCCGGGAAGCAGAGGCTGAGGGAGGAGTGGTGATTGATGGTGATCTGCAGAGGCTGAGGGAGGAGAAGGAGCTGGCTCCACGGTGATCTGCATAGAGATGGGAGGAGGAGAGAGAAAGTGGATCTTGGCTCCACGGTGATCTGCAGAGAGTTGTGCGCTGTGTCTCTGATAGTTTGCATCGTGAGATAAGGCCGCACCAGACATTCACACGTGGGTGGGCCCAAGCATAGACGTTCTCTGCACGAAGCGGACCATGGAAATGGCATGTCCATCCAAACTCGTGCGCGGCATGCATGTGCGGTGGCCGGTGGCGCACAGCACTACTGCGCTATTAATATCTGAGAACAGTGACGCACCGCATGTACACATATATGTGCGCTATTGATAATTAAGTATTAGTGGAGCACCACTTTTTGGTGCGCCACTGCTATTTAAATAGCAATGGCGCACCTATATTTGGTGCGCCACTGGTATCCCTAGACCAATCTATAACCTACTTTCCCAATTAGTAGTGGCGCACGGCTATAGTAGTGCGCCATTGCTAATTAACTACTAGTGGAGCACCACTTTTTGGTGCGCCACTGCTATCTAGCAGTGGCGCACCAGTGTAGTGGTGCGCCACTAATAGCAATCTTACGGCTAGGCCTTTTCCTAGTAGTGGTAGTAATATTGTAGGAAGTAAACAAGCAGTAGTAACGCAGTAAAACAGTAAACAAGCAGCGATAGCAGTATTTAGGAACAAGGCCTAGGGATTAGACTTTCACTAGTGGACACTCTCAACTTTGATCACATAACAGAATAGATAAATGCATACTCTACACTCTCTTGTTGGATGATGAACACATTGCGTAGGATTACAGGAACCCTCAATGCCGGAGTTAACAAGCTCCACAATTCAACGTTCATATTTAAATAACCTTAGAGTGCATGAAAGATCGACACGACTAAACCAAGTACTAACATAGCATGCACACTGTCACCTTCACGCCAGGTAGGAGGAATAGATCACATCAATACTATCATAGCAATAATTAACTTCATAATCTACAAGAGATCATAATCATAGCCTACGCCAAGTACTAACACGGATGCACACACTGTCACCATTACACCGTGCAGGAGGAATAAAACTACTTTAATAACATCACTAGAGTAGCACATAGATAAATTGTGATACAAAACACATTGCAATCATAAAGAGATATAAATAAGCACTTCACTACACCATTCATAACGAGTGAATAAGTATTATGTGAAATATAGCCTAAGAGACCCACACGGTGCACACACTTGTCACCTTTACACACGTGGGACAAGGAGTCTCCGGAGATCACATAAGTAAAACCCACTTGACTAGCATAATGACATCTAGATTACAAGCATCATCATATGAATCTCAATCATGTAAGGCAGCTCATGAGATTATTGTATTGAAGTACATAGGAGAGAGATGAACCACATAGCTACCGGTACAGCCCCGAGCCTCGATGGAGAACTACTCCCTCCTCATGGGAGCAGCAGCGTTGATGAAGATGGCGGTGGAGATGGCAGCGGTGTCGATGGAGAAGCCTTCCGGTGGCACTTCCCCGTCCCGGCGGCGTGCAGGAACAGAGACTCCTGTCCCCCAGATCTTGGCTTCGCGATGGCGGCGGCTCTGGAACTTTTCTCGTACCGTGGCTTTTTCCGTAAGGGTTTTCGACGCAGGGGCTTTATATAGGCGAAAGGGCAGCGTCAGAAGGTCGAAGGGGCGACGACACCATAAGGCGGCGCGGGCCCAGCCCTGGCCGCGCCACCCTATCGTCTGGGGCCCACAGGGCCCCCCTCTGGCGGCTCTCGGGTGTTTTGGATGCTTCCGGGCAAAATAGGAACCTGGGCGTTGATTTCGTCCAATTCCGAGAATATTTCGTTACTAGGATTTCTGAAACCAAAAACAGCAGAAAACAGGAGCCGACACTTCGGCATCTTGTTAATAGGTTAGTTCCAGAAAATGCACGAATATGACATAAAGTGTGCATAAAACATGTAGATATCATCAATAAAGTAGCATGGAACATAAGAAATTATCGATACGTCGGAGACGTATCAATAAGTATCACATGAAGCATTCTTATCATGAGCTACATGCATAAAATTATTACTCTCCACATAAGCATAGTCATTACTATTAATTGTAGTGGGATCAAATTCAATAAGATAGCTATCATTATTATTATCATCACCATAATCATCATATATAGGAGGCATATTGTAATCATAATTAATTTTCTCCTCAATAGTAGGCGGACTGAAAATATGATAGTCATCATTGTAATCATCATATATAGGAGGTAAAGTATCATCAAAGTAAATTTTCTCCTCCATGCTTGGGGGACTAAAAATATCATGCTCCTCAAAACCAATTTCTCCAAGCTTAGAATTTTCCATAGCATTAGCAACAATGGTGTTCAAAGCATTCATATTAATAACATTGCCATTATCATGCATATAAAGTTCCATAGGTTTTTTATTTTTCTCTTCAAACACCTCATGTCCTAACTCAAGATAAATACTATAAAGATCTCTAATATTTTTGTTGTTTTCCATTAAGCCTAACTAGTGAAGTCACACAACTTAGTGTTCTCAGGAGTATTCATTTTAGCAATAATAAAATAAGTAAAGCAAAACCAAATTAAATAAAGTAAAACAAGTAACTATTTTTTTGTGTTTTTGATACTCCCTCCGTTTCATTATATAGTGCCTATAGTTTTTTGGCATAGAAATTAGCACAAAAGTGTTCTTTACCCAAGACCCCCTAGATTAACTATTTGAGATCAGAGTAAAATGAGGGAAATCGGTAACTTCCTAAATTAACATAACAAATCTCACAAATCTCTCTGGTTGACTCTCCATATATGTGTAGCAAGGTTATATTAAGGAAATAAAAACATTTCTTCAAATCTAAGGAATCGTTGGGGTCATGCATTAGGAATCTCAATTAATTGTTTCCTATTTGTATGGATTTTTTTTCTTCACGCAAGTCGTGTGGGAGCTGACCGGTAGAGGGGATAATTGAAAAAGAGTCAAGATACAACCTTATATTCTGAAACAAATG
This sequence comes from Lolium rigidum, assembly GCF_022539505.1. NCBI lineage: Eukaryota > Viridiplantae > Streptophyta > Magnoliopsida > Poales > Poaceae > Lolium > Lolium rigidum. The sequence continues at coordinate 44,360,051 of NC_061510.1, read as the reverse complement.
CCAAAAATCTATAGGCATTATAGAAAGGAACTGAGGGAGTATAAAGAAACCAAACAAGACAGAAAATAAAATAAAGCAAGACAATAAACAAAGTAAAGAGATTGGATGTGAGAGACTCCCCTTGCAGCGTGTCTTGATCTCCCCGGCAACGGCGCCAGAAAAGCTTGCTACTTGCGTGGAGGCAGCTCCTTGTGACGGTAAAGCACACGTCCGTTGGGAACCCCAAGAGGAAGGTATGATGAGTACAACAGCGAGTTTTCCCTCAGTAAGAAACCAAGGTTTATCGAACCAGTAGGAGATGAAGGCCACGTGAAGGTTGTTGGTGGAGGAGTGTAGTGCGGGGCAACACCAGTGATTCCGGCGCCAACGTGGAACCTGCACAACACAATCAAACTACTTTGTCCCAACTTAACAGTGAGGTTGTCAATCTCACCGGCTTGCTGAAAACAAAGGATTAAACGTATGGTGTGGAGAATTATGTTTGCCTGCGAGAAAACAACGAGAGAACAATGATTGCGGTAGATTGTATTTCAGATGTAAAAGAATGGACCGGGGTCCACAGTTCACTAGTGGTGTCTCTCCAATAAGATAAATAGCATGTTGGGTGAACAAATTACAGTTGGGCAATTGACAAATAGATATGCATATACATATCATGATGACTACTATGAAATTTACTTAGGGCATTACGACAAAGAACATAGACCGCCATCCAGCATGCATCTATGCCTAAAAAGTCCACCTTCAGGTTAGCATCCGCACCCCTTCCAGTATTAAGTTGCAAACAACAGACAATTGCATTAAGTAATGTGCGTAATGTAAACAATACAAAAATCCTTAGACAAAGCATTGATGTTTTATCCCTAGTGGCAACAGCACATCCACAACCTTAGGGGTTGTTGTCACTCTCCAGATTCAATGGAGACATGAACCCACTATCTAGCATAAATACTCCCTCTTGGAGTCACAAGTATCAACTTGGCCAGAGCCTCTACTAGCAACGGAGAGCATGCAAGAACATAAATAACACATATGATAGATCAATAATCAACTTGACATAGTATTCCATATTCATCGGATCCCAATAAACACAACATGTAGCATTACAAATAGATGATCTTGATCATGATAGGCAGCTCACAAGATCTAAACATGATAGCACAAGAGGAGAAGAAAACCATCTAGCTACTGCTATGGACCCGTAGTCCAAGGATGAACTACTCACGCATCAGTCCGGAGGCGGGCATGGTGATGTAGAGCCCTCCGGTGATGATTCCCCACTCCGGCAGGGTGCCGGAGGCGATCTTCTGAACCCCCCGAGATGGGGTTGACGGCGGCGGCGTCTCTAGAACTTTTCTCGTATCGTGGCTCTCGGTGACATGGGCATACCCTTCGGGTACCCATTATTGGTATACCTGGCTCGGCCCAATATGGAGAAGACTCAATATGGAGAAGGCCCAACAAGGCAACCCGAAGAAGTAGTCAACTAGGACTCTTGTAAAACCCTAGGCTGGTTGCATATATAAAGCTAGCCAGGGCACCCGATAGAAAGGAGGCCAAGAGAGAGACAAGACATAGACAACATAGCTCCGCCTATGGCGGCACCCTGTAAACACATCTATGATCATATAGTAGATTGCTAGCAGCACGTAGGGATCCTCCACCGAGGGGACCCGAAGCTGGGTACGTCGTGTGCCTAATCTCGTCCCCGGAATCTCCAGCGCCGCTCTCTCCCGAAACCCTAGTCTACAATACGTAGGCATTGGCGAGGTGATCCCTCGTCAATTGGCGCCGTCTGTGGGAACTGCGACGACTGGATTTTGTCATCCGGGCGGGATCTGTCGAGTTCATCATCAATAATTCTCAGTTCGTCATCAACTACTACATCTGCCGGCGGGCCGTATTTTTTCGCGTCATCAACAATCATCAGATCTCGTCTGGCCGGCCGATTCGTCGGTAGTTCACGGCTGCGGACAATCGAAAAAAGTACAGATAGCCTGGAGAAGCACGTTGCGCAAACAAAACATGGAACGACCCAATCCAAGCAGGAAGGTCGCGTGTCCACGAGGTACACGAAAGAAGGTCACCAAATCGAATTGAAGTTCTACAAGGAAAAGAGTGTGTGGCTAGTGCGTACGGGTTCATGGTTCATATAGCGTGTACATTGGGATTTCTTGAGGCGTGGAGGATCCGGTCAAAATCATTGTCTTCATCACGTGAAAATATTGGAGCGTGGATACATGTTACATGGTACACGGATCCTTCAGTGTGTACCCGCGGGTCGCGGACTCGCTTGTTGCGGACCAGACATTCGATACAAGGATCATCAGGTGCTATATTTTCAATTACGTAAAATTTATTTTGCAAAATATTTTTCGGTTTGTGCTATTATTTGCGCGAATTTTTTTTGCGCTGTAATATAATTACAGATTAGGACTAAGCTTCGACTACTTTGCTATCACGCGTCCGTCGTCGCCATCACGGCATCACGCGTCCGAGTACTTCCGCCATCACGCGTCCGCCGTCGCGCAATCGACATTGTGCCCTTGTCACGCTCGGGGGCTCGCCTGCCATGAACCCGATAATGCGCACCCGCCTCGCCTGGGAGCTCACCGCCGCGGATTCGACGATTCTGTCCTCCCAACCGAGTACTTCCATCGTGTCGAATATTTTCGGCTAAACGCCGCACGGCTCCGCTGCATCGGTTGCATCTTCTTCGCCGACTCCGTCTGACGAACGACTTACTTCAAAGTTAAGTGTTTTTCTTCCAAGTCAATTACTAATTATTTCCGCCAAACCCGAACACTTGGGGTTTCTGCTTTTGTATCATTACAGCAAATACACCCGATATTCGAAGCTGCGTCATTACATCATTACCACAAATACACCAATGGATTTTCTTCGGCTCTGGAAATATCTTCTCCGTCTCAGTGAAACTATTTTCTTCGGCTTAGTGGAATCATTTTCTTCGACTTAGTGGATTTAATCTTCTTCGACTCAGTGGATTTATTTTCTTCGGATTACTGGATCGGTTTTCTTTGGGCTATTATTGGTTCACTTATACAATATTACCCGATGCTTTTCTGGGTCAATGGATTCATCTTCTATGGTTATTACTAGAACTATTTTCTTCGGATCAATGGATTCATCTTTTATGATATCAGCGGATTCATCTTCTATGACTATTACTGGATTTTTCGGGCCAATGAATTCATCCTCTATGATATCGACGGATTTATCTTCAATATATGCTCTATATTTAATGGCACAATCTTCAACATGGATTCATCTCAAATACTTCATCTTGGATTCATCTTCAATGCTTTATCTCTCATGGCGTAATCTTCAATGGTTTAATCTTCAAACGATTTCATCTCCAATGGCGTAAATTTTCAGTGGATTCATATTATATGATTGTCAATGGTTCATCCTAAATGGCCTCACTTTATTGCCGCGACTCCGCCAACTTCTTCCGACGTCACGACTAACACTCGGGGGCTCAACAACAACTTCATCCCGAGTAATAACTGTGACACAACGTCTAAGCAACAATAATGACGTCACCCCAACAGCACTCGGAGGCTCGGCTATTTCTTCATCAACAATATGGCGGCATTTATTATCGCTATTTGGTGGTTTCTACTTCGGCTCGACTTCTTCTCCGTACTCGAAGACTTCATCACGCCGACTCCGTCGTGCCCAATAAGCTAAGTGTTCCTTTGTTTTATTATCATTTACTTTCACCGTACCCCACACTCGGGGGCTGCGCCATATTTCTTCACTTTACATCTCAGGTCGACAGAAAGAATAATTGCGCCTACAAAAATTGTCTTCAAAATAGCACCCGACGAAATCTTCTTCAGGGAGGAACCCGATGAAATCAAGAGAGAACCCGATGAAATCTTCTTCGGGGAGGAACCTGACGAAATCTTCTTCGGGGGGGGGGGGAACCCGACGAAATCTTGAGAGAACCCGACGAAATTGTCTTCAAGAGAGAACCCGACAAATTTGCTTCAAGGAGGACCCGAAGAATTTGTCCTCAAAGAGGACCCGAAGAATTTGCCTCAAGGAGGACCCGAAGAATTGTCCTCAAAGAGGACCCGAAGGAATTTTCCTGAAGAAAGAACTCGACGAAATTTGCATCAAGGAGGAACAAAAAAAAGAGATGGACAAATCTTCGGGTCCATTGACTCGTCATATTCTTCCGAGCAAAAGCATCGGTGATGAACCCGACAATATAGAAGAATCCAATATATTCGGCTGTCTCATCACGCCCGAGAAAAATATAGAAGAGCCCATAAAATGGGTCATTGCATCAACCGAACAAGGCACTCAACAATATATTCTCGGAACGCCAAAGTTGCGATCAATTTCTGAATGCCGCAAATTTGTGAAGGTAAGACCCCGGATCCGTTCTGCTGGGCGTGGCATCGCCGAAGACTGCGCTCTGCTACTTTTATCCGTATCAACGGATACGAAGAAAAATCCTAACGGACGCGTTAGGTACTCGATAAATTTGGTCGGGACTCGACGGAATGGTAAGACCTTAAGCGGCACTCGTCGAAGTTTGCACCGGTATCCCGAGATCATGTCCGGGGACGTGATCTTGAAGTAGGTTTTTGCGGATTGCCACTAGAGCGGTTAACTAGTACACGATCCGTCGGATGAACTAGCCCCAATTACCATTATCCCTGTACAATATAGATATGGATGTCAAATAAAAATAGCAACGGCCTGGAGTCGATAAAAAGAGGGGCTGCGCCCAGAAATATAGTCAAGTTCTTTATTGAGTAGTACAACTTGAGCCTATGCCTAGGTGCAAGCACCTGCCCATAGGCTCGGGGGCTACTCTTATCGAGAGTATTGTTCACCCTCCCGATAAGATACAAGAAAGAGGAAAAGTTGTGGTGTCGATTAAAAGCAAGTTGAGCCTACACCCAAGTGCAAACACTTGGCTGTAGCCTCGGGGGCTACTCCCATCGGGAGCGCTGGTCGCGCACCCGATAGAAAGATAACTTCGACAGCATTTACGGCAATTCAGGTTTTGTAGACTCAACTCGATTCTACGACTCGAGTGGAGCCTACTCCCATCGGGAGCACATGGATTTCATCAAGTCCTCCAGAAATATAGTTAAGTTCTTCATCGAGTAGTACAACTTGAGTCTATGCCCAAGTGCAAGCACTTGCCCATAGACTCGGGGGCTACTCCCATCGGGAACGCTGCCGCGCACCCGATAATTTCAAGAATCGTCGACATCATCTACGCTACACATGATCTACGACATGGACCTCGCCTTGTATTTCTTCGACTTCGGAAATGGTTATGCTTGGAGTTTCTACGCAAGTCTTCGACTTCCCTATAAACTCGGGGGCTACTGACATGGGCATACCCTTCGGGTACCCATTCTTGGTATACCTGGCTCGGCCCAATATGGAGAAGACTCAATATGGAGAAGGCCCAACAAGGCTACCCGAAGAAGTAGTCAACTAGGACTCTTGTAAAACCCTAGGCTGGTTGCATATATAAAGCTAGCCAGGGCACCCGATAGAAAGGAGGCCAAGAGAGAGACAAGACATAGACAACATAGCTCCGCCTATGGCGGCACCACGTAAACACATCTATGATCATATAGTAGATTGCTAGCAGCACGTAGGGATCCTCCACCGAGGGGACCCGAAGCTGGGTACGTCGTGTGCCTAATCTCGTCCCCGGAATCTCCAGCGCCGCTCTCTCCCGAAACCCTAGTCTACAATACGTAGGCATTGGCGAGGTAACCCCTCGTCACTCGGTACTAGGGTTTTCGCGACGGAAGGAATAAATAGGCGAAGGGGCAGCGTCGGGGGGTGCCCGAGGGGCCCACCCCATAGGCCGGCGCGGCCAGGGGCCCCACCGCGCCGCCATGTGGGGTGGCCGCCTCGTGGCCCCTCTCCGTCTCCTCTTCGGTGTTTTGGAAGGCTCCGTGGAAAATAAGACCGTGGAATTTTGTTTCGTCCAATTCCGAGAATATTCGTAAACTAACTTTTCTAAAATAAAAAAACAGCAGAAAACAGGAACTGGCACTGTGGCATCTTGTTAAGAGGTTAGTCCCGGAAAATGCATAAAAAAATTATAAAGTATGACTAAAACATGTTGGTATTGTCATAAAACTAGCATGGAACATAAGAAATTATAGATACGTTGGAGACGTATCACCCCTCCACAGGCGAAGACGGCACCGACGCAGGATCTCCAGCATGCCCCTCCGCCCGTGAAGGCTGAGCCTCTAGCGCCTGCCGCGCCTCCACGAAGACCGCGCCAGCCCGGCACGGCTGTGTGTCGGGCGTGAGCAGCTCCTCTCGCCCCTCTCCACTCCGGCTCTGCAGTGCCTCGGCCGGCGTGTGAACCTCCTCGACGACCGCGCGGCACGGCTGAGCGCCACCAATCGTGGAAGCCGTCGACGGCTGCTGCAGGTGCGGGAGCACTATGGTAAAATGCAACTTGGCTGAACGTCTACGGAGAAACACTAACGGGTGTCCATAAGGGCATTTCTAGCGGTCTGACGCACACAAACCAAAAGTTTTACTCATTAGTGCCGACGAGGATAAAAGGGTTTGTTCCTAGCCCAAAGGCCAAACGATAAGGTAACCGGCATGTCCGTGCAGACGCATTTCCGACCCAAATTTGGTCTCAGAATGTGTCGGCGCGAACACAGTAAGGTCAGCGCACGCATTCGCACCGTTCTCAATCGGGCACGCTTGGAAGCAACCGCCCCCGCTTCGTCTTCTGCGCGGCAGTACTAGCGAGGCGGCGTTGTTGATGCTCTCTACGCCGTGTTAATGGCGTGCCTCTCTTCCGCTGGGCATTGAAGGCGAGCATCTCATCCTCTTAAGGGTCGCGGATCGCAACCATTTCGTCCCCGGTGCTATTGCCTCGCCCCATGCTCAGCGCTATGGCCCCGTAGCTTGGACCATCGCCCATGCCAACGCTGCCACCATAGGAAAAGGGTGGACATTCCAGCACACGAAGAACACCCACCAAGCTAGCTCTTCGAGCGGGCAGAAGATGCAGCGTTACTGCCGGTACTTGCCGGTGGAATACACGTGACAGTAGATCGACGAGGGCTTTCCGATGTCATGGTCGGACATCAACCTGCCATCGGGTTGGATCCTCAATTCAACTAGGGTGCCGGTCCCTCCCGTCTCGCGAGAAGGGCAGGAGAGGCACGCGAGATCTGCCACAGTGGGTTCCTTTTCCCACTACATCTACAAGATGATCTAGAGTTCGGGACGAACTCCTCGAACTGGGACACCTCCAGGTCCTGGGAGTTCGACCCATGCCAGCGAATAGGATACCTCGGCGACGTCGGCTTCTTCACCCGCGAGTTCGGCTGTGGCCCCTTTGATGACTAGGGAGACGACGATGACAATGGTGGTGCGTGTATCATCAACACAGAGGTCCAGCCGCCGGACCTCACTGAGGAGGAGCCGTTGGAGATGGCCATCGCACAGAGCAAGCTTGAGGAACCGACTCACTGGAATGGCCTCGATGTCCTGCTGTGCGACTTCACGCTGGCGTAGGGCAGGCCAGTCACCCCTCCGGTGACACCCGTGTGCGCCACCTCCTCCATCGCCATCTTCAAGCCCCCGCCCAGCACCAACAGCTCCGCTAGCACAGGGCACCTTGTACTGGCCGTGGCCTTGGCGCCTCCAGTGTACATCGTCATCGAGGACGACAACGAGAGTCATCAATAGCGCCGGCACCCCTTGTTAGCCCAGGGTCTTAATTATTAGCAATTTTTCCTTTTTCGCGCACTTTGTAATATGTTTTATATCAATTAATATATTATTTAAAAAAATATTTGCGTTGGTCGGCTGGGGCTACCCCTGACCCAAGCGAACAAACGAGGCCGTGCAGTCATTTGATGTCCACGACCGGCCGCAAATGGATCAAGACGGATACGGACCATAACACTCGGTAAGAATGGTCACAATGGAAAGTATCATGAACTAATATCATGTATTTTATACTAGTTTGAAATATCACTCCTATAATGCATATCATGGTTGTCGGGGGAAGACCCCGGGTAGGTCAATAGACAAGGAGCAGCTAGCTCAGGGCCGGCTGGCCCGCGGCAAAGGCCGGCTGAGGAGCAGCCGCTGGAGCCGTGGCCGGCTGCCTGGGGAGCCGGTTGGCTCAAGGTCTATGTCGGCCTTGCCACGGTCGTCTGCGCTGTGGCTGGGCCGGCTTCAACATTCCATATCCGACTGGGTTTGTCTCTCCCCTGACCGGCTCGAGGCTGGCGAGCCTTGCAGGAGAAGGAACCGGAAAGGCGATCCGGGTGCAAAGGTCCACGCTGACCTCATCTCCCGTAAAGCAAGGGGCACTGTGGAGGAACAGTGCCCCGCCTCCGACAGGCCATCATGGCACAGTCTGTGCCGTACCGCTACAGGGTAACGGCTCTGATAGAGACGCCTCTCCCACGACGCCTGGCACGTCCTGTCGCGGCTGATTTCGGCAGAAGGACTTGCAGGCCTCAACGCCTCAACGGTGCTGACGTGAGCGCCTCGGGAAGGAGCGGAAAGCCGGAGCCGACGGAGCCGACCAGTAGGACAGAGGGACTTCTTTGTAAAGTGCTAGCGCCTATATAAGCTGCACTACCCCCTCTCGTGCGGGGGACGATCGATGGCTTCTCATTTCTAGTCTTAGAGCTGCTCCTGGAGAGAGACCTTCGTCTACCTTTAGCCTCCCCGAGCAGCCGGATACAGCTCAAGGAGCACCATTGTACTATGCTCATCTCATATACACTCTAGAGCAGGAGTAGGGGTGTTACCTCCATACGAGGGCCCCGAACCTGGGTATTCGCTATGTCACTCGTGCCCATACCCGCATCTGGATACCACCGTAGACCATTGCAGGAACCACCTTTCTTTAGCCATCCTATGGCATATGCCGTGACGATACCACGACATTTGGCGCCCACCGTGGGGCGATCAGCGTCTTTGGCCGGTGTCTTCATCCGGACGGGCCTCACCATCACCACCGGCGAGCGAGTCGCTTCAGGCCTAGTATGGAGATTCGGCTCCCTCGACTGCATCAGCGACAACGCTGGCTGCTTCGTCGACCGGCCCTTCCCAGCCGGCGGTAGCATCATCTCCTTCGGCGGCCACGACGTCTACGTCGCCACCGTTGCACCACCGCACTACCCGCACCAGATCCTGAGCTGCGCAAGCCCTCCCCTTGGAGCCGACGCCAGCCACGGCGCCGCCAGCCCCTGTGTCGTGCAGGAGGTCATGACAGCCGGCAACGACGCCGGTGAAAAAACCACGCGCGTCCGCGGCCCCGTCCTGGAGCGCACCGCAGCAGCACTATGCAGGAGGCAGCGACAGCGCTCGTGCAGTTTCCAATTTGATGTTCTTTTTCCTCCATGAGCCTGTTTTGAGTCAAATTAGCCCGTTTAGAGACAAAAGACAAAGTTTAAGTATAATTATGGCTATTCCGTTCCGCTCCGAATTCCCCCAACCGAACAAAAAACAGAACCGTTCCGTTCCTCAATTTTGTCCGAACCGAACACGGGGTCGGAACCGTCCCGTGACCTCGGAATGGAACCGTTCCGTTCCATCCCCTCCGGTTCCAGAACCGAAAACATCCTTAGAAATGACGAGGAACCTTCTTACAAAGCAAAGCAAAGACAAAATAATAGTAGGACGAATACTCAAAGTAGCTACACCTCACAAAAAACACCGAAGACCACCGAATGACACACTAGTAGAGAATAGCTTATGGAGGGGAAACGGTACCCTCTCGCGGCCGCTCCCGCGAGCGACCCGAGAGGAACCCTAGCCGCCGCCGCCTCCCAGCACCTCCCCACCCCCTCGCCGCTGCCGGAGGGCGTCGTCAGGCGAAGCTCGGGCGGCGCTGGTGGCGGCGGGGCTTCCTCTCCCCTCGCGCGGTGGTGGCGGCGCGGGCCGCAGTAGACGACGAGGTGTGGCGCTAGCGTCGGGCGCGACGGCGTGGCCGCAGGATGGCGGCGTGGTGGCTTCGCGGTCTTCAGCGTGCGCGGTGCAGCGGCGGCGCCCCTCGGGCTTGGGCGCGGCAGCGGGCGACACGAGCTTGGCGGCCCTAATCTCTGCGAGTGGATAGGAGCTCCTCCTGTTTTTGGTTCTCTTCTGCGCGTCCATGGCGGCAAGCTTGGCCGGCGAGGTGCCCGCCGCTGAGGGAGGTGGGATCTTTGTGGGGCGCTGGTCGACGCGGCCAGGGTTGGCCGTCCCGAGATCTCGGGCCAGGGGGCCCAGGCCCTCGCGAGCCCATCGTCTTCCACTCCAGATCTGGCAGCGCTGGTAGCCATGGGGGCTCCAGGTCGCCGACCTGTGGGAGGATCCCTCCCCTTCAGGTCCAATGCCACTGGGGTGGTGTAGGTGGTTCCAGTGACGGCGGAATCCCCCTTTTCCTCTTAGTTTTTAGGGCTCAGAGCTGGGTGATACGTCCAAAACGTATCTACTTTCCCGAACACTTTTGCTATTGTTTTGCCTCTAATTTGTGTATTTTGGATACAACTAACACGGACTAACGCTGTTTTCAGCAGAATTGCTCTGGTGCCTCGTTTTTGTGCAGTAAATCCAACTTTCGGGAAAAACCTCGGAATTTATACAGAAGGCCCTATTTTCCCAGAATATTGGCGGAGCCGAAGGGCAAGCCGGTGGGGGCACGAGGGCCCCACACACTAGGCCGGCGCGGCCCGGGAGGGGCCCGCGCGGCCCTAGTGTGGCCCCTCGGCTGGCCCCCGACGCCCTCCTTCGGACTACTTATCGCCCTCGACCTAAAAACGCACGAAGAGAAGTCGAAGTCGCCAGAAACCCTCCAGAGAGCCGCCACATCGCGAAACTCCGTCTCGGGAGCCAGAAGTCTCCGTTCTGGCACTTCGCCGGGACGGGGAATTGGAGGAGATCATCACCGCCATCACCGCCAACGCCTCTCCATCGACCAGCCATGTTTCCCCCATCCATGTGTGAGTAATTCCCCCGCTGTAGGCTGAAGGGGATGGTAGGGATTGGATGAGATTGGTCATGTAATAGTCATAAGATTGTTAGGGCATAGTGCCTAGTATCCATAGATGTCACTTTTATGATATTGTTGCAACTTGTTATGCTTAATGATTGTCACTAGGGCCCGACTGCCATGATCTCAGATCTGAACATGTTATTGATTCATGAAGATATTCGTTGTTTATGATCTTACCTGCAAGTTGTATACACACGTTGCTGTCCGGAACCAATGGCCCCGAAGTGACAGAAATCGGGACAACCGGAGGGAATGGTAGTGATGTGAGGATCACATGTGTTCACGGAGTGTTAATGCTTTGCTCCGGTACTCTATTAAAAGGAGTACCTTAATTTCCAGATAGTTTCCCTAGAGGCCCGTGCTGCCACCGATCTGGTAGGACAAAAGATGTTGTGCAAGTTTCTCATTGCGAGCACGTACGACTATATATGGAACACATGCCTATTGATTGATTAGTACTTGGATACCGTTTTATTATTATCTCGCAAATGCCCTGCTTTGATTGTTACATGAGTTTCTCTCATCCATGCAACGCCCGTTAAATCCGTCCCTGTGCCTACAGTATTTTAATCCTGCTGTTTACTATAATCACTACTGCTGTCTTTATTTCACTGCTGCTGTTATTTCACTATTTCCACTGCTATAAAACTGTTACTACTGATAAACTCTTGCGAGCAAGTCTGTTTCCAGGTGCAGCTGAATTGACAACTCCGCTGTTAAGGCTTACAAGTATTCTTTGTCTCCCCTTGTGTCGAATCAATAAATTGGGTAATACTTCCCTCGAAGACTGTTGCGATCCCCTATACTTGTGGGTCATCAAGACTATTTTCTGGCGCCGTTGCCGGGGAGCATAGCATTATTTGGAAGTTCACTTGGATTGATATTGTTCGCTGCAAATTCTCCATCATGGGTAAACCTCGCGATACTAAGATCGCCATATTACCATCCACTACAAGAAAAGGTACAACTCTTAGTACCTCTCGCTGCTCTTGATTCACCATCCGTGATAAGTAAACTTGTTTCACCACCACAAGCTTCAAATGCTCGGTACTTCTGCTGAATCCGAAAATTCCTCTCATAATTGTGATGATGCTTCTGCTGTGCTTGATAATGATGGTTCGTTAGGATCTTTTCTAGATGCTACAATTGCTAAGTCTAGACAAATTGAAAATACTGAAACTCCTAATGAAAATGCTGCTACACCTGTTAATTCACCTGAGTCTGTTGAATATTCTAGTGATGATCTTGATGAAGATTATGTAGAGCTTGATGATGATTTTATTGAAAAATGCAATGCTACTACTGATGCAAGAAAAATTAAAAAGTTGCTTGCGGAACATGCTGTTAGATATAAACTATCTCCCGATCCTAAATTTGCCACATCTCCTATAAACATTAGGGATAAAGATTATGATTTTTCTCTTGATCTATCTCATATAGCTATTGTTGAGAAAACACCCTTTTGTGGTACTGAAAAAGAAAGTGCTCGTTGAACACATGACCGAGTTATCTACTCTTAGTGGCTTGTTTTCTCGATGATATTAAGATGCGTACTTATTTTGTCGCTAAAATTTTTCCTTTCTCATTAAAGGATGATGCTAAAACTTGGTATAATAATTTGCCTCCTGGTTCTATTAAAAGTCCAAAAGAATTGCTTGATGTTTTCTTCCGGAAATACTTTCCCGCTAGTGCTCAACATGCTTGCTTTGCAAAGAATTTATAATTTTGACCGGGAAGATGGAGAGAAATTGCCCGAGGCTTGGGCGAGATTTTGCTCTCTTATTAGAGCTCAGCTCGACCATGATTTGGAAAAGCATGATTTACTTGATATATTTTATAGTGGACTAACTATTGAGTCTAGGGCATACCTGGATAGTTGTGCTGGTTGTGTTTTCAGGAAAAGAACTCCAGACGACGCTGAAGAATTATTGGCTAAAATAGGCCAGAATCATGATGATTGGTCTACACCTGAACCAATCCCGACACCGATATTGAAGAAGAGGGGTATGATTAAATTAAATGATGAAGATATGAGGGAAGCCAAGAAGTCTCTTAAAGAGAAGGGTATTAAACCTGAAGATGTGAAGAATTTACCTCCTATAGAAGATTTATGTGAGATAACTCCTCCTTCATCCATGATTGAGGTACACTCTCTTCAACGCTTTACTAGGGAAGATATTCCGTATTCAAAACCTCCTGCTCAATGCTTAGATGAGTTTGATAATTATATTGTTAAGCAAGAAAACTTTAATATGAGAGTAGAGAATCATTTAAGGGAAAATTCCCGAGCTATTAGTGAATTGCATGGTATTGTGGAGAGAACCTCCAATGATGTTAAGATACTTGTTAAACATTTTCAAATGGTTCAAACTCAAATTGATCAACTTACTAAAGTGCAAAATGACTTGTTGGGAAATAATTCTAAAGAAAAACATGCTTATGAAGTAACAACTAGAGGTGGTGTTTCTACCCAGGATCCTCTATATCCTGAAGGGCATCCCAACAGAATTGAACAAGATTCTCAACTAACTAAAACTAGTGCTCCATCTAAGAATGTTGTAGAATCCTCTGAACCTGTTAATGATCCTAATAGTATTTCTATTTCTGATGCTGAAACTGAAAGTGGTAATGAACATGAGGAAGATAATGATAAGAATGATACTCCTGATAAAGAAGAAATTGAAAAAGAACCCGAAAAGCCTGCTAAAAATAAAAAGTACACTAAAGAAGATTTTATTACTGAGAAACATGGTAATGAAAGAGAACCTTGGGTTCAAAAGCAAATGCCTTTTCCTGCTAAGAAATTAAAATCAAAGGAGGAGGAACATTATAATAAATTTTGTGATTGGATGAAACCTTTATTTTTGCAAATCCCTTTGACTGATGCTATTAAATTGCCTCCTTATTCAAAGTATATGAAAGATATTGTTACTAACAAAAGGAAAATCCCCAATGAGGAAATTTCTACTATGCTCGCTAATTACTCCTTCAATGGTAAGATTCCAAAGAAGTTGGGCGATCCAGGTATACCTACTATTCCTTGTTCTATTAAGAATAATTATGTTAGAACTGCTCTATGTGATTTGGGAGCGGGAGTTAGTGTAATGCCTTTTTCTCTTTATAAGAGACTTGATTTAGATAAGTTAATACCAACTGATATATCTTTGCAAATGGCTGATAAATCTACTGCTATTCCCGTTGGTTTATGTGAAAATGTTCCTGTTCAAGTTACTCAGCATTGCTTGATATTAACTGATTTTGTTGTGTTGGAAATGCCTGAAGATGATAATATGTCCATTATTCTTGGAAGACCCTTTCTTAATACTGCAGGGGCTGTTATTGATTGCAATAAAGGCATGGTTACTTTCAATGTTGATGATAAGGAACACACTCGTCTATTTTCCCAAGAGGATTGATAAAGTATGTGGAGTTAATACAATTTTTAATGTGAAAACTATCAAAGTGGGATCCATTGATTGTCCTATATACGAGCCTAAAGAAGAATATCAAACTCTTGTGATTGGATCCATATCAATTCAATATAAGGTAACATGATTGATTTGAGGTTTATTTCTTCTTATGTCATATAAAATTTATTTGGTAGCAAGACTTGATCAACCTTGTTAACAAGTATATTTTAATGCATAAGAGAGCTAAACAACATTTATTTCTTTCTTTCTCCCTCCACTTATTTTACTTGCTGTAGCACTTTTGTTTTGCAATATGCTTTAGTTGTTTAAGATTTTGGAAATCATTTTCCTGCGTAGTAATAATTAATTTAATACCCAGAAATGTGCATTTTTCGAAGTTCTCCAAAAATTACAAAAATTACACCGTTGGTCCTATTTTTCGACGAGGCACCTGGGAGTGCCAGAGGATGACCTGTGGGGCACCAGAGGGCGCCACACCACAGGCCGGCGCGGCCAAGGAGGTGGGCGCGCCACCCCGTGGTGTGGGCCCCTCCTTGCCCCACTACATCATCTCTTCCTCCCAAGCATCTTCTCTCTCCCGAAAAAACTCGCACCAAGTTCCTCTCACTCGTGTTTCCGCTCAAGAACTCGCGATTTTTCGATCTCCTTGCTCAGCCCAGATTTCGTTTGAAATTTGGCACATTTACTCCTTGGTATGTGACTCCTTTGATTGTCCAATTAGAATTTCATTTGGTTGAGTATATCTTGAATATTTTGCTGCTGTAGATAACATGTTTAGTGATCTTGCATGCTTGTTCTAAGTGGAAGAAATTAGTTTTGATGCATGTTTAGTACTCTAGCAAGTTCCTATAGTAGTTCCCTTCAATTATATACCTTGAAATCAAATTTTATAATGATTGTTGAAAAATTTCAAAAAATGGAAGGGAGTATGCACCAACTTAACCAACAAGAGTTGGAGGTACAGCAAGTCATGAGAATTCATTGTGAAGAGTGAGTATACCCCTCTTATTACCCATGCACGGATTTTATGCGGAATGCAGGAATCCTGCAAGATGTTCAAACACTGATTTCCAATGCAGGGTTGGAAGGTTTTACTGTTGGTGAACCTCACCAATATGCTAAACTAACGGTGTCGGTTGTGCAGGATTTCGAATTTCACCGGTCTCAAACTAACCCCATGGTCCGGTACAAGATTTATAATAAAACTATCAACTTGCCTTTCGGTGATTTTTGTACAACAATTAGAGTGCCGCGGTGGGGATCCTGCGAGAAGATCAGGGGAACACCGCGGGAGCTCTCAAATCTTTATACAATGATTTGTAATGGGAGGAGCTTCTCCAATGATAGTGGTAAGATTAGTAGCATTCAACAGCCAGCTATCCGCTACTTTGCTTATTTCGTTACAAAGTGCGTTCTTGCGAGAAAGACTGGAGGTAAATTATCTGTCCAAGATTTGGCTTTCTTAGCTGCTGCTTTGCAACAGGATAGGACTTATAATTTGGGTGCTTTAATAGCTTGTAGACTTTCTACTAACCGTGAGAAAGGAGGAATTTGTGGAGGTCTTATCGCCTCTCGCTTATTAGCTATGCATGGTGTAGAACCTCACCATTTAGATATTCCGCTTTCTATAGAGAAGCTTGATGTTGTTTCCATGATTAAACATGAATTTATTTCAGATGCATCTAATTTGAACAACCTGCATTATAGGATAACTTTGTATAAGAAAAATTGGAGTATAACTAAGAAAATTGAAAAACTAGTACGATTGCTCGCACCTGCTTTGTTTAACCTTGATGCCAGGAACGGGTGGTCGATCACAGAAAATGAGCTAAACGCATACATAGAAAGGGAAAGCCGTCGTGCAAGGGAAGATGTGGAGGAGGCCGAGGAGCACCCCGACTCTTCATCCGATGCAGCGAGCTCCTCATATCAACACCATGGTCATGTGGAGCCTCCACGATATTCTTACGCGCAGGGGCCTTATTATCACTCCATGTATGACCCACCGGCGTGGAACTCCGACCCTCGTTGGGAATGAACTCCACTTGGGCCAAAAGCCTAAGCTTGGGGGAGGTATACCGGCATCACTCATTCTTTGCATATTATGGTTGCTGGATACTTGTACATACTTGTTTAGTCTCTTAGAGTGGTTTTCTAATGAGAGGGAGATGATATTTGGGGAAGTGCTGTCCAAAAACAGATTCTGGGCTGTTACCAAAAAAATCCGTGCGCACAGCCAGATCGTTATTTTGAGTTGCCAATTTTTGAGCATGTGCCCCAGGTTGTTATCTAACTTTCATTAGTTGAACACTTTTTGGTCTGAGCAATGGAAGATTTTTTTTAATTTCGATTTCTGTACTGCTGTCAGGATTTGGCAGATTTCTGTCATCCTGCTTTTCTGTGTTTCTGTTAGTTTGCATTTTTTGTTTTCGCCTTGTTTCTTTCCTAAAACACAAAAAGACCAAAAATATTTCTGTTTTTTCTCTTCACCATTTGTTTATTTGGTTCCTTGCTCTTAGTTTACTTTGTTTGCTATCGGTAGTTTGCCATAAGAAAACCCAAAAAGATTTTGCTTTGTTTACTTGTTTTCTTTTGTTCTTGTTTCTAATTCGAAAACACCAAAAATATTTGCTGTTCTTCTTTGGTTTGTAAAGTTCATCATGAGTTCAATGGTCTTCGGTGGCTGGAGCGTGGTTTTCATTTCATATTATCCAAGCTACACAAGTGAAAAGGCAATAATGACGATCTACGACAATCTGATTGTGGTGAGAGGCTGGTATGAACTCTATTTGTTTTCATTTTTGTACATATACTCATCCATGTGAGCATGCTTAGTTGGTTCATGTGAGATATATGTTATTTGAGAAAGTCTAGTAGTTCATGATCTCTCATGTTTAGCTCCAATTTATTAATATGAGTAGCATGTCTTGGATGTTCGCTTGCATTGTTTTATTCATAAGTAAGTATGGCATTGTGGTATCCTCCTCTGAATAATTCATTTATATCGACTTGGCACATGCTCACGCATGCATATGACTGAACAAAAAGTCAATTAAGCCTCGACGATTTATATTGCTTCAGAGTTACTGTATCACTTTTATGCCTCCGTTAATTTATTTTGCCGCATGCATGATTATGACAGTTACTGCTCTCTTGATTTGTCACACCCTAGTCTTTTGCTAGCCTTCACTTGTACTGAGCGGGAACACCGCTCGTGCTTCCAAACACCTGAAAACCAAGTTGTTCCAAAAGTGTCCACCATAAATACCTATGCATGGCATTTCAAACCATTCCAAGTAAATTCTCATGCGCTACCTTTAAAACTTTCAAAATGCTTCTCATTTTGTGTTAATGTTTCATAGCTCATGAGGAAGTATGTGGTGTTTAGCTTTCAACCTTGTCATTTACTTTTGACGGACTCTCATATGGACTAGTGGCACATCCGCTTATCCAATAATTTTGCAAAAAGAGCTGGCAATGGGATTCCCGGTCCCGAATTAATTAACTTAAATAGACACTCCTCCATGGTTTGTGATTGTTGGACGGCACCCGAAGGATTCGGTTAGCCATGGCTTGTGTAAGCAAAGGTTGGGGGGAGTGTCATCATCATAATAAAACTTAAATAAAAAAGGCACTCCTTCATGGTATGTGATTGTTGGCAGGCACCCGAGGATTCGGTTAGCCATGGTTTGTGTAAGAAAGGTTGGAAGGAGTGCCACATAAACATGAAAATAATTCATGGGAGCCGCTCTTAGGAGTCCGGTTGATGAGGTAGTTAGTGTACCCATTACCATTCGTTGACAACAACAAACACCTCTCAAAATAATTTTACTCCTGCTTTACAAATGAAAAGCTCTAGCGCATGTTAATCCCTGCTTCCCTCTGCGAAGGGTCAATCTTTTACTTTTAT
The DNA here is from genome assembly GCF_022539505.1 of Lolium rigidum. Taxonomy (NCBI): domain Eukaryota; kingdom Viridiplantae; phylum Streptophyta; class Magnoliopsida; order Poales; family Poaceae; genus Lolium; species Lolium rigidum. The sequence goes on along the minus strand of NC_061510.1, from coordinate 44,341,672 downwards.
GTTGTGTCTCCATTCTTTCTTTGAGCACTATCTTGAGAGCACAACTGTCATTCTTAGTATAATATGCTTGTCTCAAAATATGATTGATTGTGGTATAACTTTGATGCTTTTATCTTTGACAATCACTACTTCTAGTCTTTCTATGAACTCCGAGAGGTGCCTCGGCATTTATGTTTTGCCGATCAAATACGGGCAAGCGAGATACCACTTTATCATATTCTCTTATGAACATTGCAATCCTGCTTACATACATGATTCATGATGCTTATTATTAATTGTTGGTACCTCTCCATGATTGACATAGCTGTTGGATGATCTTATTTGCATATGTCTCATTATGAACTGCTTAAGTATTAGCCATAGCATGAGAATATATACATCATATGAGCAAATGTGTTCGTGAAAGTTCTTTTATCGCTCGGTTGTTAACCGAATTGCTTGAGGACAAGCAATAAGCTAAGCTTGGGGGAGTTGATACGTCCAAAACGTATCTACTTTCCCGAACACTTTTGCTATTGTTTTGCCTCTAATTTGTGTATTTTGGATACAACTAACACGGACTAACGCTGTTTTCAGCAGAACTGTTCTGGTGTCTCGTTTTTGTGCAGAAATCCAACTTTCGGGAAAATCCTCGGAATTTTTGCAGAAGGTCCTATTTTACCAGAATACTAACGGAGCCAGAAGGACAAGTGAGGTGGAGGCCCGAGGGCCCCACACCATAAGGCGGCACGGCCTAGGGGGGGCCCGCGCGGCCCTATGGTGTGGCCCCCTCGGCCGGCCTCCGACGCCCTCCTTCGGACTACTTATCGGGTTCGACCTAAAAACGCACGGAGAGAAGTCGGAGTCGCCAGAAACCCTCCAGAGAGCCGCCACATCGCGAAACTCCGTCGCGGGAGCCAGAAGTCTCCGTTCTGGCACTCCGCCGGGACGGGGAATTGGAGGAGATCATCACCACCATCACCGCCAACGCCTCTCCATCGACCAGCCATGTTTCCCCCATCCATGTGTGAGTAATTCCCTCGCTGTAGGCTGAAGGGGATGGTAGGGATTGGATGAGATTGGTCATGTAATAGTCATAAGATTGTTAGGGCATAGTGCCTAGTATCCAGTAGATGTCACTTTTATGATATTGTTGCAACTTGTTATGCTTAATGCTTGTCACTAGGGCCCGAGTGCCATGATCTCAGATCTGAACATGTTATTGATTCATGAAGATATTCGTTGTTTATGATCTTACCCGCAAGTTGTATACACATGTCGTCTGTCCGGAACCAATGGCCCCGAAGTGACGAAATCGGGACAACCGGAGGGGATGGTAGTGATGTGAGGATCACATGTGTTCACGGAGTGTTAATGCTTTGCTCCGGTACTCTATTAAAAGGAGTACCTTAATATCCGAGTAGTTTCCCTAGAGGCCCGGCTGCCACCGGCTGGTAGGACAAAAGATGTTGTGCAAGTTTCTCATTGCGAGCACGTACGACTATATATGGAACACATGCCTATTGATTGATTAGTACTTGGATACCGTTTTATTATTATCTGCAAATGCCCCTGCTTTGATTGTTACATGAGTTTCTGTTGGGGGGATGACCCCCGGTATGCCAACGGCATGCCAAACCGGATGGTCTTATCCATCAAGGTACCGGTTTAATATTTATACCGGAGCTCAAAGATAGGAATTTGGCTAAGTAAGCTAGGCCGGTATCCCCAAGAGGGGTATACCGGAACCAGGAAGGAAAGATACCGGCGTACCGGAAGGAAGGGCATGTCGGCCGACCGGTCAAAGATTCCGTCAGGAGCTAAAGGACAAGGATGAGCTAAGCAAAGTAGCTTTAAACGAAGGCTAGAAGACAAAGAAGAGGATGACGGCCAAAGAAGCCGGAGGACGTCAGCCTCCCTGTTTAAAGAAGACCCCGGCGTCATCTATGATTAAAGTAGCTTTATAAAGTATCTTTGTAAAGTAGTTTGTCTAGTCAAAGATCCCATTAGGGTTTCTTGTTCACGTAAGCCACCCTCTCCCCTATATAAGGAGAGGGGGCAGCCTCTTTCATACGCGCGATACGCAAGAGAGAAAAACTCGTAACCTGTTTTGAGATCAATGAACATGGTGATCTAGAGCGAGTTCATCCTTGTGTCTTTCTTCTTCTACCTCTGGCCCTGGCCAAGTTCTTGAGGAAAGCATCCGGAAGTTCGTCCATCTAGTCACAAACCCTCCCCCGAATCCTCTAGCGTCCATTCGGCCCCAAGATAAGCCATCCTATGGCATCTGTCCGTTCACCACGACGACAGTTTCTCTCATCCATGCAACGCCCGTTAAATCTGTCCCTCTGCCTACAATATTTTAATCCTGCTGTTTACTATAATCACTACTGCTGTCTTTATTTCACTGCTGCTGTTATTTCACTATTTCCACTGCTATAAAGCTGTACTACTCGATAAACTCTTGCGAGCAAGTCCGTTTCCAGTGCGACTGAATTGACAACTCCGCTGTTAAGGCTTACAAGTATTCTTTGTCTCCCCTTGTGTCGAATCAATAAATTGGGTAATACTTCCCTCGAAGACTGTTGCGATCCCCTATACTTGTGGGTCATCACTGGGATGCCGAGGCTGCGGCCCTAGACGGTGGGTGCGGCGTCGACCGGAAGGCGGGTGGCGCTTGCTGGTGCTGACTAGGCTTCTTGGTCGTGAGGACGGCGAGGAGTCAGCCGAAGTCTTGTCGCGGCGTAGCTAGTTAAGTCGGCTCTCGTGGCGTCCCCATTGTTCTGCTTCTCTGCGCCTGATGTGGCTCGGATGGTTCTCCGACTTCCCGAGCTGCGTCCGCGCGAGGCGGCTGGGTGGTTCCCGGGGGAAACCCTTGGCTGGTTGTTTACCAGCCACACCGGCAATGACGACGATGTTCGTCGACGTTCTCCTTGTTGAAGAGCTGGTGAGGGAACTCTCCCACTCTCTTCCCCTGCATCTCGGGTGAAAACCTAGGCTTTGGCCAAGCAACGACGGCGCTCCTGTGTCGTGCTCCTCCTTGGAGGCGCTGCTTTGGGATTAGGGGACAGCGCGGCTGACGGGGTGGTGTCTACGACGGCGGTGCGGTTCGGGTAGGGCGAAGACGGAGTCTGGAGGCGTGCTGCAAAGGTCAAGTTTTTTTTGGTGCCCAACCTCTTCTTTGTGTTGCGTTTGCCGGTGGGACGACACCCTCGAGCCTGGGTGGGGAGGGAAGGGTCCCTGCTCCGGCAGCAACACGGCGTGGTGGTCATTGGGCCGGTGCTTCACCCCTCTGACCCTGGGTTTCCTCCACTCCATTGGCTGCTTGCGTCTCCTTTCGTATGCGCCTTTTCTTCGTGGCTGTCGTGGTATCGTCACGGCATATGCTACGGGGTAGCTAAAGAGAGGTGGTTCCTGTATGGGCGTCGACGGTATCCGGATGCGGGATTGGTACACAGCACGCGGTGATGTACCCAGGTTCAGGGCCCTCGCGGTGGAGGTAAAACCCCTACTCCCGCATGTCCGATGTATATGACAGTATATGTGTGATACAGAGTTGCTCCTTGAGCTGTTTGTCCCGATAAGGAAGAAGCTACTGTGAGCTAAGAGGGAGCCTGGCCGGCTTGGAGAGAGCCTGGCCGGCTGCTCGTATGTGAGCTGAGAGAGAGAGGCGTATCAGCCTCGAGGGAATGAGCCTGAAGGGCTCTCCCTGGTGTGCCTTATATAGCTGGCCACCCAGGGGACATAAGGCCCCACATACACTGCTAATGAGATGACTACTGGGGTCTTCTCAACTGTACACTACAGTGCTACTATTACACCACAGTGAGTCTAGCCTGAGTCTATTGATAGCTGGTAGGGTAGCACGATCGCTTGTCTTCTCGTCTTGTCGCTGTACGTAGCAGAGCATCTCGATGCTACGTCTCGTGCGTGGTCTTGATCTCTTGCCTGGGTAGCTGAAGCCGGTCACTTGCTTGGTCTTCACGTGAGGTGATTGCATATACGATGGAGAGTTGAAGCCGGCCACCTTGCATGGAAACTGGCAGCCGGTACGTGCTCTCCCGCTTGTCCAGGGAGCGGTCAGCAGCGATCGGGCGGCTGGCCACGTTCGAGCGTGGCAGCCGGTCAGAGCGAGCGGGGGCGGCCCAAGACGGGGCGCAGTCGGCCGCGGCCCAGGAGGACGAAGGCGGCCCGGGACGAAGCCGGCCTGGGGCGCGGGTCAGCCGGATGCGGCCCAGCGCGCAGAACGACCAAGCAGGCCCGGCTCGATGACGGGGCAGCCGGGAGCGGCCCAGCCGGACGCGGGGGCCGGCCGGTCAAGCCGGACGGGCCGGCTGAGCCGGAAGCCGGCCCAGCCGTATCCTCTTCTTCTCTATTTCTCTAATTCTTTCATATCTTTTGCTACGTTTGGTATTTTCTTGATCCGCAAAGTGCTGCGCGTACGTAGACTCGAGGACTTTTCCATACCGGGGGTCATCCCCCCGACATTAGCCCCCGAGCCTGCGTGGGACTCGAAGAGCATTTGAGTCACGGGGAGGGTCCCGAACACGATGTTGTTGACGTAGACGATGATGGCGATGTTGATGTAGCTTGTGGCGCTGCCGAAAGCGGTACGGTGCCGCAAAGACATGGCGGAGGCGCAGCCGGATGATGGCGGGGACGCAGCCGGGCGAGGCGGCGAAGGCGCAGCCGGACGAGGCGGCGAAGGCGCAGCCGGACGATGCGGCGAAGGCGCAGCCGGGCGAGGCGGCGAAGGCGAAGCCGGACGATGGCGGCAAAGGTGCAGCCGGATGAGGCGCAGCCGGGCGAGGCGGCGAAGGCGCAGCCGGACGATGCGGCGAAGGCGCAGCCGGACGATGGCGGCGAAGGCGCAGCCGGACGATGCGGCGAAGGCGCAGCCGGACGATGGCGGCGAAGGCGCAGCCGGACGATGCGGCGAAGGCGCAGCCGGACAATGGCGGCGATGGCGCAGCCGGGCCAAGGCGGCGAAGGCGCAGCCGGACAAGACGCAGCCGGGCAAGGCGGCGAAGGCGCAGCCGGACGAGGCGCAGCCGGGCGAGGCGGCGAAGGCGAAGCCGGACGATGGCGGCGAAGGCGCAGCCGGACGAGGCGCAACCGGGCGAGGCGGCAAAGGCGCAGCCGGGCAAGGCGGCGAAGGCGCAGCCGGACGAGGCGCAGCCGGGCGATGCGGCGAAGGCGAAGCCGGACTATGGCGGCGAAGGCACAGCCTAGACGAGGCGCAGCCGGGCGAGGCGGTGAAGGCGAAGCCGCACGAGACGCAGCCGGACGATGGCGGCGAAGGCGCAGCCGGACGAGGCGCAGCCGGGCGAGGCGGCGAAGGCGCAGCCGGACCAAGGCGACGGAGGCGCAGCCGGACGAGGCGGCGAAGGCGCAACCGGACGATGCGGCGAAGGCAACCGGACGAGGCGGCGAAGGCGCAACCGGACGATGGCGGCGCAGGCGCAGCCGGACCAAGGCGGCGAAGGCGCAGCCGGACCAACGCGGCGAAGGCACAGCCGGGCGGCGCGGCGAAGGCGCAGCCGGACGAGGCGCAGCCGGGCGAGGCGGCGAAGGCGCAGCCGGGCAAGGCGGCGAAGGCGCAGCGGGGGCGCAGCCGGCAAGGTGGACGCGGTGTCCGCCGGCTTGTGCTGAAGAGCACCCGGAGGTGGTCGCTGAGGACCGCCAGCTCAATGGCTCTGGGCCGCTGGCAAGGTGGACGCGGTGTCCGCCGGCTCGTGCTGAAGAGCACCCGGAAGTGGTCACTGAGGACCGCCAGCTCGAAGGCTCTGGGCCGCTGGCAACGTGGACGCGGTGTCCGCCGGCTCGTGCTGAAGAGCACCCGGAAGTGGTCGCCGAGGACCGCCAGCTCGAAGGCTCTGGGCCGCTGGCAAGGTGGACGCGGTGTCCGCCGGTTCGTGCTGAAGAGCACCCGGAAGTGGTCACTGAGGACCGCCAGCTCAAAGGCTCTAGGCCGCTGGCAACGTGGACGCGGTGTCCGCCGGCTCGTGCTGAAGAGCACCCGGAAGTGGTCGCCGAGGACCGCCGGCTCGAAGGCTCGGGCGCCGGCAAGGTGGACGCGGTGTCCGCCGGTTCGTGTCGAAGAGCACCCGGAAGTGGTCACCGAGGACCGCCGGCTCAAAGGCTCGGGCCGCCGGCAACGTGGACGCGGTGTCCGCCGGCTCGTGCCGAAGAGCACCCGGAAGTGGTCGCCGAGGACCGCCAGCTCGAAGGCTACGGGCCGCTGGCAAGGTGGACGCGGTGTCCGCCGGTTCGTGCTGAAGAGCACCCGGAAGTGGTCGCTGAGGACCGCCAGCTCGAAGGCTCTGGGCCGCTAGCAAGGTGGACGCGGTGTCCGCCGGCTCGTGCTGAAGAGCACCCGGAGGTGGTCGCTGAGGACCGCCAGCTCGAAGGCTCTGGGCCGCTGGCAAGGTGGACGCGGTGTCCGCCGGCTCGTGCCGAAGAGCACCGGAGGTGGTCGCCGAGGACCGCCAGCTCGAAAGCTCGGGACGCCGGCAAGGTGGACGCGGTGTCCGCCGGCTCGTGCCGAAGAGCACCCGGAAGTGGTCGCCGAGGACCGCCAGCTCGAAGCCTCCGGGCCGCCGGCAAGGTGGACGCGGTGTCCGCCGGCTCGTGCCGAAGAGCACCCGGAGGTGGTCGCCGAGGACCGCCGGCTCGAAGGCTCGGGCCGCCGGCAAGGTGGACGCGGTGTCCGCCGGCTCGTGCCGAAGAGCACCGGAAGTGGTCACCGAGGACCGCCGGCTCAAAGGCTCGGGCCGCCGGCAACGTGGACGCGGTGTCCGCCGGCTCGTGCCGAAGAGCACCCGGAAGTGGTCGCCGAGGACCGCCGGCTCGAAGGCTCGGGCCGCTGGCAAGGTGGACGCGGTGTCCGCCGGTTCGTGCTGAAGAGCACCGGAAGTGGTCGCTGAGGACCGCCAGCTCGAAGGCTCTGGGCCGCTAGCAAGGTGGACGCGGTGTCCGCCGGCTCGTGCTGAAGAGCACCCGGAGGTGGTCGCTGAGGACCGCCAGCTCGAAGGCTCTGGGCCGCTGGCAAGGTGGACGCGGTGTCCGCCGGCTCGTGCTGAAGAGCACCCGGAGGTGGTCGCTGAGGACCGCCAGCTCGAAAGCTCTGGGCCGCTGGCAAGGTGGACGCGGTGTCCGCCGGCTCGTGCTGAAGAGCACCGGAAGTGGTCGGCGAGGACCGCCAGCTCGAAGCCTCGGGCCGCCGGCAAGGTGGACGCGGTGTCCGCCGGCTCGTGCCGAAGAGCACCGGAGGTGGTCGCCGAGGACCGCCGGCTCCAAGGCTCGGGCCGCCGGCAAGGTGGACGCGGTGTCCGCCGGCTCGTGCTGAAGAGCACCCGGAAGTGGTCACTGAGGACCGCCAGCTCAAAGGCTCTGGGCCGCTGGCAACGTGGACGCGGTGTCCGCCGGCTCGTGCTGAAGAGCACCCGGAAGTGGTCGCTGAGGACCGCCGGCTCGAAGGCTCGGGCCGCCGGCAAGGTGGACGCGGTGTCCGCCGGTTCGTGGCCGAAGAGCACCCGGAAGTGGTCGCCGAGGACCGCCGGCTCGAAGGCTCGGGCCGCTAGCAAGGTGGACGCGGTGTCCGCCGGCTCGTGGCCGAAGAGCACCCGGAGGTGGTCGCCGAGGACCGCCGGCTCGAAGGCTCGGGCCGCCGGCAAGGTGGACGCGGTGTCCGCCGGCTCGTGCCGAAGAGCACCGGAGGTGGTCGCCGAGGACCGCCGGCTCGAAAGCTCGGGCCGCCGGCAAGGTGGACGCGGTGTCCGCCGGCTCGTGCTCGAAGAGCACCCGGAAGTGGTCGCCGAGGACCGCCGGCTCGAAGCCTCGGGCCGCCGGCAAGGTGGACGCGGTGTCCGCCGGCTCGTGCTCGAAGAGCACCCGGAGGTGGTCGCCGAGGACCGCCGGCTCGAAGGCTCGCGGCCGCCGGCAAGGTGGACGCGGTGTCCGCCGGCTCGTGCTGAAGAGCACCCGGAGGTGGTCGCTGAGGACCGCCAGCTCGAAAGCTCTGGGCCGCTGGCAAGGTGGACGCGGTGTCCGCCGGCTCGTGCTGAAGAGCATCCGGAAGGTGGACCCTGGGGTCCGCCAGCTCGATGGAGTCCATCGGAGATAGTCATATAAGAGACAAAGTTAGTCAGTAAAGACATATAATATATGCAGCCTTAGCAGTGCTAGCTTTATGTAGAGGGATGCCGGCTCGGTTTTGTCCGAGCCCCCTGGAGTCATTTTCATGTCCCCCCGCTCTTTGGCTTTTTCTCTTGCCGGCCATACAGCCGGGTTGCGGTCCGTAGCTAGGTCAAGAGTGGGCCGCAAAGTGGAGCGCACAAGTACTTAGACTTTGAGGGGCGGACTCATTCGAGCCGACATCGGCGAAGGCCGGATTGCCCAAGGTGATCTCTCTTTGGACGTTGTTCATGTGAGGTTACCTCCAGCTTTTGCTCTTGCTAGCCATGAAGCCGGGTTGCGGACAACAGCTGAGTCGAAGAGCTGGGCCTTTGGTACCGTACACACTACTAAGCCGTCTTTGGGATAGAGCATCGTGGACCAGCCGGCGAGCCCCCGGGACGAGTTGAGTCGGTCCGGGGGTAAGCAGCGAAGTGCGGCGGAAGAGGGGGTAGCCCCCGAGTGTAACTCGGGTCACCCGGCTGAGCAGCGGTGCGGTGAGTTACTCAGCATTACTTACATTTTGTTTTCTTTGTAGGGTTGATCTCGATAGTGATGACGAGTTGTTGAAGCCGTAGAGGCGAGGGAGTGGCTGGTGGCCTCAGCCGGCTTGACTCCAGCCGGCCAAGCTACCAAACGCGCTGCAGATGTACGAGTCGATGCAGATTCCGGCTGCACAGATTCAGCCGAACGGGCGACCAAACGCGCTCGGGCTGGTTCAGTCGGTGCAGGCTCCACTCATCCCATTCCCGGCTCGGCTCGGACAGGCGGAACCGGTACGAGCGGAGTCGAGCGACCAACCAAACAGACCCAGCCCCAGCCAGGTTAAGGACAACCCGCCCAGCCGGCACTAGTGCAGCCGGCTCGATCGATCGGACATCGAGCGGATTCAGTCAGCGGCATGTTTTCAGCCGGACAAATATTTTTTTATTTTTTCAGCCGGCTAGGTATTCTCAGCAGGCCCAAACCTTTTTTTTTTTAGCCGGCCGGAAGATTCTATTTTTTTCAGCCGGCAACTTATTTTTCTTTTTGATTTTTCTCTCCTTTATTTTTTGAGTCGGCAGCCATTTTTCCTCACTTGGCAGGCAAATCAGCCGACTTGGGTTTTTCTTCTTTTTCTATTTTTTCTTTTTAGCCGGCCGGATCACTTTTTCCACCCGGCCACTTTTTTTTTTTTTTCAGCCGCACACATCCCCAGCCGGACCCATCGCCCCTTTTCTTTTTTCTCTTGTGAGACGAGTAGGAGAGGAGCGGCCGGCAGCAATACTGCCGCGCGGCGCAGCCGGAGATCGCGCGCGCAGCGAGCCGGAGGGCGCGGACTAGAGCTGCGGGAGCAGCGCGGGCGCCAAGGCGCGAAGCCGGGACAGCGGCGCGTTGTAGCGCGACGGGTGGTGCGGCGCCGGAGCCGGCCGGAATCCGACCCGGCGGCGAGCGCGTGAGTCGGCCACGGCGTAGATGGTGATGGAGATGGCAGGCGCGCAGCCGAAGTCGAGGCAGGCGCGTCGCAGAGATGGTGGTGGCGTCCCGCGTGCATGTGCAGCACGAGACCGCAGGAGCAGCAGCCGGCGGGCGACGTGCATGAGACGAAGCCAGTGAGGGCGTGTTGCGGAGCCGGCAGAGGCCGCAGCCGGCGGCGACGTGCATGGGGCGCAGCAGCCGGAGGTAGCCGCGGCGGACACAGCCGTTTCTTGGTGCTTGGCCGTTGCATGCGCACGTGGAGCTGCTGCCGGTTGTATGCCGGCCTGCTGGTGCCGTTATTGAAGAAGGAGTTAGGCCGCTGGCTGCAAGGGCGCGCGGGGTGCATGCAGGCGCGGGCGTGGACGTCAAGGGCGCGGGCGGCGATGGCGGCCGTGTGTGGCGGACGCGACCGGGACGGACCGTGGCCAGGCGGCTGCTCGCATGGACGCCAGCGGCGCGTGGGAGTTGCAGCGTGAGGGCTAGCTGCGCCAGCGAATGGAGCCTGGGCGCTGGCGAGATTGCTCCTCTCGCGTGCTGCTCTGGTTGATGCTTTGTATGCGCGCGTACGCGCTGGTTGCTGCCTTGCAAGCTGCCGCGCTACTGTTCGCGGGCGCCGGTGAACGGGCCGCTACTGCTGGTGGCTTTGCCTTCACGCGTGGGAGGATGGAGCTGCTGCTGCTGCTCGGACGAGCTGCGCCGGCGCCGCCCGAGCTGGCCGGATGGTGCGGCAGAGGAGATGCGCGTTTGAGACGGAGCCTGCTCGAGGGAGAACGGCGGTGCGGGCGAGTTGGCCGCTGCTGCACGCGCGCAGGGGCACGAGGTGCTGCTGCTGCTTGGCCGCTGCGCTCGTGCAACGGTCGCTGCTTGACCGGAGCAGAGCTCGCGGGCGCCGATGCGCGCGTGGTAGGGAGTCGAGTTCGCGGCCGCAAGGCGACCGCCAGGCGCGGCCGGGCGTTGCTACTGCGTGGGCCGCGGCAGCGGCAAGGCCCGGGATTTGTTGAAGGCGTCGGTATTGCCGTGTTGGTGAAGAGGACGCCGCGGCACCCAGCCGGGCATACAGCAGTTCCCCGGGGCATGGCCCCCGGGTTGCGTTGTAGACGCCAGCGTTGGTGATGAAGCTCGCGGCGGCGACGACGCAGCCGAGTCTGAGGAGTGCGGCGGCGGTGAAGAAGATGGAGCCGCGCCCGAAGAAGGGCGGCGATGCTCTCGGCGGCGGAGGCCGCGGCGGTAACGGAGAAGGCGAAGCCGTGCCCAGAGAGGGCGGCGAAGCCGGCGGCGATGAAGGCCGCGGCGGTGACGATGATGAGGAAGGGTCCCGTCCAGACGAACTCCGGTCGGCGTCGCTGCAGGCCCCACGGTGGGCGCCAAATGTCGTAGTATCGTCACGGCATATGCTACGGGGTAGCTAAAGAGAGGTGGTTCCTGTATGGGCGTCGACGGTATCCGGATGCGGGATTGGTACACAGCACGCGGTGATGTACCCGGGTTCAGGGCCCTCGCGGTGGAGGTAAAACCCCTACTCCTGCATGTCTGATGTATATGACAGTATATGTGTGATACAGAGTTGCTCCTTGAGCTGTTTGTCCTGATAAGGAAGAAGCTACTGTGAGCTAAGAGGGAGCCTGGCCGGCTTGGAGAGAGCCTGGCCGGCTGCTCGTATGTGAGCTGAGAGAGAGAGGCGTATCAGCCTCGAGGGAATGAGCCTGAAGGGCTCTCCCTGGTGTGCCTTATAGGAATATTCGATCGAGCGGACCTTAGGGCGCCAGGACCTTATCCACACCGACCGAGCCGCTGGAGATTCGCGCATCTGGGCCCACACGCGCGGGCGGTTGACCCCTACATCCACGAGGATACGCCTAGCGAAACTAGCGATACGCTCGGGGTGAGAGGACAAGGAGTCGGCGGATACATGGCGTACTCGCCGTCCTTGGTGGCGCAGGCGCAAGTACGGCAAGGCCATGGCGCTGCGCCGGCCCCCCATACACTTCCCCCACACGCCCGATTCAAATTTGAATCTCCACCTCTACCCGTCCCCTTCCTCCTTCCTCGAGCCTCTGAACGAGCTCTCACCCAAGAACTCCAGAGATCGCCGGCAGCCTCGCCTGCAAGAGAGGATTCGAGCGAAGGAATCTCCTAGATGATGATGGCTGGAGACTCTGAGGGATTCACCCAGCTGCTCATGAGGTAAGCCCTCGATCTACATCCACCCTGCATCGTTTCTGTTCATCCCCTCCTGCTGATTTGGTTCAAATTGGTCCCAGATTGTCAAGGCCCAGGTTCAAATTGGAACCAAGCATTCCGATTCAGGGTGCCGAGACAAGCGCTCGCACTTCTCCGTCCAGCTTGAGTTCTGATTCCAGCGTGCCAGTTTCTGATCCATGGCAAGCCGATTTTGAGGAGGACAGAGTCTGCAGCAACGAGCCAATACCTGACAAGCAGAATGATGCACCATTTCCGGCTGATTCGCCATACGCCGACATCAAGCGAGTCCCCTCCATCGGAGCGCTCCTGGAAACAAAGGTTAGTTGTCCGGAAGTTTGCTGCACACCCTTTTTTAGCAGTCATGTTTATTCTCTGGTAGCTGAAAATGACATTAGAAGGGGATGTCCATTAGCAGTGGCATAGACCAATATTCAGAAATGGTTAGTGGCACAGATGGTGAGAGAACAACGACCATATTCATAGTAGTTTAGGTTGAATTAGCCTGGGATCTCTGGGGCAATAGTAAGATGTGGCATGCAGAGAGAGGTAGATTAGCATGCCGCATTGCTGCTCCAACACGATTACTCAATTAGGCTAATGCTGTCGGGAGATCGTGTATATAGTCCTAATTCTAGGACCAGTATAGGCATAGGACCTAATCTAGAAACAGTATATGAGTTGCAAAAATTTGGAGTACAGGACAATGAGGCTAACTATAATTCCTGCTTAACAAATTCTTATGATAGATTTCATTCTACATATAAGAATGGTTGGCTTGCATCAGGTTCCAAAGAACATATATTACCGTCCTTTGTGTACTTCTTTTCTTTCACTTCCTGTGAATTGCAATTAACTGCAAGTACAATGAACAAGTAGCAGTAAGGATGGGTGATATTAACAGCATCCATTGTACTTTAGATACCACCTATTTTCCTTGATCTTTGAAATGAACTGTTGCATGCGAGTATGTGACTATTTCAGTTTGCAGCCTACCTTACTACATCTGCAGGTGGCGCTCTAACTATTAGAAGAGCAGTGTCTACTTCTTTGAGCACCACCACTACTTAACACCAACTATATATGCTAAAAGTTCAACGCCTAGGGCGCGGCGTGCCGCCGCGCCTTTGCTTCCTAGTTGTTTCTTTCAAGTCTCTGCTCCATTTTATCTCATGAAGTACATTGTTGCTTATAAACCCAGATATCACAATTTATGTGTTTTTGTGTTATCGTCTTATCGAGTTTTCCTTTTCGGCTTTCCAGAAGGAGGTCACTTTCATGGAGCACAATTCATTGTTTTCCTTTTGTTGCTTATAAAATAATAGAAAGCCTTGTGCAATTTTATTTGTGATTTACGAGCTGCATTGTTTTATGCAAAAGCATCTGAAATCTATCATGTGTGCTATTTGAACACAGTGGCGTAAATACCTACCGGAATTGTTTTCACATACATCATTCCTAGTGACAACATGTTAACCATTCACAATACATTCAAGTGTGCTCAGTGACACAAGTGCATGTTTCTAAAATTGCTCTCCAAATGGCGAGTTTTCATTCATTGATCTGTAATTTATAAATGTTCTGAATGTCATCACCGTTCTCCTCACAGTTGTTGTAGTTCTGGTTTGATTCTGTCCAGGCCCAAGTATATTTGCAAGTTCTTCCTACCTGTGATTTTCTGCTTGATGCATCTCCACATGGGAACTGATCTTTTAGGGAGGACGCAAATACCACGCAGGTACTTCTCCTAGTCACCCATTGTCTGTAGTTTCTGTCAAAGTTTCGAAGTATACCTGTCAGATAACTGAAATTATTTGCAATTATAAAACTAGAACTGTTGATTTGGACTTTTTATACATTGTGAGGCTAAGTCTACTTACATTGCAATACTGTGGGAACCAATAAAGGCCACTTGAGATGATTTTTTCTAGTTTAGATGTTGAGACTTGGATAAACTGCTAGGCACCTGTCATATGTGAATATGTGATGTTCCAGACTCTATAGTGAACTGTAGGGAAGGATGTGTGAAGTTGTACCTAGTTTCATGTTCCTGTTTTTAGTTGTCTCAATCTTCTTGGCTACGTCACTTTTGTTTTGTAACTGAAGCTTGTGGTTCTTAGAGGAAGGATTGTTTATCCTTGTATCTACACTTCTATTAGTCTATCAGAAAGTGTCCTCTCTTTTTTGCAATTTTGCTAGATGTGAAAAGTACCAGCTACAACTTACAATGAGGTCGTTTATCTTTTCATGCATTGTCAGAGAGCCGTCAACCGCTTGGTGAAGAAAAATGCATGTCTGCATCTGCAAGAGGACAGCGATGGAAGATCCCATCTGTACCAGAATATAGTTGCATGACTTACCGAGATAGTCAAAGGATGTTGTTTTGAATTTTGAAGGCATATAGCCTGTTCCAAAAGCAGAGGGATGAATTGTTTTGTTTTGTTTGCCTATGCAGTGATTAGTCTAATCCCTCTAGATAGAAAGGGAGTTTAAACTGAATTTAGTATCCGATCCCGTCCTAAGGGATGGCTCTGAATCTGAACTTGTAGTACTGCAATTATGATAAGTTTTGTTTGTGAACCTCCGGCTGGGGTGTTGTCTCAATATGCATATGCCGTATTCTGGAGAGAAACACATCTGATTTTCATAAACGCAGTTTCTCAGAGCTGGTGTATGTTGGACCGCCGAAAAGGTGATGTCCAGTGCACTGTTGCTGCTACTCACTTGTTGTGTTGTCGGACTGCTACACTTGACTTAGCTTGTGATGTCTTCAAACATCATAATTGCTAGAGCTAATGCAGAACTTTGATATGGACTTCGTTAATAATAACTAGCGCCGAACAAATCTTCATACAAATCGTAAATTTCAAGGTACTAAAAAATTCCTCATTTGATTACGAAAAACATATATGCACTACGGACTAAGATTTTCTATGTTTCCAATAGTTTTAAAAATAAACTCCTCCATACTTCTTTTTACTCTCAAAAGACTTGCATGGATCTTATTATCTTGGAGAAGAACTTTTTTGGCACCGAACGAATTATCAATTTGAGTATGATTTTACTATAGAAATCATGGTTACAATTTGAGTATGATGTTACCATAGAAATCATGGTTCGAGATACACCACCGGTAGTTACACTGAGACACATGCTTCGATATGTTTTTAGTTCGGATAAGAACTTCTTAGGCACCGAAAGATTTTCAATCCGACTATGATGTTAGTATTGAAATCATGGTTAGCGATACACCACCGGCGGTTACTCTGAGAAACATGATTACTCGAAATAACCTTAGTAATACTGCACACAACAAATATATATCCACGTCAAGGTGGATGTCCACACTAAAGCTTTAGGATGCCTTTGCCAATGATCAAATGACCTCTAACCCGGCAGCCCTACGCCACAACCATAGTAAATATCTATGACGATGGTATATATGATTTGAAGCACCTCACCATTGAACATTGCGATATCAATGCCTTAGAGTTTATTCTCCTCACGGTTCTATATGTGTTCTAGGTCGAAGTGGTTACCTATATGACAACTTTAGAATACCTTTGCCAACATCTCAAGGACTTCATCGGGCAACTATAAGAAACCAATGCATTGGGTTTATCTAGTACGTGGATTTAACTACGATATTACTATTGAAATCATGGTTACCGATACATCACCAACGGTTAGTTTGAGACACATGCTTGGATGTCTTATTAGGTCGAAAAGAACTTCTCGGGCTCAAGATTAGGATAGCTATATGTTACATGTTGAGGTGGTTATCTACAATACAATTTTAGGATACGTTCCCCAACATTAGAAGGACCTCATCGGGGAACTATAAGATATCACTGCACTGGGTTCATGAACCACGCAGTTACTTATGAGTCCATCCCCCCGTTTACCTATAATACAATGATAGGATCTCTCTTTTCACACATGTGAAATAACCTTAGTAATACCGCACACGACGAATGCATATCCACGTCAAGGTGGATATCTACAGTAAAACTTTAGGATGCCTTCGCCAAAGATCAAAGGGCCTAACTAACCCACCAGCCTTACGCCACAATAAGAGTAAGAATTTATGGAGATGCTATATATGTTTTGAAGGACCTCACCATTGAACACTACGATATCAATTCCTTAGATTTTATAGTACCTCATGATTACATATGTGTTTCACGTCGAGGTGGTTACCTATATTGCAACTTTAAGATACCTTCGCCAACATCAGATGAACTTAATCGGGCAACTATCAGATATCAATTCATTGGGTTCATCTATTACGTGGATTTAACTACGATATTACTATTGAAAGCGGTTGGTGATACACCACCAACGGTTAGTTTGTGACATATGCTTGGATGTCTTATTAGCTCGAAGAACTTCTCAGGCTCAAGATTATGATACCTACGTGTTTCACGTCGAGGTGCTTACCTACAATACAAATTTAGGATACCTTCGCCAACATTAGAAGGACTTCACCAGGCAACTATAAGATATCATTGCATGGGGTTCATCTATCACGTGGTTACTTATGATTCTGTGCCAACGGTTAACTATGATACAATGGTGGGATCCTTTTTCACACATGTAGAAATGATGTTAGTAGTACTGTACACGCCGAATGCATATCCACGTCAAGTTGAATATCTACACTAAAGCTTTAGGATGCCTTCACAAAAGTTCAAAGGGCCTAACTAACCTGGTAGCCTTACGCCACAACCATAGTAGGTATCTATGGCGATGTAATATATGTTTTGAAGGACCTCACCATTTAACATTGCGATACCTCATGTTATATATGTGTTCCATGTCGAGGTGGTTACCTATATTACAACTTTACGATACCTTCGCCAACATCAGAAGGACTTCAAAGGGCAACTATACGATATCAATGCATTGGGTTCATCTATTACGTGGATTTAACTATGAGACACATGCTTGGATGTCTTATTAGCTCGAAAAAGAACTTCTCGGACTCAATATTAGGATACCTATTTTGTTCCACGTCGAGGTGGTTACCTACATCACAACTTTAGGATACCTTCACCAACATTAGAAGGACTTCACCGAGCAACTATAAGATATCACTACATTTGGTTCATCTATCACGCGGTTACTTATGAGTCGGTTCCCATGGTTACCCATGATACAATAGTAGGATCCCTTTTTCACACATGCGAAAATGATCTTAGTAATACCGCACACGATGAATGCATATCCACGTCAAGGTGGATATCTACACCAAAGCTTTAGGATGACTTCACCAAAGATCAAAGGGACTAACTAACCCGGCAGCCTTATGCCATAATCATATTAAGCATCTATGGTGATCGATGTTTTATATGATTTGAAGGACCTCACCATTGAACACTGCGATATCAATGCCTTGGAGTTTATCTACCTCACGGTTACATATGTGTTTCACGTCGAGGTGGTTACCTATATTACAACTTTAGGATACCTTCGCCAATATCAGAAGTACTTCATCGAGCAACTATAAGATATTAATGCATTGGCTTCATCTATTACGTGGATTTAAATACGATATTACTATTGAAATCATGGTTAGCGATACACCACCAACGGTTAGTTTGGGACACATGCCTGGATGTCTTATTAGCTCGAAAAAGAACTTCTCGGGCTCAATATTAGGATAACTATGTGTTCCACGTCGAGGTGGTTAGCTACATTAGAAGGACTTCCCCTGACAACTATAAGATATCATTGCACTGGGTTCATCAACCACCTAGTTACTTATGAGTCTGTCCCCACGGTTACCTATGATACAATGGTAGGATCACTCTTTTTACACATGTAGAAATAACCTTTGTAAGACCGCACACGATGAACGCATATCCACGTCAAGGTGGATATCTACAGTAAAACTTTAGGATGCATTCGCCAAAGATCAAAGGGCCTAACTAACCCGCCAACCTTACGCCACAACAAGAGTAAGAATTTATGGAGATATTTTTTTTGAAGGACCTCACCATTGAACACCGCGATATCAATGCCTTAGATTTTATAGTACCTCACGATTACATATGTGTTTCACGTCGAGGTGGTTATCTATATTGCAACTTTAAGATACCTTCGCCAACATCAGATGGACTTAGTCGGGCAACTATCAGATATCAATGCATTGGATTCATCTATTACGTGTATTTAACTACGATATTACTATTGAAAGCACGGTTAGTGATACACCACCAACGGTTAGTTTGTGACACATGCTTGGATGTCTTATTAGCTCAAAGAACTTCTCGGGCTCAAGATTATGATACCTACGTATTTCACGTTGAGGTGCTTACCTACAATACAAATTTAGGATACCTTCGCCAACATTAGAAGGACTTCACCAGGCAACTATAAGATATCATTGCATGGGGTTCATCTATCCCGTGGTTACTTATGATTCTGTGCCAACGGTTAACTATGGTACAACGGTAGGATCCCTTTTTCACACATGTAGAAATAACGTTAGTAGTACTGTACACTTTGAATGCATATCCACATCAAGGTGGATATCTACACTAAATTTGTAGGATGCGTTCACCAAAGTTCAAAGGGCCTAACTAACCCGAAAGCCTTACGCCACAACCATAGTAGGTATCTATGGTGATGTAATATATGTTTTGAAGGACCTCATCATTTAACACTGCGATATGAATGCCTTAGAGTTTATATATCTCACATTATATATGTGTTCTACGTCGAGGTGGTTACCTATATTACAACTTTACGATACCTTCGCTAACATCAGAAGGACTTCATCGGGCAACCATAAGATACAAATGCATTGGGTTCAGTATTAGGATACATATGTGTTCCACGTTGAGGTGGTTAGCTACATTAGGTGGCCTTAGAGTTTATCCACCTCATGGTTACACATGGTTTCCATGTCGAGGTGGTTACCTATATTACAACTTTAGGATACCTTCGCTAACATCAGAAGAACTTCAAAGGGCAACTATACGAGATCAATGCATTGGTTTCATCTATTATATGGATTTAACTACGATATCACAACTGAAACCATGGTTAGCGATACACCACCAACGGTTAGTTTGAGACACATACTTGGATGTCTTATTAGCTCTAAAAAGAACTTCTCGGGATCAAGATTAAGATACCTATGGTTTCCATGTCAAGGTGGTTACCTACATTACAACTTTAGGATACCTTCACCAACATTATAAGGAATTCACTGAGCAACTATAAGATATCACTACGTTGGGTTCATCTATCACACGGTTACTTATTATTCGGTGCCCACGGTTAACTATGATACAACAGTAGGATCCCCTTGTCACACATGTAGAATTGCCCTTAGTAATACCGCACACGACTAATGCATATACATGTCAAGATGGATATCTACACTAAAGCTTTCGGATGCCTTCGCCAAAGATCAAAGGGCCTAACTAATCTGGCAGCCTTACTTCACAACCATAGTAAGAATCTATGGCGATGTTATATATGATTTGAAGGACCTCACCATTGATCACTGGAATATCAATGCCTTAGATTTTATCTACCTCACGTTTACATATGTGCTCCACGTCGAGGTGGTTACCTATATTATAGCTTTAGGATACCTTCGCCAACATTGGAAGGACTTCATCGGGTAACTATAAGATATCAATGCATTGGCTTCATCTATTACGTGAATTTAACTACGGTATTATTTCTAAAATCATGGTTAGCGATACACCACCAACGGTTAGTTTGATACATATGCTTGGATAGCTCAAGAAAAGAACTTCTCGAGCTCAAGATTAGGATACCTCAAGAAAAGGACTTCACCGGGCAACTATAAGATATCACTGCATTGGGTTCATATACCACACGGTTATTTATGATTTGATTCCCACATGTCGAAATGAGCCTTACTAGGTTACCTATGATAGAACGGTAGGAGCTTTAGGATGCCATCGCCCAAGACTAAAGGACCTAACCCGACAATATTACGATATACACAACCATAGTATGAATCTATGGTGATGTTTGTCTATGTTGTGAAGGACCTCACCAGACTACACCGTGATATTGATGCCTTAGAGTTTATCTACCTCGCGGTTACCTATGTGTTCCACGCGGAGGTGGTTACCTATATTACAACTTTGTGATACCTTCGCCAACATTACAAGGACTTCACCAGGCAACTATAAAATATCATTGCATTGGGTCCGTCTATCACGCGGAGTTATTTATGAATCGGTGCCCACATATACATATGATACAATGACATGATCCATTTTTACATATGTCGAAATAACCTTAGCAATACTACACGTGACGAATACATGTCCATGTCGAGGTGGTTACCTATATTACAACTTTAGGATCTTAGCCAACATTTTGAACGACTTCATCGAGCAACTATAAGATATCAATGCATTGGATTCATCTATCATGATGTTACTTATGTGTCGGTACCCACATGCCAAAATGAGCCTTACACAGTTACATATGATACAACGTTAGAATCCTTTTTCACACGTGTTGAAATGACCTTATCAATACCACACGGGACGAATGCATGTCCACGTCAATGTGGATATCTACACTAAAGATTTAGGATACCTTCGCCTACATTAGAAGGACTTCAACGGGCAACTATAAGATATCCCAAAGGCGGCGGGTGAGGCGGCCGGCCGCCTCCTCCCGCCGCCGGCGTGCCTCCGCTAGATTAGAGCTTCGGTCCCAGCAAGCTTTGGACGCCTCCCCGTTGGCCTCATAGCTGGCCATGTCCCTTGCCACCATGGCCTCCGCATTGGCCATGGTCGCGATGGCCTCCTTCCTTGCCGTCGTCTTGTCGTCCGCCACCTCCTGCGCCTCCAGCCGGGCGAACCTGGCGTCGGAGTCCTCCTCCTCCTCTTCCTCCTCCTCGTCCTCGCCGTCGCAGCCACGACGACTCCGTCGTCCTCCTGGCCATCGCTGGCATCGGCGCCTCCGTCCTCCTCCCGGCCACTCGGCGTGGAGGCAGGGTCGCTGGGCGTGCAGCCCGGGTCGCTTGGCATCGCAGGGGTTTCCCACCAATGCCGCCATCCCGGCGGCTTGCCCTCGCTCTCCGAGTCCGACGGCAGGGTGTAGTCGCTCGTGGCGTCTGGCTAGCCGGTGTTGGAGAAGAAGAAGAAGAAGAAGCAGGCGGTTCGACGTGAATTACTGTAGACGCAGGGGTTATATTCTGCGGGGATTTAATGGCGGCGCGTATAACGAAGAGGCCTGCGGTTACTCTTCCGCGGCGGTTCGGCGCTCCATTCCGGCGGTTGGCGGATTGATCGGCGCGGTTGCCACTCCGGCGGTTGATATTGGCGCGCTTGTTGTGCTTAAATTCGAGGCTGATCGAACCAGGGTCGCTGCCAGGCGGGCCCGTGGGGGAAGCGAGCGGACGCTAGGCTTGACCGCGCAGGGTCTGCGGAGAAGCAAACGTGCCGCGTATTTGCGCCACGTTTGCGTCGTTGTGGACGCCCCGTACACGATATGTCGCCCCGCTGGAGCAGGGTGCTGACGCATTTTCGGTCCGTGCGGACGCAAATGGTTACTCTAAGGCATGCCCCGTTGGAGATGCCCTTATGCAAGGAATGCCCGAGTTACTTTATTTGCAAAATCAGGTTGAAACATGCTAAAAACTGGAATACTTAATGACACCGGTGATTTGATTTGAAACAGTTTGTTTCACTGTGTTTCAAACTTTGTTCATCATACTTAGAAAAATAACATTTGTCAGATTCTCGGCCCTATTTTCACACTTTAGACGAAATAATATTAAAATTTGAAATTTCAATAGCTTCTAAACCAGAATTTGAATTTGAAAGCCGTTTAAATATTTGGGTTTCTAGTGAAGAGAGCTTCAAAACACGACTAATATTGACTATATTTTGATTTTTTATTTAAAAATCAGGTTTGAAACATGAAGAAACTCTTGAAAGCATAATAATACTTGGTGAAATATTTTGAGAAACAATTTGTTTCAGTGTTTCAAACTTTGTTCATCATAGGTAGAAAAATAATTCTTAGTTTCTTTAGAGTTCATTTAAAGCCATTAGAGCAACAAAAAAAAGACCGCAACGGATAAAAAGTGAGAACAAAGAAAGATAAAATACTTGTTTCGTTTTTAGTACATGGTAGTGCAGACTGGAACTGTTTGCTGAACGGCTCGGATACTAGCACGGCAAAGTAAAGAGCCTAACATGTATAGTGAACTCTAACAATTCTCTACTGGTTACTATTGTGTGTTTGCAAAGAACTTTATAGATGTTCGGTCGTTTTTTGTACTCATTAGGTTTATAAAAAGGAGACGAACATTTCTCGTTCATAATTTTTTTCCAAAAACAGGCTGTATCAAAATTAAAATTCGAAATAAGGTAGCAATCATAACTACATCTATCAGGTACTAGAGGGGGTCCGGCTGTGTACTTTTGACAGGGAGAGAAGTGCAGCATGGTACCATGGTGGCATGTGGTTGTACCGGAAAGGTACCACAAATAGTGTCCATACCTGACAAGAAGGTATCAACAGTTAAATACATACTGCCACTAGCAGTACAACGGTCAACGCATGCGAGAATCTCCGGCGATTCTGAACGGTGGCCGATTGGGTCCTGGCGCCATAAGGTCCGGTAGGAATCCATTCTCTGCCTTATATAGCTGGCCACCCAGGGGACATAAGGCCCCACATACACTGCTAATGAGATGACTACTGGGGTCTTCTCAACTGTACACTACAGTGCTACTATTACACCACAGTGAGTCTAGCCTGAGTCTATTGATAGCTGGTAGGGTAGCACGATCGCTTGTCTTCTCGTCTTGTCGCTGTACGTAGCAGAGCATCTCGATGCTACGTCTCGTGCGTGGTCTTGATCTCTTGCCTGGGTAGCTGAAGCCGGTCACTTGCTTGGTCTTCACGTGAGGTGATTGCATATACGATGGAGAGTTGAAGCCGGCCACCTTGCATGGAAACTGGCAGCCGGTACGTGCTCTCCCGCTTGTCCAGGGAGCGGTCAGCAGCGATCGGGCGGCTGGCCACGTTCGAGCGTGGCAGCCGGTCAGAGCGAGCGGGGGCGGCCCAAGACGGGGCGCAGTCGGCCGCGGCCCAGGAGGACGAAGGCGGCCCGGGACGAAGCCGGCCTGGGGCGCGGGTCAGCCGGATGCGGCCCAGCGCGCAGAACGACCAAGCAGGCCCGGCTCGATGACGGGGCAGCCGGGAGCGGCCCAGCCGGACGCGGGGGCCGGCCGGTCAAGCCGGACGGGCCGGCTGAGCCGGAAGCCGGCCCAGCCGTATCCTCTTCTTCTCTATTTCTCTAATTCTTTCATATCTTTTGCTACGTTTGGTATTTTCTTGATCCGCAAAGTGCTGCGCGTACGTAGACTCGAGGACTTTTCCATACCGGGGGTCATCCCCCCGACAGTGGCTTGGCAAGATGGTTCTTTCATGGCGTTGCCGGTTGGAGTTTGGCTCCGTTTGCCTATCTGCAGCTTCCTTCACCACGGCGGTCTTGCGGGCGTGGGGCGCAGGTTAATTCCTGCCCATCGACCAAATTTGCACTGGGTTTGCAGGGGCAACCCAGGACCTGCTACTGCTGTTCGGCCCTGCGTGCGGCTCCCGGAGTTTGTAGTTCCACTAGGGCTTTGTCGTTCTTTTATCCTTGCTCATGTTTGAGTTGTATGCACCATTGTATCTTAGCCGGTTGAGGGCTTTATTAATTTAAAGTTAGGCTCTCGAAGCCTTTTATCTAAAAAAAATAGCTTATGGAGGTCATTTGATCTGTGCCGTGGCAAACCAAAAACACGTTGTGGGGATAATATATGTGGCATGAGGCATATTGTGGTGCGCCACGGGTATGGCACAACCGGTGTCCAACGGAGTACAACAAATTGGTGTGAGAGTCCAATCATTCGATGGCTTCTAGCGTACGCTAGTAGAAAAACCGCTATAGGGACACACTTATTGGCAGCACGCCCACTTGATCGCACGCCGAAAACACGCACACGACTGGTATGCTCACATTGGGTTCAGAAAGTACCCGCAACGAGGGCCAATGGAGGCATGCGGCTGTTATGGCCATACCGGTCGCGCGTCCCTTTGCTAGCCTGCTTTCAATATTTTTGGCTGATGGGATACGGGTGAGCCAAAATATTGGTAGCGTGTTTTATTTGGGCATCCTACTAGTAACCCTTATTGGTAGCGTGCCTCATTTGGGCACCCTACTAGTAACCCTTATGAGTAGTGTCTCATTTGGCCACCCAACTACTAATAGAAATCCTCTCCCCCTGGATCGATATAGCATCTTGAGTTTTGTAAAAATTAAAAGAAAATGATGCAAATTTCAAAATTCAAAATCCTTTGAGATGGCCATGTGTGATGTGTAATAGTCACTAGGAACATTAACAAACATGAATTTCGACATATTTTGCAGACTGATGCCATGTTTTGGTAAAATGGCTATAGATTGTACATAGAAATCCGATGAAAAAGGTTCTTACATAAAAATATAATAAAATTCCAAATCTGAAAAGGCGAATTAGAAA
Source organism: Lolium rigidum (assembly GCF_022539505.1). Lineage (NCBI taxonomy): Eukaryota > Viridiplantae > Streptophyta > Magnoliopsida > Poales > Poaceae > Lolium > Lolium rigidum. The sequence continues at coordinate 44,317,319 of NC_061510.1, read as the reverse complement.
ATAGAGTTTTCGGGCGTTTTACATTTCGATGCAAATTCAAATCTCAAATTTTTTTAAAAAATCCCTCTCTATCCTTTCTCACTCTCACTCTCCCCCTCCACTTCCCCTTTCTCCACCTTCTCCCCAAAGATGACCACCACCTCCACGCGAGAAGTACACCTCCTCTCAAGTGAGAACGGGCACCTCCTCTCCGACGACAGCTACCATTTTCGACGCCCACCTCCGATGCCCTACTCCGCCACCTCCGCGCCCACCTAGGTTGCTTTCTTTTGGTTTTTACGGGTGTTTTGTGTAAAATCATGTGGACAACTGGGTGTTGGTCCCGGCTTTCTTTTAAATTACAGAAAACACACACTAACAATGAACCGAAAATACGCACGCGACTGATAGACTTTCCCTACTAGTGGTACCGCCACCGCCGCAAAAGATTCTGGCGAGAAGCAGCCATCGACGCAGGGTTGAGCATCGGCTCTGGCCATGAGGGCTTTGGTTTAACAAACCAAAACACAAACCGTGGAATCTTTTGCTACAATGGCAGGGTTGGCACACAAGCGATCGACAACGGATGTTCTAGTGACAGCGCTATCGCCGATGAGGGTTTCTGCTCACCCTTTGGATGATGGCTCTCAAGTGTAGGAGATCAATTGTATTAATTTTCAATAAGAAAGGTTATAGAACCCACAATGAGTTGAAGGTATTGGTTACCATATTTGACAAGTAAATAATAATAATAATAATAAAATAAAGTGACAGTTTTGGTGTTTTGTGTGTATAATTTGCAATAAAATAAAATACAGAAAGTAAATTGCAGTATGTAAATGCTCTCAATGAGAGAAAGCCCAATCCTCCATGTAGCAAGGGGACAAGCTCAAGTGTGTGTGTGCGCACACGCTTATATGAGACAAATGTTTCCGAGGGCAGCATGGATTTACTAGCATCAAAGTTCTACACAACATAATAAATATTTTGTCAAGTTTTATTCAGTTAAGGGCGGAGTCTAAATTAAGTGCGGCCATAAATATGAGAAAGTGCACCCCTTATGATGGGTCCTAGAGCCATTTTGATGAGAAAGTATAGGAATCATTAACACATAAATGTACCACCATAGCAATAAGATCATTGGTCCCGATATAAACCCCTCTAATGCAACTCATAGTATTGGAAAACGGTTTCTGTCAGTCCGTCCCTTCCAACACACATTCATTACGTTAACGTGCAACCCTATGAGCCCGTATAGGTGAAGTAATATGCAGTCGACATTTGCATAAAACTATCATAGAACAACATAAAAGATATAAAACTTGACCAAATACTCATTGCACATCATATAGAATCATAGCTAGATCATCCTATGCACTCAGGAACGTGGGGAACTACCACAAGTGTCAAACATGATATGGACCAGAGGCATAATGATTACAACGCAATCTGAATACATAATCTCTCCACCAAATAAAGATTAAGTACCAATTACAAACCTGCAACTAGCCTCAAAACGATATCCGGGGTTTAATTCAACATAAACTATGAGGGGATGAAGTCGATCTGGTAGATGGAGATGGTGGTGATGATGGTGCTGATGTAAAGGTTGATGGAGATGCCTCCTCCAAGCCAAGGAGGAGTGGTGATGCCGATGGCATCGATTTACCCTTCACCGGAGGCAGCGGTGCGACAGGATCTGCACTCTCCCGGAGTAGGAAAGGACCTTCGCCTCTGCCGCCGTCTCAATAAATATCAGGAAAATATGGCTTATGTGTTTTAGGCGAAACGGAGGCTCTGGTATAAAAGGGGCCCGAGATGATGCCCGAGGCGCAAACGAGCCAGGGTGGCGCACCCTACATGTCTGGGCGCGTCACCTGGTGCTGTTTGGCCCTCGTGGCCTCCCTCACGTGCGTCTTTTGCTCATGGTCCTTCTACGGGTGAAAAACTGATTAGGTATTTTTGCGTTGATTTTTAAGTGTCCAGAAAGCCCCTAATACAAAAAAAACTAAAAAGGAGGTTTTCTTCCTCAAAAGAATTAAATACCAATGAACGAGACTTTGTAGAAAAGTCCTGGAAATAAACTAAAAATGCATAAATAATGTTGTATGATGACATATATGAGTGTAAAGTAATATGTATCAATAATGATGATGTAAAATGCACGTATCAACTCCCCCAAAGCTTAAACCTTTGCTCGTCCTCGAGCAAATAAAAAAAATAAATCATATCATGTATCAATGAGCTTATGGTTGATAGAAATAAATACGAGCATTGCATCATCAACTTATGCATAATGAATTATATTGCAAGATATTTGAACTAACAACCATACAAATGTGGACTTCATAAAATACAAACTCTAGCAACTACCACTTATCATTTGAACAAGACTAACCATTGCATGTTGGACAATTTTACCATGTTTCGTATGCATCTACTAACATAGATAATTTCAATTTGCTTGGCCTTTTTACCAGCTTTTCTTTTTCTTCTACCTTGCCTTTGTACTAAAGATAAACTCTCATAGAGAAACTAGTTACAAGAAGAGAATTTGTTTAACAACAAGATAAGCATGAAGTTCGACTTTGTCAAACACTTTGCCATGTTTTTAAGGGGATTAGTTAATAGTCGTGCTCCCTAGTAACCAGTATAAACCTTATATATTCATGAATCTTTCAATCATGTCATATGCTTTACATCCACCTTTGTCTTGCACTTTCCATGGCTAACCGAATCCTCGGGTGCCAACATTTTAATTCCCAAACTTGTTTTAAGCATATGTATTGAAATATCCATGACAATTAGTTTGCCCGTTGATTACCAAGTAGCACAACAGTATCTCATGCTCCATTGTCATCATCTCTTCCTAAATATTTACTCTCCAAGACCACATCTCCACCACAACTTCAAGATAGTTTCTTTTTCTTTTTATTTCTTAGTATAGCTTTGCATGGATCTTTCCTTTGTTGAAAGATTTACTTAATAAGTTCTATGTTTGTCCAACATGCTCAAGTTATTTAAGTTCAAGATAAGTTGTAGTTGAAACTTCTACATACGGGGTGCACATCCGCATGAGTGTTACCCGTAAATCTCCAAACAAAAGAATCATGGATGACACCATACTTCCAATTTCATTAAAAACCACATGACCTAATATAGATGATAATGTTCCAAGAGCTTTCCAACCTATGAGATACTTGATAGCTACTAGATGAAAGCAAAAAACCAAACTAAAGATAACAACTAAAACAATATGATAAACTAGAAAACATAAAAGACTTGATATAACACCCCCAAGATTGAGTGTTGATGAAGATCTTATTTCTTTTTCTTCCTCTCCGGCTCCTTGGGATCTTGAAGATTCCGAAGCAAGGCCATCATGAGATTATAGGTTTGCTTGAATTCCCTAGTACTCTTGGAAAGGTCCTCCCAAATCTTCTATTCTAATTTCCCCTTGCTAGGCTTCCACTCTGGAGTTGACCCTTCCTCCTTTGCTTTTTTCCTGCAACAAAATTTTGCAGCAAGATTTTTAGAGGCAACACGGCTTCTTGGAGCTTTTCTGCTGGTACTCATGCGAGCAGTGCGCCTAATGTTCTTAGGAGGCGACACCACCCTCACTAAAGCAAGAGGTATAGGAGGGGGCTGAAGCTTCCCCTTGAATTCAGCGTTGGTGATGTGCTTGTGATCTTCTTCTTCATCATCTTCTTTCTTATGTTCCTCCTCCTCCTCTTCATCTTCATCTTCAAAGGGGTCCTTCCTCCTCTTCCTCCTCCACATAGATGTGGGGATGATCCCATAGGTTTCGTCATCATCGTCTCGCATGGAGGAGCATTGGTAGGAATCTCCCGAAAAAGACTCATCATCAATTGTGGTGGAGACAAATCTGAAAGATAGGGTAGAAAAAAATGTTTGCTCGAAAAATACTTCATATGAGATTAAATCGGCAAAGAGGGATATATATTGACAGTTTTTAGGTAAAATTGAAGGGTTGGAGTTGAAATGGAGGGGAAAAGGAAGTTCGAGGCGCAAAAGACCTCAGGTAGCGCGCCCAGCAAGGTAGGGTGCGCCACCTGGGCTCTTTTGCCCATCGTGACTCCATTTCGCCCAAATCTTTCATGAAACCTTCTCATTTTGTAAACAATAATTGTGCTAAAATATGAAAAGATTCTATGATCGCTACGTACCTGATCTCAACTTTTATTGGTTTCTGGTATCTGGCAGAGGAAAATGATTGGCAATTATGGCTTCCGAACTCTGGAGATTTAACTCCTCCACCTTTCCTATGAACTTTTGACCTGCAATATAATGTTTAATATGTTGTCCATTAACAACATGAGGTTTATCTTTGTAGTCGCCGCAAAGACGGATGGCTCCAGAGCGATACACCTCCTGCACAACTAATGGACCATGCCATCTAGATGGTAGTTTAACTGCAGAGACCTTGAAATGACAGTTGAACAATAATACGTGGTATCCTACTTTGAATTCATTTCTATTTATCTTTTTGTCATGCCAAATTTTAACTTTTTCTTTGAATAGCATGGTACTCTCATATGGTGGAGAACACATAATATCAAGAGAGAGAACTAACACATGGGGGCTACTGCGACACTTTAATAAAATTCCTCAGCTTAGTTAACTCAAAGTATCAAGGTTCAAAACAGATTTGGTTTTCGCCAAGATACTTGGGGGCTACTGGGAGAATGGTTTACCTTGCGCTTGCAGAGAAGGTTATCGAGAAACTCGTAGGTCTTTTTCTTGTATTGCCCAATCTCATCGGATTTGCTCCATGCATTGTTTAGCATGGAATTCAACAAGTTCTGCTCGAGTTCCCACTTCTCCGCCTCGGTGATCTTGTGAAAGAACTTGGTATCGTACACCTTTGGCATGGCGTGGATGTCGGAAGGATCTCCAATGTTCGCAGGGAATACGACGACATCATCCGGAGTTTCAGCCTTGTCTGCAGAGGTCACCTCCGCCTCCTTCTTCTCCTTGGCCTCCTCAGCGGAAACCCCGTAGTTTCCGGAGCAGCTCTCTTCCTTGTGTTCGCTACTGATAGGAATGATTTGCTTTGGAGCTTGTTCTTCAGCAGCAGGATCAGCGAATGGTTGAGGATCGACCGGAGGTTGTTGGGGAGCAGAAGTAGAGGTACTGGGCGGAATTACGGGGTTGTTGGGGCCAATGCCGGGGATATCTTCAAAAAGTTTGTGATCATTTTCTAGGTTTTACCCTGAGAAGTGACGAAACTCTGGCTCCTGACCCAAGTAAAAAAGAAAAGTAAAAAAAAACAGTTCAGCCTTAAAAATATGAAGATATTCATGTGCCGGAACTTACGCAGCTCCGGGAAGTGAGGGCCGGGTTCCTTTTCCGACGGTCGCAAGCATTTTGATTTGATCGCGTTCCGCTCGCTTCGAGTCGAGGCACCGTGGGCCGGAGGCCAAAGCAGTTTTGGTCTTCTTGGCCGATCTCTCGGCGCTGGCACTGGCGTCTGCTCCGGACGATCCTCCTTGGGGATGCTTGGAGGGTCGAGGAGCATATTTTTCTTTCTGCTCTTCCTCCTCCTCCTCCTCCTCCTCCTACGGAGTTTCCTCCGCTTTCCCGGAGTCAGCGGCGGCCAGGCGGAATAGTTCACCAAAATCTTTCACCGCCAAATCGTTGAGCTGGAGAAGAAGTGTTGCAAAGCCAAATGACAAACTGACTAAGTGCAAACTTACCGGAGGGCAAGCGTTGTTGACGTAAATATCCCTAGAGATATCCGGCAAAACCTGGCTGCGGGTCACCTTCACCAACGTCCGGATCCTCTTATTCAAAGAATCCGCGGGGAGGTTGTCCTTGGTCAGCCGCAGCAGGTCATCTACGCTGGAATATTCGCAGATGAGTTGCCGGTTGAACCTCAGTGGATAGATCCGGCAGGTGAACCAGCTCAGTGTGAGATCCATTCCGGTCAGTCCATCGTGGACCAACTTCGAAATTCTCCAGGCCATTTTCTCCAGCTCCGGATGCTGGGCAAGATTAGGAATGTAGCTCCAAGAGTCAAGCTCTTCCGGAGGATTGTTGGCGAAAGAGGGGAGTCCCCGGTGGCGACCCGGAACGTTCTCATTCTTGATGTAGAACCATCCGGCATTCCAGTACCGGGCGGATTCGTGCGAGGAGAGAGGCGGATACACTCTCTTCGTGTGGAGCACAAAAGTCATGCTACCGCAGTTGACCATGGCATTCTCCTTTGTCCCCTTCTGCACGCGGTAGAAGAACAGGAGAAGTCGGGTATCCGAGCGGACTCCGAGGTGACCTTCGCACAGCGTGATGAAGTTCGAGAGAACGAGGTAGGCGCTGGGTAAGATCTTATGGGGTTGCAACCCGTAAGTGTTGAGCACCTCTGGGAACAACTCCGAAGGCGGAAGCGAGAGGCCTCGCTCCACCCAAGCTTTTGTCAGGACTCGCTCGTTAGCCTCCGGAGCCATAGTGGTGGAGTCTTTGGTGAACCTGTATGATCCTGGAGCAATAAGGCCTTCTTCTTGGAGGGCCTTGAGCTCGAAGTCGGTGACGTTGCAGGGCCACCACTAGCCCTTCTCTCCCTCCCTGTTCCTGGCCTTCGAAGCCTTCTTCATCTGCCATATGAGCTTGCCCTTCTAACTCCCGACGCAGTTCTGCTTCAGTCGGAATTTTTCCCACTGGATTGCTGGAAGATGCGGAGTAAGGTTGAGCTAAGCGTGTGTCATAAATATTCGATGGCAGAAATGGTAGAGGCTCAACGTATAAGGGTTCCGGTGGAATGGGTGGAGGACTACACGGAGAGCTATCGGTGTATTTTGGGGTGTTTTCCGACATACATCCCGGTGCAAGTGCAACAGTTAAAAGCTCAAGTATTCGGATCCTATTGTGCTCTTTCTCTCTCAAGTCTGGTGAACTTACTTTCGATGGCGTGGCGGTTTCCCATGGGCTCCGGCGAGGAATGAGGGCTTGAGGAAGAGGTGTTGGCGTCCGACGAGACCAAGATTCGGCAGCGGAGGAGATTTCCCGATCAAAGGCGTCGATCTCAGGCGAGGAAGAACCTTGCAGGGGTGATGGACGGAGCTTTTCCGGGAGGTTCCCGACAGCGATGGGATCTATCAGGTGGAGCTGGCGTGAAGAAGAAGACGAAGTGGTGAGGATGGTGAAAAAGTGAAAGTGACCACACGGGTGGGGTATTTATAGACTCCTTGCGGAGATACGTGTGTCGGAACCTACGATGGGAACTAAGCGGTCGCGCCGTTGGATTTCCGCCATGTGTCCTAGGTCAAAAGCGGTGAAACTGAAGCGACGGTGACCTAACTGTGCGGATCCGAGTTACCCGGGGAAGATTCGCTTTACCGAAAATTTCACGCGGGAAATGAGTAAGTCATATGCGGTATGGGACACAGATTCCGCAAAGCTACCGTTATGGAAAAAATGAATGATTTCCGGTTGAATGAAGTCGGAAACAATGAAGTTTTGGAAGCTCTTCAAGATTCTCTCCGGATCGAAATAAGAAGCTAGGTGGAGGAATGTGATGGGTTCGTTGCATGGAAAACAAAAAATTTCTACCGTGAACATGAACAAAAACCAAGATAAAATCTAGGAAGAAGCAAGATCTAATCTACGAAGATCGAAACAACGAGATGTATGCGAGACTAACCCTTGAAGATTCCAAAGCTTACGAGATTAGATCTCGTTGTTGATGTAGTCGATCGTCCCGTCTTTGCAATCCGACAACACTTCTGTACTCGGTCGTGCGTACGGTGTCGATGCAGCCCGTCATCTCCCCGTTCCAGCGGGCAGCGGAGGTGTGGTAGATCCCCTCGGAATCCCAGTAGCACGACGATGTGGTGGTGGTAGTGGAGGAGAAAAGCTGTAGGGCTTCGCCTAAGCCGGAGCAGACTTGCGGTGGAGGAGAGAGGGGGCGGCAGACTTGGGTGTAAGGGGGTGGGTTGCGCCCCCTGCCCCCTCCCCTCTTTATATAGGGGGGAGGTCCGTTGGGGTGGCCCCCCTGCGCCCCCATCCCATCCGGTGGCCAAGAGGGGGAGGGGATTTCTTCCCCCCAAGTTAATCCCCCATAGGGTTTTGGGGAAACCCTAAAGGGGTTGGCCGGCTGGGCCTTGAAAGGCATGTGCCCCTGGCCCATTAGGATAGGGTGCATCCCCTTGGCCCATTCTAGCCCTCCTTGGGTCGTGGGCCCACTAGTGGGACCCCTGGAACCTTCTAGAACCTTCCTGGTCTTCCACCGGAAAAATCCCGAACTTTTCCGAAACCTAGAAATCAACTTCCCTTATATGAATCTTATTCTTCGGACCATTCCGGACCTCCTGGTGATGTCCTGGATCCCATCCGAGACTCCGAACAAACTTCGGTCTCCATCTCATATTTCGAATCTACTTATGCGACATCGAACCTTAAGCGCGTCACCCTACGGTTCGTGAACTATGCGGACATGATCGAGACTCCTCTCCGACGAATAACCAATAGCGGGACCTGGAGATCCATAATGGCTCCCACACATTCAGCGATAACTCAGTGATTGATTGAACCATTTACATACGATACCGATTCCCTTTGTCACGCGATACTTTACTTGTCCGAGGTTCGATTATCGGTATCTCCATACCTAGTTCAACCTCGTTTCCGACAAGTACTCTTTACTCGTACCGTGGTATGTCATCTCTTGTGACCTATTCACATGCTTGCAAGCTAATTAGACGACATTCCACCGAGAGGGCCCAGAGTATATCTATCCGTCATCGAGATGGACAAATCCCACTCTTGATCCATATGCCTCAACTCACATTTTTCGAATACTCAATCTCATATTTATAACCACCCATTTACGCAATGGCGTTTGATGTAATCAAAGCATCCTTCCAGTGTAAGTAATTTACATGATCTCATGGTCGAAGGACAAGGTAACTATGTATCGAAAGCTTATAGCAAGATGAACTTAATGACTTGATATCATGCTACGCTTATTTGGGTGTGTCCATTATATCATTCACCCAATGACATAACCTTGTTATTAACAACATCCAATGTTCATGATCATGAAACCATGATCATCTATTAATCAACAAGCTAGTTATACAAGAGGCTTACTAGGGACTCCTTGTTGTTTACATAACACACATGTATAAATGTTTCGGTTAATACAATTATAGCATGGTATGCAAACATTTATCATAAAAACAAAGATATAATAATAACCATTTTATTATTGCCTCTTGGGCATATCTCCAACAGTCTCCCACTTGCACTAGAGTCAATAATCTAGATTACATTGTAAGGTACCTAACACCCATGGAGTTCTGGTGTAGGTCATGCTTTGCCCTAGGGAGAGCTTTAGTCAACGGACCTGCCACATTCAGATCTGTGTGTACTTTGCAAATCTTTACATCACCATCTTCGACGTACTCGCGAATCACATGAAAGCGTAGCTTGATATGCTTCAACTTCTTGTGTGACCTTGGTTCTTGTGCATTGGCAATGGCACCCATGTTGTCACAATAAATGACTAATGGGTCCAACACACTAGGAACCACACCAAGCTCAGTAATGAACCTCTTCATCCATATTGCTTCCGATGAAGCCTCCGAAGCCGCTATGTATTCAGATTCAGTTGAAGATTTCACCACCGTGCATTATTGCTTGGCACTCATCTAGCTTACTGCAGCACCATTCAATATAAACACGTACCCAGACTGATACTTAGAGTCATCAGGATCAGTGTTCCAAATAGCATCGGTGTAATTGGTTACAACGAGCTCTTGGTCACCTCCATAACAAAGAAACGTATCTGTAGTCCTTTTCCAGTACTTCAGGATATTCTTGACCGCTGTCCAGTGTTCCATTCCTGGATCACTCTGATATCTGTTGGTCAAACTAACAGCATGTGCGATATCCGGTCTAGTACACAGCATGACATACATGATAGATCCTACTGCCGAGGCATAGGGGATCTTGTTCATCCTCTCTCTTTCTTATGTCGTAGCCGGACCTTGAGTTTTACTCAAGACCTTACCTGACAACATAGGCAAGAACCCTTTCTTGCTTTCATCCATTCTAAACTTCTTTAGAATCTTGTCCAGGTATGTACTTTGTAAAAGCCCTATTAGGCGTCTTGATCTATCTCTATAAATCTAGATGCCTAAAATATACGCTGCTTCACCAAGGTCTTTCATTGAAAAACACTTACTCAAATAACCTTTAACACTGCTTAGTAGTTCTATATCATTCCCAATCAATAATATGTCATCTACATATAATATCAGGAATGGTACAGAATTCCCACTCACTTTCTTGTAAATACATGCCTCACATGAGTCTGTATAAATCTGAAGTCTTTGATCACCTTATCAAAGCATCGGTTCCAACTCCGGGATGCTTGATTCAGTCCATAAATGGAACGTTGAAGTTTGCATACCTTGTCAGCATTTTTAGGATCGACAAAATCTTTGGGTTGCACCATATACAACTCTTCCTCAATGTCACCATTAAGGAACGCCGTTTTTACATCCATTTGCCAAATCTCATAATCAAAAAATGCAGCTATTGCTAACAAAATCCTCATAGACTTTAGCTTCTCTACATGTGAGAAAGTCTCATCGTAGTCAACTCCTTGAATTTGTTATCATACATGGATCCCATTTCGGATTTCATGGCCTCTTGCCATTTGTTGGAATCTGGGCTCATCATTGCTTCCTCATACTTCGCAGGGTCTTCATCATTGTTATCCACAATCATGACATTTAGATAGGGATCATACCAATCGGGAGTGGTAAGAGCCCTCGTCGATCTGCGAGGTTCAGTAGCTTCTTTGTTCGAAGTTTGATGATCATTATCATTTGCTTCCTCTCTTCTCGGTGCAGGCTGCATAGGAACATCTTCCGGCACTGTGCTACTCTGATGTACGAGAGAAGGTTCAATAACCTTGTCGAGTTCTACTTTCCTTCCAGTCACTTCTTTAGTGAGAAACTCCTTCTCAAGAAAGGATCCGTTCTTGGCAACAAAGATTTTGCCTTCGGATCTATGATAGAAAGTGTACCCAATTGTTTCTTTAGGGTATCCTATGAAAATGCATTTCTCCGCTTTGGGTTCTAGCTTGTCAGGTTGTAACTTCTTTACATAAGCTTCGCATCCCCGAACTTTAAGGAACGTCAGCTTAGGTTTCTTACCAAACCATAATTCATACGGTGTCATTTCAAGGGATTTAGATGGTGCTCTATTTAAAGTGAATGCGGCTGTCTCTAATACGTAACCCCAAAACGATAACGGCAAATCGGTAAGAGACATAATAGATCGAACCATATATAAGAGAGTTCGATTACGACGTTCGGACACACCATTGCGCTCTGGTGTTCCCGGCGGTGTCAACTGGGAAAGTATTCCACATTTCTTTAAATGCATGGCAAACTCATAACTCAGATATTCGCCTCCGCGATCAGAACGTAGAAACTTAATCTACTTGTTACGTTGATTTTCTACTTCACTTTGGAATTCCTTAAACTTCTCGAAAGTTTCGGACTTATGTTTCATAGAGTAAATATACCCATATCTACTCAGATCATCCGTGAAGGTTAGAACATAACGATAACCACCGCGCGATGCTACACTCATTGGTTCGCACACATCGGTATGTATGATTTCCAATAATTCTGTAGCTCGCTCCATCGTACGAGAGAATGGAGTCTTAGTCATTTTTGATGGGTTCGTTGCATGGAAAACAAAAAAGTTCTACCGTGAACACGAACAAAAACCAAGATCCAATCTAGGAAGAAGCAAGATCTAATCTACGAAGATCGAAGCAACGAGATGTATGTGAGACTAACCCTCGAAGATTCCAAAGCTTACGAGATTAGATCTCGTTGTTGATGTAGTTGATCGTCCCGTGCTACAATCCGGTAGCACTTCCGTACTCGATCGTGCGTACGGTGTCGATGAAGCCCGTCCTCTCCCCATTCCAGCGGGCAGCGGAGGTGTGGTAGATCTCCTAGGAATCCCAGCAGCACGACGGCGTGGTGGTGGTGGTGGAGGAGAAGAGCCGCAGGGCTTCGCCTGAGCCGGAGCAGACTTGCGGTGGAGGAGATAGTGGGCGGCAGACTTGGGTGTAAGGGGGTGGGCTGCACCCCCTTCCCCCTCCCCTCTTTATATAGAGGGGGAGGTTTGTTGGGGTGCCCCCCTGCGCCCCCATCCCATCTAGGGCCGACGGCCAAGAGGGGGGATTTCTTCCCCCCAAGTTGACCCCCCCTAGGGTTTCTTCACATCTATCAAGTGACTCAAAGTCAAGTGATTCAAGAAGTCCATCGGAATGGAGTTTCTTCATGCGCTTCACTCCAATATGACCAAGACGACAGTGCCACATATAAGTAGAAATATCATTCAATTTAATTCTCTTAGCATCAATGTTACGAACATGTGTATCACTACTATCGACATTTAACAAGTATAAGCCATTCATCTCAGGCGCATGACCATAAAAGATATTATTCATTTAAATAGAACAACCATTATTCTCTGAATTAAATGAATAACCGTCTTGCATTAAACAAGATCCAAATATAATGTTCATGCTCAACGCATGCACCAAATAACAATTATTAATGTTTAAAACTAATCCCAAAGGTAGATGTAGAGGGAGCATGCCGACGGCGATCACATCGACCTTGGATCCATTTCCAACGCGCATCGTCACCTCGTCCCTCGCTAGTCTTCGTTTATTCAGCACTTCCTGTTTCGAGTTACAAATGTGAGCAACCAAACCAGTATAAAATACCGAGGCCCTACTACAATTACCAGTAAGATAGACATCAATAACATGTATATCAATTATACCTTTCTTCTTTTCGAGGCCGCTCTTCAGATCAGCCAGGTATTTGGAGCAATTGCGCTTCAAGTGCCCTTCCTCCTTGCAGTAAAAGCACACAGCTTTATTGCCGCCCTTCTTAAAGTTGCCCTTGTTGTTAGGCTTGCCCTTCTTCTTGAAACCGGTGGTCTTGTTGACCATCAACACTTGGTGCTCTTTCTGTATATCCACCTCAATAGATTATAGCATGGAGAAGAGTTCAGGTAGCTCTTTGTTCATGTTCTGCATGTTGTAGTTCATCACGAAGTTCTTGTAACTAGGTGGAAGTGATTGGAGTACACGATGAATACCCAACTGGTTAGGAATCACAATCCCCAAGTCACTGAGCTTCTTCACGTGCCCAGACATCTTGAGCACGTGCTCGCTTACAGAGCTACCCTTTTCCATCATGCAACCAAATAAATGTTTCGAGGCCTCATAGCTTTCCACGGCCGCATGAGTTTCAAAGATAGCTTTGAGCTCACGGACTAGCTCACAGGGGTCGTGGTGCTCAAAATGCTTTTGAAGCTCTGCTTCTAGGCTACACAGGAAGGCGCACTGAACTTGGGAGTACTGAGTTTTCCGAGTCTCGTAAACATTCTTTAATTCATCGGTAGCAGTCAAGGAAGGTGGGGGACCTAGCGGTGCATCGAGCACATATTGCAAGTTTCCACCGGTGAGGAAAATCCTCACATGACGGAACCAGTCAGTGAAGTTGATTCCATTGCTTTTAAGTTTTTCTTTCTCTAGGAACTGGTTAAAATTGATGGTGGGGGCCGCCATGATCTACAACATATTTGCAAAGAGTTTAGACTAAGTGACGTGGGCATTACCCTTCGGGTAACTGTTATCGCGCTACCTCTTGCAGCCCAACTAGAGGCCCATGAAGACAGCCGATAGCCAGGTGGGCCACTGTGTCGGTTCACCAGAGGGATTCTTGAAGAGCAAGACAAGGAGACGAAGAATATAAGGAAAGTTTAGAACTAGGGCTCTTTGTAACCTAGTCGTACCCGGACAGATCTCTCGAGACCTAGCTCGCAATATAAGGGCCAGGAGAGGGGCTGCCGAGGACACGCAATCTTAGCAATCATAGCCACCATAAGTCTAGAGCTAGGTCCCTGCAGGACTTAGCCTCTCGACGAGATCATAGACGAAACCTTTGGCATCCCATTGTAACCCGATATTTTCATAATCAAGATCAGACAGGCAAGACGAAGGGTTTTACCTCATCGAGGGCCCCGAACCTGGGTAAATCGCTTTCCCCGCTCGTTTGATAATCGATGTCTCGAGTAGCCTACATGATTCCATCTACCCTAAGCCCCAATCGGAGGGCATTGCCGAGGAGTACCCTCGACAATTGGCGCTGTCTGTGGGAAACTTGTCGGCACAAGGCAGGTCATCGGCAGTTCAAGTTACCTCTGCAGCGTTTGTTCTAGAATCACCAACGCCATCGAGTCCAAGAAACTTAGTTCGATGCGGGTCCTTCGAGTTCACACCACGTTCTGAGGTATCGCATCCGATCTCCACGAAGTCGCGCGGCAACATGGATACAATTTTTGGTGGTGTCCACTTCATCATTGATTCCAGAGGGTTTCTTTGCCTTCCTAGTTCAAGCGCGCCAAGCCCAAGAACTTCGGTTCCAGATGATACCACGCCAGCAGCAGCTTTGGCAGTCATGCCTAGGAGTATGGGAGAGGGCAGCCGAAGCAGTTTTGGCAGCAAAGAGGAGCAAAGGAAAAGACGAAGGAATTCACGCCGTGAAGAAGATAAACAGTATGGAGGCATGAAAAGTAAAAATGATGGAAAGATCCCTTATTTATAGCACGAACTATTGGAAATCATGGTCATAACTCCAAAGGTATCGTGGGAGGTGGATAAAGATCTAGTCGTACACGTGTCGCTGTTAGGAAAACGGAACCGGCAGCCCTTTACTCCCACTACACGCGGAAATCGAGGAGACGCCTCGGTCAATGCAAAAGCACTAGTCATTTCCTAAAACTGACCGCGCAGAAGTAGGGTGGGCTCGTCAGGTCACGTCTTGTCAATCAAACCACAGCATTGGCGATGTCATCGATTATGTCATGAAAGGTGTCGAGTCCATATGAAGCATCCGAAGAAAAATATAAACCGTCGGGTGGATTGATTTGAGTCTACGCATGGTTGCAAGCATCCGAACCTAGACTCGGGGGCTACTCCCATCGGGAGCGCTAATTGCGCACTCGACGGAAGTTTTTGTTGCACTCCAGGATCATGCTCGGGGACTTGATTCTGTGTAGGGTAACGTTGTTTTGCCATCGGCAGTTAACCAGCAAAGCTGGGCATGTTACTCGATATCCTTTACGTACTAAATCTTATTTGAAAAATTGAAGCCCTGATATAAATGAATCGGATGACTTATGAAGACCTGCAGAAAGCTTCGTCAGAAGAAAACATTCGAGTAGCACAACTTGAGTCTACGCACGGTTGCAAGCATCCGTACCTAGACTTGGGGGCTACTCCCATCGGGAGCGCTGGATGCGCACCCGATAGAAAGAGATGATACGGTTACAAGGAGGACAAGATTTATCAGATGAGGCAAACATTCTGCAGAGGCATGCTTTAGTCTCTAACCGAAGTATCTTCGGCTAGACACTCGGGGGCTACTGACGTGGGCATTACCCTTCGGGTAACTGTTATCGCGCTACCTCTTGCAGCCCAACTAGAGGCCCATGAAGACACCCGATAGCCAGGTGGGCCACTGCGTCGGTTCACCAGAGGGATTCTTGAAGAGCAAGACAAGGTGACATAGGCATCCCAAATGGGCCTGCCAAAGATAGTACCCGGAGTTTACTGAAGGCCCACTACCCGAAGAATAAGAAGATTCGAGAGTCCAAGATATATTAAGGAAAGCTAGAGTTGTAATAGGAAGAGTTATTTGTAATCCGGCGGGATGAGTTAGAAACCGTCCCGGACTCCGTAACTTGTACAAAACGAAACCCTCGGCTCCACCTCCTATATAAGGGGGAGTCGAGGGACAAAAAAGGATCGAATCGATTGTCAACATAACCCTAGTTTTCATAATCGCCGAGTACTTTTCGCCTAAACCTTCGAGATCTACTTGCCCTCTACTTCTAGCAAAACCCTAGTCTACAATCTGTAGGCATTGACAAGTTAATCCTTTGTCAATTGGCGCCGTCTGTGGGAATTAGAGGC
Organism: Lolium rigidum; assembly: GCF_022539505.1. Lineage (NCBI taxonomy): Eukaryota > Viridiplantae > Streptophyta > Magnoliopsida > Poales > Poaceae > Lolium > Lolium rigidum. The sequence continues at coordinate 44,301,301 of NC_061510.1, read as the reverse complement.
TGCAAGGATCTGATCTCGATGGCACGTTCAAGATTTTCGACTTCATCAACAGCAAGCAATGCGATGGATCGAGGTAACACGGGAAAAACTGATCTATTCAATTTTATTCCTCACCCGCCCTCCCGTATGGATGCATGTGCCTATCTGGAGGAGTCCATCATCATGGCGTTCGGAGAATTCCGATTTGGCGTCAATAAGGAAGGATCCTACCGTCTCGAAGTTCCGATCTCGTCGGAATTTTCAGTGGTCGACTCCAACTTTTCGTCAAGTGACGAGGAGTTTTCGTCGCCATACTTCGTCGACAACAAGGCAAGCGGAAAGCTCGCCAAGATCTTCAGCAACACATCCTTCGAGTCATCTGCGGACTCCTTTATAAGCAGCGACTCCGACAGCATCGACAACTTCAACTTCATCGACAAGTCTGCTGCCATCGGAAAGGTCTTCACCACTCTATATGATGGTGTCACCAATCCTAAAAAAAATCAATGCGCAAAATATCATCAGATCTATGTGGTAGAAGGGGCAGGCACATCAGAGCCGCAAACATCAGAGGCTTTCGACGAATTGGGAAACCCATACGTTGATCCCGCTGATCTTCGACATGGCTTGGGCACTAAATATGCCGGATCCTCAACTCGCGCAAGAGTACAGCTCCCGCAAGAAGCGTGGGACAGGGCTGCGAAAGCCATGGATGGCTCAGAACCTATGACCACCACTGCTACTGTACAAGAACTTCAAGCATATCAATATAGACTTGCTCGAGTAAGCAGAGAATTGGAAAAACAGACAGCATCCCTGAATAGGAGGAGAGAAGCAGCTTCTGCATCAAGCAGACGCCGAGCAGATTTAAGTCGCCATTCAGGAAATACGGGAGATAGTCACAGAGAAGCTCGGAGGAGAGCAATGTCTCGGCTGCAAAACATACCTGAAGCAGAGAGAGGAAACATAATCCAAAATCTCGACATGTCTTTCATGTCGATCGATGAAAGAGGAAATATCATCCCAAAAACACCAGAGGCAGGTTACATGGCAACACAAGCTTACATCTTGGCATCCAGACCACCTCCTGGGGACCCGAGAGAACCATTGTTCAATATGGCGATGGCTGGAGTAGGAGTTATGGGGACAGCGTTTGCAACAACGCCTCCCGAAGAAAATCCTAGACAAAATAGTCCACGACCCACCGCAGCAGTTCAAGATCCACCAAGAGCAAGCGGAGCAAGAGATACAGCAGTCCAAGTAAGAGTGGACAGAGCGCGACAAGAAAGAAGGGAGCGTCAGCACTCGCCAGAGCTTGCCGACGAAGATATGTGTGGGCTCCCGTGCTTTACGAGAAGAATTCGAAAAACTCGAGTCCCAAAAGGGTTCAAGTTACCCGAGAATTTCAAGAAGTTCGACGGCCTGCAAGATCCCGAGGATTGGCTCGTGGATTATCTCGAGATGGTAAAACTGGTAGGAGGAACCAGAGGAACAGCTATGCAAAGTATCCAAGTTCACCTGAGTGGTGCCGCAAGATCTTGGATAAAGAAACTCCCCTTGAATTCCATCGACAGCTGGGAAACCTTTGAGGACATCTTCGTGAAAAACTTCCGATCCACGTGCAAGAAACCTGCATCGTTGGAAGAGCTAAGGGCATGCCGACAAAAACTCGACGAGTCGATGAGGAAGTATATACAGCGATGGAACATCATAAAAAACTCGGCAGAAGATATATCTGACGAGAGGGCAATAGATGCGTTTGTGGCAGGAGTTCGCCGATCAGATTTCATCGAGGACTTAGGGAGGACTAACCCTAAGACCATAGCAGCACTCATGGAAATAGCCAACAAATGGGCAGATGGTGAAGACGCAATATACAACAAGCGACACAGGTCGCCAGAAGAGGATCGTGGTCGAAATTATCAAAATAGAAGGCGATTTTCTCGCCAGTTCTACAACAACGACGTTCCCGGCCACATATCGGCTGGCTTCCGAGGAAATAATGGAGGAAATAGTCGAGATGATTATCAAAGGAGCAACGAGCAGCAAGGCGACAACAGAGGTGATTTTCGCGGCAACAGGCAAAATAGTGGACCAAGGGTTCAGAGACCTTATGTATCTCCCGAAGAGATGATGAACGGTCCGTGCCAAATGCACTTCTACATCGACAACAATGGAAAAAGACAGTCAGGACATCTCCAGAAAGACTGCCGCAATTTTCAGGCAATGCTGCGAGCCGCAGGAATCGCAAATGCCCAAGCAAATAACAGAAATCCTCGGGAGCCAAGGAGCGAGATTCACCTTCCATCTCCTCCCGCAATTACCGATGAAAATCGACACCAGCTTAGAATTGCGGCAGCACCACATCCACCTCCGTATGTTGACCCCAACTCTAACGGTGTGGTCTCGATGATTCAGAAAGCTAGGCCATCCAACAGGGCGCAGAAAGTAATATCTCGACAAGTGTTCATGGCAGAGAAGATGCCTCCACCAACAGTCGAGTATTTAAATTGGTCGGGGCAAGATATCGGCTTCACAATCGCAGACCATCCACAGCAAGTCCCTCGACCAGGACAATCCGCACTCATCTTACCCGCTGTAATCGCTGGTTTTGACGTGTCGAGAGTTTTCATAGATGGCGGCAGCAGCTTAAACCTCATGTATGCAGATACATTGAGGAAGATGAACATTTCCCTAGCAAATCTGAAGCCAACTGACACACGTTTCCACGGGATTACACCAGAGAAGCCAAGTTACCCATTGGGCAAGATCAACCTCGACGTTCAGTTTGGAACCCGAGAAAATTACAGGATAGAGAACCTGGAGTTCGAAGTGGTGGATTTCCCGTCGCAATATCACGCTTTGTTGGGACGACCAGCATACGCCAGGTTCATGGCAGTGCCGCATTATACATATCTGTTGTGGAGGTTGCCTGGGCCTAAGGGACCTATCACAATCAAAGGAAGCTTTGCACTGTCCGATAAATGCGACAAAGATTTTCATCGGCTGTCAGAAACTTTCGGGATGCAAGCAGAATATGCGGCACCTAGGCTCACTGATTATGATGTGCTGCCAGAGGTAGGAAGACCTTCTAAGGAGCCAACTTTCAATATAAATAAGGATTCAAAAGAGGTACAGATCCACCCGACAGATCCAAAGAAAACGACGTCCATTGCCGCAAACATGGATGTCGCATAGGAAAGCGCGCTCGTCGAGTTCCTCCGTGAGCACCGGAGAATCTTCGCATGGTGTCCAGCTGACATGCCAGGAGTACCCAGGGAACTTGCCGAGCACCACCTCAATTTGGATCCTCTCGCGAGACCAGTAAAGCAACCTTTGCGGCGTTTTTCGGAGCCTAGTCGCAAAGCTATGTTATCAGAAATAGATCGACTCAAAGATGCTGGGTTCATCAGAGAAATATCTACAGAAGCCACATGGGTAGCTAACCCAGTGATGGTGCCGAAGAAACACACAATAGTCCTTCGCATGTGCGTCGACTTCACGTGTCTCAATAAACATTGTCCCAAGGATCACTTTCCCCTCCCAAGGATCGATCAAATCATCGACTCCACGGCAGGATGCGAACGTCTTTCCTTTCGGACGCATACTCTGGTTATAACCAGATCAGATTAAAAGAAGAAGACGAAGCCAAAACAGCGTTCATCACACCTTATGGCGTGTTTTGTTACAAAACAATGCCCTTTGGTTTGAAAAACGCGGGAGCAACATATCAGCGGATGATGCAGAAGTGCCTCGCAACACAGATCGGAAAAAATGTACAAGTTTACATCGATGATGTCGTAATAACATCAAAGAAAGGGTCGACTTTGATCGAAGACTTGAAGGAAACCTTCGACAATCTCGACAAGTTCTGCCTCAAGCTGAACCCGACAAAGTGCTCTTTTGGAGTTCCCGCAGGAGAACTTCTCGGGTTCTTAGTATCTGCAAGGGGGATTGAAGCTAATCCCGAAAAAATACAGGCCATCGTTACTATGAGAAAGCCAACAAAGTTGAAAGAAATACAACAGCTAACGGGGCGAGTCGCAGCTTTAAGCGTGATTCGTCGCCAGGCTAGGAGAAAAAGCGCTGCCGTTCTATGCACCGATCAAGCAAGGGGAAAAATTTCAATGGAACGAGGAAGGCATGACGAGCTTTCGAGAATCTCAAGCGAGCAATTTCGACACCACCGATATTGGTGGCGCCAAAAGAGAAAGAACCTCTCCTCTTGTATATTGCAGCTACACCTCGGTGGTCAGCACGGCCCTAGTAGTCGAAAGGGAAGAAGAAGGCAAGCTTCATGGAGTTCAAAGGCCGGTATATTTCATCGAAGTACATCGTCGCCATCAAAACAGCGGTACCCGCAATATCAAAAGCTAGCATATGGAGTATTCACGACGAAGCAAGAAAATTGCGACACTATTTTTCGGCACACCCGATAATAGTGGTCAACGAGGCTCCCTTATCAAATATACTAAACAACCCAGAAGCTACGGGTCGTGTCTCCCTTTGGGGAATAGAACTTTCCCCTCGGGACATCACGTATGAAAAAAGAAAAGCAATAAAGTCGCAGGTCTTGCCAGATTTTATTGCAGAATGGATGGAGCTACAAAACACGGGACCCCCAGATTTATCGAGAACTTGGACCATGAACTTCGACGGGTCCAAAAGATTGGAAGGTGCTGGAGCAGGCGTGATATTAGTATCACCTGAAGGCGACAAGTTGAAGTATGTTCTGCGGATGACGTTCCCAAACGCATCTAACAATGAAGCAGAATATGAAGCTCTCATACACGGGATGAAGATGGCAAAAGCTTGCGGTGCAACCCGACTGAAAATTTTCGGCGACTCACAGCTTGGTAGCACAAGCAAGTCATGAATCAATGCGATGCGTCAATGAAAGTATGATAGCATACAAAGAGGTGTACAATGAGCCGGAGAAGTTATTCGATGGTTGTGAGGTAAACCACATCAGCCAGGATGAGCAACGATGAAGCCGACGTTCTCGCAAACATCGGGTCACAATGCCTCGCGATTCCTCCAGGTGTGTTCTGGGAAGAGATTAGCGAGAGATCAACAAAGCCAGCAAAAACAAAGAAGGAGAAAAAAGAGAAAACTTCGAGTATCGCCGAAGACACAGCAGAAGAAGAAGAAGAGCAAGAGCTAGTCATGATGGTGCAAATTCCATGGATGCAAGCTTATATATCATATATCCTAAGGAAAACCATACCCGACGATCCAGTCGAAGCAAGGCGAATAATTAGGCGATCAAAAGCTTTTACTGTGGTAAAAGGGGAGCTATACAAACGCAGCATCTCGGGTGTGCTACAACGGTGTGTCACACCCGAAGAAGGAAGGATAATCCTAAAGGACGTGCATGAAGGAATATGTGGGCACCACGCGAGTAGCAGAGCTATCGCGGCTAAGGTTTTCAGAGCAGGATTTTATTGGCTCACAGCAATCGAGGATGCAAAGGAAATAGTGCGCACTTGCGACGCATGTCAAAGATTTGCGGCAAGACCTCACTCACCAGCAGCGGAACTTATGCCAATCCCACTGTCTTGGCCCTTTGCTCAATGGGGTCTCGACATGGTGGGTAAATTGCACAAAGCTTCGCCAGGAGGATATGAATACTTGCTGGTGGCTGTCGACAAATTTACCAAGTGGATAGAGGCGAAGCCAATAAATTCACCAGATGCAGCATCCGCAATAAAGTTTGTGAAGAGCATTGTTTTTCGCTTTGGAGTACCTCACAGCATCGTCACAGATAACGGCAGTAACTTCACTTCCAAGGAGTTCAAAGCATATTGTGAAGAGGTGGGCATAAAACTAAGTTTTGCATCTGTCGCACATCCACAGACCAATGGACAAGTCGAGAAGGCCAATGGCATCATCTGCAACAGCATCAAGAAGCGCCTGTTAGGACCTTTGGAAAAAGCTAGGCATACTTGGCCAGAGGAGCTACCAAGTGTTTTGTGGAGTATTCGAACAACACCAAATACAAGCAACGCAGAAACGCCGTTCTTTTGGTCCACGGAGCTGAAGCAGTCTTGCCGATAGAAATAGAGCACGATTCTCCACGAGTCGCAGAATATGACGAAGAAACTTCGAGAAAAGCTTTGGAGGATGATGTCGACGCACTCGATGAAGCTCGAGACGAAGTCCCGTCACGAGTCGCCAAATATCGGCAAGACCTCGAAAAACTATCACGATCGACGATTGCGGCCAAGATCTTTTCAAGTTGGTGACCTGGTTTTACGACTCAATCAAAAAAGCCATGAAAAACTCGAGTCACCGTGGCTAGGTCCATACATCGTCACAGAAGTAATAGAAGGAGGAGCATACAGAATCAAAGACAAAAAGACAGGGATTGACGAGCCAAATCCCTGGAACGTGGCACAACTCAGGCGTTTTTACGCCTAGATGTCGAAAATATAGTCCTCCTTTGTAAAGCTACAATGTACTGAAACGCCCGCGAGTTTTCAGACGCACTCTTTTCCTTTTTCGGGGCACCGAGTGGGGCCGGAGAAGGTTTTTAATGAGGCGGGCTCGCGGTGCTGCAATATAATAAAGATAGTGGAAATATATATCTTCTTCCCGACAAGATCAGGGGTTCTCCCCTACATGATACAATATATATATATAAACACAGTGTCGACAAACGCAAAAGAAGCATCTTGCCTTGGTAAAAATACCTCGCCAAAAGAAAAAGAGATATAGACAAAATAGTGATCAATAAAAGACTCGGGGCTTGCACCAACAAAAATAGTACAGTGTATATTATCTTGCCTTGGTTTAAAAACCTCGCATTATACAAATACAGCGAATAGCCACCGAAAATACTCGGGGGCTAGACAAATATAGACATATGCTGTTTGCTTCACAATAGAATCATAATCATGATTCACAAAGGAGAATTATTTACAGAAGGAAAATAATCAGTTCTGATTCAATATATCATCAAGAGTAACTCTGTTTTCTTCAGGAGCAGCGCCAAGAAAATCAGCATAATGACCATCCGCAAAAAGTCGGCATCCATCCGAAGAAGGTCTTCAATCATTTCCTCGGCTACAGGTGAAACCTTCGTGTTGATGCGGTCGATACCAACTCTTCGGCGCCGTACTTTCTCGTGCACCTTCTCAACAACTTGGTTTAGATCAAGCTTCGAGTGGCAGATCTGAAGCATGATAAGGGCAAATCTGGCGCCAGCCACCAATTGAGCTCTGACAAAGTTGTGGACCCTATGAGCATCTTTAAATTTCTCCATTAACTCGGGAAGAGTTTTCGGTCGAATATTCCGAGGAAACATAGAATTATAGACCATAGACAGGGTCTTGGTGCAGAAGTCAAGATATTCGCGTACTTGGCAGGCACGATCTTGAAACCTGACAATCTGCTGAGTTCGTTCGGGAGTGGCCCAAAATAAACAGCCATGATTTAGAGAAAGGTTGACAAGAAGATTTGTTCTCTCATTTACTCTCAGATCTTCGGCCGCAGCATCAATAACTGAGCCTATTAAGACAAAAAGGCAATAAACTTTGAAGACAGCACAGCAAAATAAAGAAAAGGCATTGAAAAGTTCAGACACATACCCAGCATATCCGAGCTAGCTTCCATCATCAGCTCGAGCATACTACTTTCACGGTCACTAGCTCCTTTTGCTTCCAATACAGCAGCTTCCTTAGCAGCCATAGCCTCTTCGGCTTGTCGACGAGCAAGTTGTTCCTGTTCAGATGCTTTCCGAGATTGTTCCATCATTGCCAGAGTTTGTTTCTTCGTGGACTGAAGCTGTTGTCGAAGTTCTTGTAAATCTTCCGACAAGGGTGTGCCGGAAGAACCTTCAAGAAAATTTTCATCGGCTTTTACTTTCTTCGACAAGGAAGATGCGGGGGCGGCATCAGGAGAAGAAGGATTCGTCGAATAATTATCAAATATCAACTGGAAAAGAAAATCTCTGAATCAAAGATAGAACCAAAAGGAATTTCATTGATTGCAGAAAATTTACATGGTCATTACAAAAGAAGTTCTCCTAAGGGACTGGCAGGGAATTTGTCGCCAAGACTAGAATGGCGACAATAGAAAAGGAAATAAAGAAAGCAAAAACTAGACCTCCGGCCTTGAAGAGCTAGGAGTAGAAGATGGCTTGATCCCGAGATAGGCCAAGATCTTCTTCGTGTTAAGCTTTGCCGCCTTGATCAAGGATCGCCATTTTACTTGTTCTATCTGTTCCGTGTCGCCGACTTTAGCCCAGTCGATAGTCTGCTGACTGTCAGCAACTAGGGCAACAGTGCTTTCCACGGCAACCTTCATGTTCTCATGGCGCATCTTCAACCCAAGATCTTCGGGAGGATTAAAGCACTTGGCAAGGCCTAGGAAAGTTGCGGGCTCCTCTTTCTTCGGGAAGAAGTAAGGGAAAAGCTTCGACAATCCCGCTTTGGCTTCATCCATGCCTTCACGCGCTTCCGCCCCATGAAACTCAAGGAATGAAACGGCGTCAAGAAGAGCATCGTTGTCGGGATCCTCAAGTTCAAATTCTTGCGAGGTCCTACCTGATAACATAAAAATAGAAATTTTTGTCAACAAACAAGTGCAAAAAAGGAAAATCCGAAGGGTATGCAATGATACAAATGCTTACCAACAAAGCGACGACTTTGTATCTTTATGCGTTTGGTGATCGCCGCTTCGCGAGCAGATTGCGCAGTTATGTGATCGCTTAGCAAAGTCTCGGCGTCATGCAGACGTTTCCGAAGATCCTCGACACCAGCGGCATCAGCCTTAGCCTTGTCAGCTTCTTGCCTTGCCTCAACGGCATCTGACTCGGCCTTCTTGCGAGCCTCTTCACATTGCTCTAACTTTAGAGCAAGCGTGTCAGCACGTTCGTTGGCTTCTGCCAGTTTCTCTGAAAAAAGGAAGACAAGATCACTTATAAACGTCGACAAGTCATGCAAAAAAGAAGCAAAAAATAGTCAAGTGTTACCTTCGGTCTTGCTGGCATAGTCACGGTACCCAACGAATTGAGCACCGATGCGAAGAAGCTCTTTGATAATAGGCTGTCACGGAGAGACAAAGAAAGAAAATGTTGGCATGAGAAAAATGAAGATACAAAGGAGCAAACAGAGAAAATATAAACAGCGACAAGAGTGTTCGCAACTTACATCATCCAAGAGAGGGTTAGAAGAGCTACTCGATTGAAGGGTAAGCTCTGGATTTATTTCAACCCTTGCCCTTTTTGGTGAAGGGACAAGGGGGCTTGCCGGAGGAGTAGCAGCGCCAACATTTTGTCGAGGAGGCGACGTTTCTTCTCCTTCGACTGGCGTTTCCGAAGCGACTAAAGTATGTGACGTGCTCGTTCGAGCAGCCACATCAGCAGTGGGTATCTCTTCTTCATCATCACTACGAGAAAACATTGACAATATAAAAAAGAAGATAGACAAGAATCTGCGAGTACAAGTAAACAAGAGAGAGAGCACTTACGAACTGATGAGAGCCTCAAGGTATGGATCATAGCCTGCCTTCTGGTGCGAAGGAACAGCTTCATCGGCCTTGGAGGTGCCGGAACTTTCGGCGCTTTTCCTTTTCCTTTTGTTTTTTGGAGAAACAGCAGGAGGAGGAGATTGAGCCGACGTAGTGGCTTCGGAGGCATCGTCCTTTTCGTCAGAACCCGCAGATTTTCGAGATTCTGCGGGTTCATTTGCAAAAGACGGAGCATCTTCGTTATCGTCGGAGATAACAGCCCTTTCTTCGACTTCCCCACCTTCAGGAAGAGGGGGAAGTGAGACAAGATTTGGGTGGTCCTGTATAAAAGAAGGCAGAATATCAGAAAGAAGAAACAACATAAATATCAAGGCAATAGACAAATTACACGACAATGATTACCTTGGGAAGCGCATGGGCGGCGCTGTATGGTTTTACGCGACAAGTGGAAGGGATGGAGTCTTTCTTCTTGAGAGATGAAATCCTACGGATAAGTCTATCCAAATCCTTGACTTCCAAATTTGTCGACAGGCGATCTGCGTCTTCATCGCCAGCATAATTCCAGAAAGGGTTTTTGCGAGCCTGAAGAGGCTGCACCCTAGTCCTAAGGAAGTACGCCGTAATCTGGATGCCTGATAATTCTTTTCCACGAGTATTTTGCAACTCATGGATGCGAGTCATCAGGGCCTCTGTCGAAGTTCTTTCTTCCTCGGTAGCTTCCGCGTCCCAGGAACGGCGGCGGAAGATTTTCTCGGCACCGTCAAAAGGAGGAATGTTGTCTTCGGCGCAGCCATCGTTTTCTTCACGGATGTACAACCACTTCTTGCGCCATCCTTGAACGGAGTCAGGGAGTTTGACGTCGAAATAGTTGACAGAGGAGCGAACGGAAATAACAACGCCGCCTATATTATAGGCGACATTGGCGAGCCATTACGGCGACAAAAGAAAATGCGCTTCCATAATGCCCAGTTAGGCTGGACACCAAGGAAGGCTTCGCAGAGGGTGATAAAGATAGAAATATGAAGGATAGAGTTGGGTGTGAGGTGGTGAAGTTGGAGACCATAAACATAAAGAAGTCCCCGAAGAAAAGGGTGAATGGGGGCGGAAAGACCGCGGATGAGATGATCAACAAAACTTACCCGATACCCCATTGGAGGGGATGGGTAGCTCTCTTCGCTGGGAAAGCAAACCGCTTTGGGCTTCTTGGTAATCCCCAGTTTCTTCATCAGGTTGAGGTCCTGGTTCGTAATCTTGGACCTCTCCCACTCCGCCGCTCCTAGATCCGCGGCAGCCATCGACGAGTCAGGTGTGCTGTGCCTGGTCAATCGACGCGGTGGCATCAACAATGGCGGAAAGGGGCAGCTACAAAGAGAAGAGCTTGGGGAGATGAGGAGCGCAGGAAGAAATTTGGCAGAGGAAATCAGAGGAACGGCGCGAGCGGAAGTGTTCGAGGAAGAAGAAGGGGACCTTATATACAGGTGCGGTGAAGCGACGGAACCGTCAGATGAAAAAAGAATGCAGTAGATGATCACCACGTGGATACAAGGGCACAATGGTATTTTAACATTGACGAGGTTACGAACGTGCGCCGAAAAAAGGGAGAACATGTGTCCCCCACTTGCACGACGTGTCCGACAGATCAGCGATTGGGACCCACAAGGCAGCGAAACAAGGGATAATGGTCAGTTTCCAAAATAGAGATCGTGGCTATCATTAGCAATGACGTCGTCAAGATAAAAAATTCGAATGCAAGTTTCCAAAAGTTTGTCGACAAACTCAAAAGTTATCTCGGGAGCCTTTGATCAAATACAAGTTTTTGCCCAAAGGCTCGGGGGCTACTTTGGAAAAATGGAAAACTTCAAGTATGACAAGATAGAAAAGGCGAGAGCCTATGACCAAATGCAAGCATTTGCTCATAGCCTCGGGGCTACTCCCATCGGGAGCGCTGGTCGCGCACCCGATAAATATAAAAATATCGAGAAGGATTATAAAAATAGCGGCAAAGGATACTAATCTGTGGAGCCTACACCCAAGCACAAGTTCTTGGCTGTAGCCTCGGGGGCTACAAGTTATCTCGGGAGCCTTTGATCAAATACAAGTTTTTGCCCAAAGGCTCGGGGGCTACTTTGGAAAAATGGAAAACTTCAAGTATGACAAGATAGAAAAGGCGAGAGCCTATGACCAAATGCAAGCATTTGCTCATAGCCTCGGGGGCTACTCCCATCGGGAGCGCTGGTCGCGCACCCGATAAATATAAAAATATCGAGAAGGATTATAAAAATAGCGGCAAAGGATACTAATCTGTGGAGCCTACACCCAAGCACAAGTTCTTGGCTGTAGCCTCGGGGGCTACTCCCATCGGGAACGCTGTTCGCGTGCCCGATGAATTTTTTCAAAAATAGAGAAACAGAAGTGAGTATATTTCGAGTTACCCAGATAACTCTACATATACTCCCATCGGGAAGACAAAATAAAGTCATCAAATATGACTCAATAAAATGTGCTATTCCAAAGGCGAAAAGCACTCGACAATATATTCTCGAACGCCAAAGTTGCGATCAATTTCGAATGCCGCAAATTTGCGAAGGTAAGACCCCGGATCCGTTCGCCGGGCGTGGCATCGCCAAAGACTGCGCTCTGCTACTTTTATCCGTATCAACGGATACGAAGAAAAATCCTAACGGACGCGTTAGGTACCCGATAAATTTGACCGGGACTCGACGGAATGGTAAGACCTTAAGCGGCACCTGTCGAAGTTTACACCGAGTATCCCGAGATCATGTCCAGGGACGTGATCTTGAAGTAGGTTTTTGCGGATTGCCACTAGAGCGGTTAACTAGTACCTGATCCGTCGGATGAACTAGCCCCAACTACCGTTATCCCTGTACAATATAGAATTTTATGTGAAGAAGCATAAATAAGAGCTCTCGAAAAAATATAAACGAGATGAGATTTCCCTTGACTCCGTGATTCAAGCAAAATCTCGGGGCTACTTGACATAGGCATCCCAAATGGGCCTGCCAAAGATAGTACCCGGAGTTTATCGAAGGCCCACTACCCGAAGAATAAGAAGATTCGAGAGTCCAAGATATATTAAGGAAAGCTAGAGTTGTAATAGGAAGAGTTATTTGTAATCCGGCGGGATGAGTTAGAAACCGTCCCGGACTCCGTAACTTGTACAAAACGAAACCCTCGGCTCCACCTCCTATATAAGGGGAGTCGAGGGACAAAAAGGATCGAATCGATTGTCAACATAACCCTAGTTTTCATAATCGCCGAGTACTTTTCGCCTAAACCTTCGAGATCTACTTGCCCTCTACTTCTAGCAAAACCCTAGTCTACAATCTGTAGGCATTGACAAGTTAATCCTTTGTCACAAGGAGATGAAGAATATAAGGAAAGTTTAGAACTAGGGCTCTTTGTAACCTAGTCGTACCCGGACAGATCTCTCGAGACCTGGCTCACAATATAAGGGCCAGGAGAGGGGCTGCCGAGGACACGCAATCTTAGCAATCATAGCCACCATAAGTCTAGAGCTAGGTCCCTGCAGAACTTAGCCTCTCGACGAGATCATAGCCGAAACCTTCGGCACCCAATTGTAACCCGATATTTTCATAATCAAGATCAGACAGGCAGGATGTAATGGTTTTACCTCATCGAGGGCCCCAAACATGGGTAAATCGCTTTCCCCGCTTGTTTGATAACCGATGTCTCGAGTCAGCCTACACGATTCCATCTACCCTAAGCCCCAATCGGAGGGCATTGCCGAGGAGTACCCTCGACACTAAGTTTATGATAAATTGAGTTCAATTTTAATTCTTTAATGAACTAAGTGAAATCCCATTCAAAACAACATCCCTCGCATTGTCTTAGTGATTACACGAACCAAATCCACTACACCAAGTCCGATCTTCACGAGAAAAGATGTAGTTTCAAAGGCAAACACTCAAAGTGTTCATCATATCATTCATATGACTCATGCTCTACCTTTCGGTTTCCCGTGTTCCGAGACCATATCTGTACATGCTAGGCTCGACAAGGCTACCTTAGTATTCGTGTGTGCAAATCTGGCTTGCACCTGTTGTATGCACATGTAGAATCTACCACACCCGATCATTACGTGATGCTTCGAAACGACAAGTCTTAGCAACGGTGCATACTAAGGATGAACACTTTATTATCTTGATATTTAGTGAGAGGGATCATCTTATAATGCTACCGTCGCGATCTAAGCAAAATAAGATGCATAAAGGATTAACATCACATGCAGTTCATAATGTGTGATATGATATGGCCTTTGTTCTTGTGATTTTGATCTTCATCTCCAAAGCACGGACATGATCTCCATCATCACCAGCATGGTGTCAAGGTCAGTGGCGCCGCTTCATGGTTTTCCATCACTTATAGATACTATAACAACTACTTGAAATAAAGCTATTACATGATAAATAGACACGCAGGTCTTTAACAAAAATTAAAGACAACCATTAGGCTCATGTCGGTTGCCATAATACAATAATGAACATCTCATACATCAAATATAATCGTCATCACATCATGTCCATATCACATCACCAAACCCTGCAAAACAAGTTAGACGCCTTTAATTTGGTTTGCATATTTTACGTGGTTTAGGGTTTTCGAGTAAGATCCAATCTACCTACGAACATGAACCACAAAGGTGATACTAGTGTTGTCAATAGAAAGAGTAGATTGAATCTTAACTATGGTGAGAGAGACAGACACCCGCAAAGCCACTTATGCAATACAAGTTGCATGTCAATCGTAGAGCAAGTCTCATGAGACGCGGTCATGTAAAGATGCAAACTACACTAACCAAAAACAACAAGAGCATCAACGCCCACAAAACCATTGTGTTCTACTCGTGCAACAGATTTATGCATAGACACGGCTCTGATACCACTGATGGGTTCGTTGCATGGAAAACAAAAAATTTCTAGCGTGAACATGAACAAAAACCAAGATCCAATCTAGGAAGAAGCAAGATCTAATCTATGAAAATCGAAGCAACGAGATGTACGTGAGACTAACCCTCGAAGATTCCAAAGCTTACGAGATTAGATCTCGTTGTTGATGTAGTCGATCGTCCAGTGTAGAAATCCGGTAACACTTCCGTACTCGTTCGTGCGTACGGTGTTGATGAAGCATGTCCTCTCCCCGTTCCAGCGGGCAGCGGAGGTGTGGTAAATCCCCACGGAATCCCAGCGTGGTGGTAGTGGAGGAGAAAAGCTGCAGGGCTTCCCCTAAGCCGGAGCAGACTTGCGGTGGAGGAGAGAGGGGGCGGCGGACTTGGGTGGCAGGTGTGGCTGCGCCCCTGCCCCTCCCCTCTTTATATAGGGGGAGGTCGGTTGGGGTGGCCACCCGCCCATCTAGGGCTCGGGCCGGCGGCCAAGTGGGGGGAAGGGGATTTCTTCCCCCCAAGTTGATCCCACCTAGGGTTTGGGGAAACCCTAAAGGGGTTGGCCGGCTGGGCCTTGAGGGTCATGTGCCTCTGGCCCATTCGGCTAGCGTGCATCCCCTCGGCCCATGCTATCCCTCCTAGGGTCGTGGGCCCACTGGTGGGACCCCCAGAACCTTCTAGAACCTTCCCGGTCTTTCACCGGAAAAATCCCGAACTTTTCCGAAACCTAGAAATCAACTTCCCTTATATGAATCTTATTCTCCGGACCATTCCGGACCTCCTCTTGATGTACTGGATCCCATACGAGACTCCAAACAAGCTTCGGTCTCCATCTCATATTCTGAATCTACTTATGTGACATCGAACCTTAAGCTCGTCACCCTACGGTTCGTGAACTATGCGGACATGATCGAGACTCCTCTCCGACCAACAACCAATAGCGGGACCTGGAGATCCATAATGGCCCCCACACATTCTACGATAACTTAGTGATCGATTGAACCATTTACATATGATACCGATTCCCTTTGTCACGCGATACTTTACTTGTCCGAGGTTCAATCATCGATATCTCCATACCTAGTTCAACCTCGTTTCCGACAAGTACTCTTTACTCGTACCGTGGTATGTCATCTCTTGTGGCCTAGTCACATGCTTGCAAGCTAATTAGACGACATTCCATCGAGAGGGCCCAGAGTATATCTATATGTCATTGGGATTGACAAATCCCACTCTTGATCCATATGCCTCAACTCACACTTTCCGAATACTCAATCCCATCCTTATAAACACCCATTTACTCAATGGCGTTTGATGTAATCAAAGCATCCTTCCGGTGTAACTGATTTACATGATCTCATGGTCGAAGGACTAGGTAACTATGTATCGAAAGCTTATAGCAAGATGAACTTAATGACTTGATCTAATGCTACGCTTATTTGGGTGTGTGTCCATTATATCATTCACCCAATGACATAACCTTGTTATTAACAACATCCAATGTTCATGATCACGAAACCATGATCATCTATTAATCAACAAGCTAGTTATACAAGAGGCTTACTAGGGACTCCTTGTTTTTTACATAACACACATGTATCAATGTTTCGGTTAATACAATTATAGCATGGTATGCAAACATTTATCATAAATACAAAGATATAATAATAATCATTTTATTATTGCCTCTTGGGCATATCTCCAACAGAATGGTGAATCTTTAAGAACTTCGGGGGCTATTGTTGTGGGTATACTTCATGGGTATTACAACGATATGGTCTAGATATGGCAAGCCCGGGTGGCCCACATATGGTGGTGGTGGCTTACGGCCCACCGGGCGGCCTAGTTGCTGCTGATAGAAGATGGAAGATGTCCATCCCAGGAACAAGAGTCGGATCCTTACCGACCTACACCAGGAGTCGGATCCATGGAGGCCCACGAAATGTCTGAATCCATGGCGACAAGTTAGATCTAGGTGGATTCTTGACGTGCACGTCAATGTATATTCCGTAGTTAGGAATCTTGTATTCCGCCTAAGACTCTCCGTATAAACCCTAGATCTTGGCCCCTTTATAAGTCGGATCCCGGGAGCCCTAGAGGCACAACCACAACTCATTGTAATAACGCGAAAGCACCCAGATAATTCCACACAAGCAGCAGTAGGCCCTGCCTCCGAGCAGCGTGTTCCGAAGCTGGGTAAACCGCGTACCACCTTCCCAATGGCTCTCCACCCTATGGCCCCTACTTCTTCCCCCCTGCGTGAGGATCCCTCCTCCGAGGTATTGCCGAAAATGCAACGACACCATCGCAGCATCATGCAGGTCACAGATTCTGTCGCGAAAAATTGGAGCTGAGCCAAGTTGTATGCGAAACAGAGCGGACCCCCGCGTCGCCCTCCTCTGGCGACACGGGGGGACCCTAACCACCGCCGCCTCTTGCGGGCCCCACCACCCTCCTCCTCTTCACCGTCGCCGGAGGGGCCACCGGCAAAGTCGTGCGCGTCCCAAGGAAGGTGGCGGTAGGGCACCTTTATCCTCCCCACGCGGGGAGCTCTCAATGGCGCGCGAGCGCGGCGACAAAGTTGGAGACATGCTCGTCGGCTGCGGGCGGCGGGAGGCGTGGAGCAGTGATGATGGTCCGGGTGCAAGGACGCCGGAGCAGCGGCTCCGGACGGTGGCGGTTCTGGGGACTTCGCGCCCCGATCTGATGGGGAGGCAGGCCGTGGCGGCGGCCCGGCGGATGCGGCAACGCTCGGGCCGTGTGGACGGTCGGGCGGCAGCGCGCACGGTCCCTGCCCATCGTGGGGTGTGGGGATGGTTTCGGGAGCGCTGTGCTGGCCCATTTCTAGCCTCACCGGGGTTCCGGAGGGCTTGGGCAGCGCGGATCTTCGGTGGTACTGGGCAGCGAGGCAGTTTCGTCGGGACCTCGGCGGTGGCTCTGGTGCGGAGGTGGCGCTATCGCTGCACAGGAGGTGTTTGTGTCAGTGGAGTGCGGGCTCGCGGAGTTCATGTTGTCCGGTTGCGTGCGGATGTGTAGGCTCGATTGCTCCGGGCGAAAATCCTGACCGCACGGCGTCCGTGGATGTCTTCGTCCTCCTTGGGAGCGGTCGTGGAGCTCTCCAACCTTCACCACTATCGGGTTCACGTCTTCGGGTGAAAGCCTAGATCCTGCCTTGTGGGATCGGACGACGGCGTCATTCCATCGTTGCTTCCCCTCTTGAGGGCGTCTGTCTTGAAGACGGTGATCCCCTTCGAGCACTCCGGTGGGCTGGCCGCACAAGGCATCTAGATTGGCAGGAGGTCAACTGGAGATGCGGGTGTTCCGAGTGGAGGCTCGAGAGGCAACAACGCTGGTGGTGACCAAGGTTTGGTTGCGGCAAGGTCATGTTAGTCGGCTTCGTTCCGGCATGTCCGAATGTCTTCGTGGTGGTCTCCTCTTGCTGTGAAGTCGAAGCTGCCCTTGGCGGTGTACGATGACCTTTGAGGGGCGGTCCGATGAAGGTCCTATTAGGCGCTTGTCTTGCGCATCTCCTCTCCATGGCTTGTCTTCAGAATCGAAGCTACCGGTCTCTCCTCGAAGAGCCATCTATTTGGCATAGGCCGACTTGAGCTTTTTGTGTAGCTTTTGTGGGTGGCCAGGATGACTAGGTGTGCCCCTTGTGGTGGGGTGTGTTGTTGTGGGTGTGCTTTGGCACTTTTATTGTTGGTTTTTGCCCGGGTTTCTCCTAAAAACTGGGCACCTACTTAATGAATGGATGAGGCAAAGCTTTTGCCTCCATTTCAAAAATAAAAGATTCCGTCGCCCTGGTCCTCTAGTGTATTTGATATTTCTTGCCCGCATAATTTCCTGTCCTATATGCAAACCGCATGTCAACAGATCGTGTTTGATTTGGCTTGATGAATTAAGCATCTGTCATAACATTAATTCTAGAGTACGGAATTGGACGCCCGTAGCCCAGAGAGCTAACCATCCCTTGTGTTCATCCACAGTAGAGGAGGAGCCATTCATGTCAGCCCTTCATTTCTTCAGCTGTTGTTTGAGGTGATAAGCAGACTTGACACTAAATTGCCCAATTTTGGTATAGTTCCATGGAACATAATCTTCCGATCTAGGGCAGCACACAGGTGACTTCATGATGTCCTCTACATCCGTCTCAAAAAGCAGTTATTTAATTTATTTAAGTTCCACCCATTTCAATCAGGCATTAGCAGCTCTTTGTCCTTCTGAACATTGACATCCGGCTTGTGACCCAGTGGTCTTTGCAAGGATGATCTAGGGATCCAGTTGTCTTTCCAGATTTCGATACTCTCCCCATCACCTACCCTCTAGATAAGTCCCTCCTTCAAGAGGTCACGCCCATGTAAAATACTTCTCCATGTATACGAGGCTCTCTTTGGGCATTTTGCATCCATGACACTGCCCTTTTTGTAGTACCTAGCATGCAATACCTTGGCGCACAAGGAGTATGGAGTTATAAGCAGCCTCCATGCTTGCTTGGTGAGCAGGGCTTGGTTGAAGTCATCATATTGCCTAAACCCCATGCCGCCATCTCTCTTGCCCACACACATCCTCTCCCAACTAATCCATCTCACCTTCCTATGTCCCATCGAGTCTCCCCACCAAAAACCTGAGGAAATCGAAGACAACTCTGTGCATTGTCCTTTGGACATCTTGAAGCATCCCAACGGATAAGTTGAGACAGATTGAACCATCGACTTAATCAGTATTTCTTTCCCTTTTTTTGATAGCCCCTGACCTTTCATCCCCGCCACCTTCCCTCTGGCTTTGTCCTGAAGGTGCTTAAAAGCACCTTTTTTTTGATCTTTCCACCACAGTTGGTAGTCCTAAATACTTCTCCGACAGCGCTTCAGTTTGAACCCCGAGGGCAGCCTTCAAAGAATTCTTTTGCCCGTCCACACATCCCTTGCAAAAATAAATGGAGGATTTATGGAGATTAACTCGCTGTCCAGAGCAAAGCTCATATTTTCGAAGAAATCTCTGCAGTGCCTCAAGGTTGCCAGTGCTAGCCTCAAGGAACACCACACTATCATCCGCAAATAACAGGTGGGTGACAGTTGGACCTCCACCACCAAAACCAACCCCAGCCAACTCCTTCTCGGCCTGTGCTCATTTCAGTAACGCTGAGAAGTCCTCAACGCAGAAAAGGAAGAGGTAGGGGAGAGAGGATCCCCCTGCCTAAGACCTCTCGAAGGTAAGAAGGATTCTGAAACTTGTCCATTCAGTTTTACCGAAAATCTGACAGAACACACACACCTCATGATCATACTGATCCATGTCTCAGCGAAGCCCATCCTCCTCATCATTCTTTCCAGAAATGCCGACTCAACGCGGTCGTACGCCTTCATCATATCCAATTTTAGGGCATAGAGGGGTTGTTTACACTTCCGGGTACGAATAGCCTGGACACACTCATATGCCACCAAGACATTATCAGTAATCAGTCTGCCAGGCATGAACGTATACTTTGCTACTCAGAGATCAAGATTAGAAGTATTTGCTTCAGTCTATTGGCCAAGACCTTAGCCGCGATCTTATACAGGACGTTACACAAGCTGATTGGTCTGAACTGGCTGAGAAGATCAGGAGCAATGATCTTTGGAATAAGGACAATAATCGTATCGTTAAAATCTTCCGGACACTCCCGTCCCGCTAGGAAATCCCGAACGGCCTTGCACACATGGGGTTTTAACAAAGACCAGTTTCTTTGATAAAATAAGGCAGGTAGGCCATCCGGGTCTGGAGCTTTTGTTGGTCCCATTTGGAACAATGCCGCAGTTATTTCATCATCAGTCCAATCCACAGTCAGATCAGAGTTCATCTCAGCAGAAACCTGTGGGTCAATTAAGTTCAGAACCTCCTCCATTCCACTGGATCCCTCCGATTTGTACAGCTTATCAAATAAACATTGCGCCAGTGCGCACATTTCATCATTTGTTGTGCGTCCTCTCTCCTCAGACCACGGACCATATTTTTGTGCCGCCTGTGCGTAGCACGGTTCTGATTTTTTTTGGTATTCTTATCACCAGCTCGCAGCCAGTCTTGACGGGACCTTTGTTTGTACATAATTTCTTCTTTGTCATATATGTCATGCAGCTGAGCTTCGATACTTCGGACATTCTATGTCGGTCCCAACTCCCTCTCTCAACCCTGGCCAATTCTAACTGAGCATGAAGCCTTCACTGACCCAAAAGTCTCAAAACTCCATCTTTTAATATCCGAAGAAACCTCCTGGAACTGTCTCCATAGGCTATTTATATCCGTGACGCCCATGTTTCTCCTTTCCCATGTTTCTTTTATCATATCTTCATATCCATCATGTTTCGTCCACATTTCTTCAAACTGGAAACCTCGAGAGACCGTAGGCTTGGTCAAAGGGACATCCTCTCTCACCTTCACAAGCACCGCCATGTGGTCGGATTCAAGCCAATGATCTTCCCCAATTTCTATGTATTGGTAGTTGGTACTTTTTCCCCAAATCCCTGTAACGGCTGTCTGTTCTCTGTAGTCTGTATTGGTATTTTATACTTGATCGTAACGGCTGTTCTCTGAATTTTATTTTCAGTTTTACAAATTTAAACAGTCATGGGGAAGGCAATTCAGAGAAGAATTGCATATGGAGAATGATTATCTTGCCAATAATATGTTAGTCAACATAGAGGGTGATATTTTAGAGACATGCAGATGAAGATGTCATTGCAGATTTTAGTGGCAAGAAATATCAGAAAGCTGACTTGTAGTATCAAGTATGTATGCCTGAACATCTCTAGTATACACTAGTGGAAAACAGGGCTTCCGTGGGAGCCTTTTGTCGCGGGCGCGCCTGCACCCGCGACAAATGGCACAGCCACGTCGCCCGAGAACCATGTGGAGCGGGCGGGGCCTTTTGTCGCGCCCTTTTGTCGCGGGCCGTATTACGACCCGCGACAAAAGGGTACGAGGGCTGGCGCCTCCTGTCGGCACCCCTTTTGTCGCGGGTCGTAATACGGCCCGCGACAAATGGCCTGGCTTTATATATATATAAGCAGCCAGCCACCCCCCACCTCATTTTTTCCTTGGTGGTGAAGGTGGAGGTGTATGCTAGCTCATTTTTTCTACATGTGCACAAGAGGTGTTTGATGGAATGCTTGTGAGAGGGATGCCACTTGGTTTTATTTGATAAGATTTCTCCTCTTTTTGATCCTAAAAGGTTAGCAACTATTTTCTCGACTATATATATATGCATAGTCCGTACAATACTAATTTTAGCAAGGTGATTGCATCCGATACATATATAATTGTACTTATGATGCAGATGAGTCATCCATGGATGTACGGTAACCGATGTGCTCCCGCTTTCAGAGAAGGCGTGAATTCTTTCCTGCTTGTGGCCGAGGCCAACAAGTCGAAGCAAGGTTTTATGTGCTGTCCATGTCTAAAATGTAAGAACGAGAAGGATTACTCTTGCTCAAGAGACATTAAGAGCCACACGCTTCGGTTTGGATTCATGTCCAGCTATAATGTTTGGACCAAGCACGGAGAAGAAGGGGTTATGATGGAAGACGGCGATGAGGAAGAAGATAATGATGACCAGTACCGATCTATGTTCTCCGAATGCTTTGATACCGCAATGGACGACAATGAAGAAGAAGGAGGTGAAGAACGGGCATCGAGATGATCCGGTTGATGATGATCTTCGTCGGGCCATTTCTGATGCAAGAAGAGAGCGTGGCACGGATAAGGAGAGGTTGCGGTTCGACAAGATGTTAGAGGACCACAACAAATTGTTGTACCCAGAGTTGTGAAGATGGGCATAGAAAGTCTGGGTAGCATATTGGAATTGCTGAAATGGAAGGCGAGAGGTGGGTGTGGTGACTCGGGATTTGAGAAATTGATGATAATATTAAAGAAGGCTGTTTCCAAGAAATAATGAGTTGCCCGTCGGTACATATGAAGCAAAGAAGCTTGTCTGCCCTCTAGGATTAGATGTGCGGAAGATACATGCATGCATTAATGATCTGTATCCTCTACCGCGGTGAGAAGTACGAGAATTTGAATAAATGTCCGATATGTGGTGCATTGCGGTATAAGATCGAGAAAAGATGACCCTGGTGATGTTGAGGGCGAGCCACCCGGGAAGAGGGTTCCTGCGAAGGTGATGTGGTATGCTCCAATAATACCACGGTTGAAACGTTTGTTCAGAAACAAAGAGCATGCCAAGTTGTTGCGATGGCACATGGAAGAACGTAAGAAAGACGCGATGTTGAGGCACCCCGCCGATGGTCGGCGGTGGAGAAACATCGGGAGAGAGTTCCCGGATTTTGCAGGTGAGGCAAGGAACTTATACTTTGGTCTAAGTACGGATGGCATGAATCCTTTTGGGGAGCAGAGCTGCGATCACGACGACTCGGCCCGTGACTCTATGTATCTACAACCTTCCTCCTTGGTTGTGCATGAAGCGGAAGTTCATTATGATGCCGGTGCTTATCCAAGGCCCAAAGCAACCGGGCAACGACATTGATGTGTACCTAAGGCCATTAGTCGATGAACTTTTGGAGTTGTGGGCCAAACCAGGTGTACGTGTGTGGGATGAGCACACGGAGCAAGAATTTGACCTACGAGCGTTGCTATTCGTAACCATCAATGATTGGCCTGCTCTCGGTAACATTTCAGGACGGACGAACAAAGGATACAATGCATGCACACACTTGTTTAGATGAGGCTGAAAGTAAATATTTGGGAAAAAGCGAGAAAAGTTGTGTACCCGTTCAATCGTCGTTTCCTTCCGCGCAAGCATCCCTTAAGGAAAAAAGGCAAGCATTTCGATGGCGAGGCGGACCGCCGTCCGAAGCCTGTCCCCCGTAGTGGTGCTGATATATTTGACATGGTCAAGGATTTAAATGTTATCTTTGGAAAGGGTCCAGGCAGTCGACCTGTTCCCAAAGACGATGACGGACACGCGCCCATGTGGAAGAAGAAATCTATTTTTTGGGAGCTAGAATATTGGAAAGTCCTGGAAGTCCGCTCTGCAATTGACGTGATGCACCTGACCAAGAATCTTTGTGTGAATATTCTAGGTTTTCTCGGCATGTATGGAAAGACAAAAGATACACCAGAAGAACGGGAGGACCAGGAACTTCATAAAGGACGAAACGAGGCCCGACAAAGAAGTTGACCAAAAAAGACCACTTCACAATTGAAGCTATATCACCGGAAGGCCAACCGGTGGTACCCGCGAATGTCGGAGTGACATTCAAAAATCAGTGCGAAGTTCTGGTTAGAGATCGTATCCCGATCACTGTTAGAGAATGGAACAAGACCAAGAATGTGACCGAAAATCAGGTTGCCGATAGGTACAAAGACACACTTTTCAGCGACCTCATGGCACATTTCACTTTGCCAGATTTGGGATCGAAGTCTGAGAATGCTAAGCGACGGGCGCTAGTGAAGAAATGGGCTCTTAAGAAGATGGGGGAACTTTTCCGGGCGTATAAGAACCGGTTATGGAAAAATTATAAGAAAGACAAGAAGCCTCCATTATTCGAGAACTACCTAGCGAAGCGGGAGCATAACCGGGAAGAATTTGTGAGGTACAAAGAATCGAGGAGGTCTGTGAACTCTGTCAACGAAAAACAAGAAGAATGCAAGCGAAAAGAAATATCACCATCATACGGGGCGAGGGGGCTACGGAGTAGCCATGCCTAAGTGGGATGCACAAGAGGCTGAGATGGAGCTGAACGGGATCACTCCAGAACCCACGCGAGAAGGATGGGACACTAGGGCTTGAAATTGGTTCCTCGCGCATGGCTGTGAGTATGACATGAAGACGTGAAACATTGTTGAAAGTGACACCGTGGTTAGGGTACCCGAGCAAAAATGGATTGAAGTGACGACAGATATAAAGGCGGGAAAACTAAAGTTTGCTCCCGATAGAGAGAAAGATTTGCGACGCTTGTCCTCGGTAATCTGAGAAGGGAGGACGAACAAGAGGCTTCGGCCCTAGTGTTCCATGGTCGCTTGGGTTTCCGGCCGACGCGGAGACTTATAGAAGCCGAGCTAGAGCTAAACAACGCCAGCTGGAGGTGCGAGAATGACCAGATGGCCGAGTTCCAACGCCGACTTGACCAGCAGCGGCGGGAGCTTCAGCGGCAGCGGCGGGAGATAAATGAACTAAAAGGACAGCGCCCGCCAGATAATACCGCCGACATATCTCGGCGACGAGACAGCGAGCGTGGCCGACTCGGAGGCCCCTTCTACACGGATGATGATAGATGCCGGTCCTGGCGACCCCTTGGATGGAATCAAGGAGCAAACACCTTGTGATCTCCATGAGGTGTTCGGGAAGGTTTTCGTTAAGGTGGCGGTCGGCTATGTCTTACCGGCATTTGGACCTGAAGGTGAGCCGGCAACATGGCATGGCAATCCGATTCCGGCTGGCTATGCTCGTGTCGGGGTGGATTCGGTTGTCCCGTCGTGGGGGACATTGGAGCTCGATATCCCTGGAGGTGATGGGGGGCTTACACTCGGAGAGGTGTCTGCGAGAAATCATTCTCCGGGAAAAGAAGAACATCAAGCTGCCAGGCTGGGTAGCCCCTAGTACCCGGTCGTCCGAGCAGGTCACCATCACCTCCTCCGGATGATCGCAGGCCACCATCACCTCCTCCGGATGATCGCAGGCCACCATCACCTCCTCCTACCGATCACATGTCGCCACCATCACCCCATGGGTACGACGTCGACCACGACATCGGTAGTCCATCTCCATCTCCGGCGCCGCCGCCTCCGCCCAAAAAGACTCGGAATGCACCCAGCCGGAAGCGTTTCAAGAGTCACTGTCCGCAAGATGTCGCCCCTCCCAAAAGTACCAAAGGTTCCTCCCCCCGTCCTTACGATCGTACCCCGGAGGAAAATGATGCCATTGTTAAGAAAATCAATTATGATTTTTTTCATAAGCCAAAACCTCCTCCGCCGAGCCATACACGGAGAAGCAAATAGAATATGCTACTAGTTTTCGAACACACCATCGCGAGTATGACTTACACGAGAAGAAGGATGACTATACACGCACTCTTGCGAAAGTAATTGACCAAAAGAAGGCTGAAAAGGCTAAGGAGAAGGACATTGCCGGCACGAGCAAATCATCGGCTAGAAGTGCAAGCGAGAATAAGTCAACTTCAACAAGTGCACCCCTCAAGGCCAAGCCAACGACAAAAGGCAAAAAGAGAAAGGAAGTTCCCCTCCTCGGTGCTCGGCCCAAACAATCGATCCCGGCACTCAAAGTGCTTAATGTTCCCAAGGTGTACCGGGAACAGGATGGTGGTATCGATATGGAAGAAGCTGCAAGGCTAGCGGCTGCATGTTCGAGTTACCGTGGAGGAATTGCTACTTGCAGCGGATGCTTGCACTACCCATTGCCGATATAGCTCCTAAATTTGTCTACGGGGCCGACTTGGTCAGCAGGAGAGCAGCTGCATAAACTGCCAACACATATGCGGAATTTGCATCGGTGGTACCTTGATGCATGCAAGGAGAACATAATGTACATCGTGGCGAGTATACCATGGGAATATTACTACCGAAAGGAGGAGATCCATATTGAGATGAATGAACTCTGGCGGTTATTCAATCTAGATGCCCTCGACAAATCTCTCATGAGTTGCTATTGCTTGTAAGTTGTTAACTACATATAAGTTCATTTTCATTCAGTTCATGTTCGTTTTCATTGCATATATATACTCATTATATCTTATGTGTTCTCTTATGCGGACTGAAGATCGAGTGAATGCAAAAGTAATAATATTATCAATGTTGGGTTTATTGACCCAGATAAAATACATGTTGAAACGGTGAAGCATAAACGCGAAGAAACGGGGGGAAACCTACTAAGGTTTTTGGGGGAGCAATATTTCTGTGATTCAATATTGTTTCCTTACAACTACGAGTGAGAGTATTAATTATATTTTATGCACATTCAATTTTTCTTACTCGATGTTAAGTGTAATTCCTGACGTATATGCATAACATGTGCAGCTTCCACTGGATTCTACTAGACATTCAACCTGATAAGGGAATAGTTGAAGTAAAAGACCCACTGAGTAGAGGCGTGGACGGGTTCAAGGACTTGCAGAAGTTGCTCCAAGTGTAATTTCCTTCATCGCCGCGCTTTATCATTCGTGAGATATCAATTAATTATCCACTCATTCAATCATTCTTTTGCACTGGCAGGGCTTGGACCGCTTTCAAGAGACATCGTAAGGACGGTACCTGGGCGGAGAAGCTAACATTTACTCATGTACCGTGCCCCAAGCAGCCACAAGGGACGAATCTATGTGGATACTACGTTTGCGAGTCCATTCGCATGTTAACCACCGAGAAGCAGAACAATAATAAATTCGACGTAAGCAATAACATTCACAACTTTATTTATTATCATCAATATTTCGTTATCAAGACTGATATAGTCATACTCATCTCATTTTCGTATATAGGTCGACTTCATGCGGGACGAGACTCCAACCAAAGGAACACGCACTAGGAATCGCGGAGGAACTGGCGGGACTTTTGATTAAAGAAGTACTAAACAACAAAGGCTTGTTTAGTCCAAATAGATGCTCTACCTCCAAATAGACGGTCGTTAGTACCGCTTGTCGATCGTGAGCTAAATGTATATATGTAGGGAATCTACGAATATGTGTAAGGGGAATCGACTTTTGCTTCCAATATTTGTTTGATCGATCTATATATATATATATATTGAATGAACGTGTACAACTTCTAGTAGCGTACAAATATATGCAACTTCTATTTTCGAACGAAAAAAATGAAATAACAGGCGGTCGGTGGCGGGGGGGGAGGGGTGCTGCACCCCTCAAACCCTAAAGCGACGAGCGTTGTGCGCGCGCCACGTAGAGGGCCTTTTGTCGCGGGTGGTAATACCGCCCGCGACAAAGGGCTCGTGCCGTGCGCGCCCCGCGGCTGCCACGTGGTGGACCTTATGTCGCGGGTCGTAAGCGACCCGCGACAAAAGGTGGACCTTTTGTCGCGCCTCCGTTATCACGGCTGGCCGCCCGCGACAAAAGGCCCTTACCACCCGGAACAAAAGGCCTATTATCTACTAGTGATAGCTTCTTAGGTAGCATCTTTTGGTATAGCTTATTTAGTTTATAGAAATATTATATATATGCACTATCGGTTGATATGTAACCTATGCAATGATATTTAGTAAAGTCGTATGTTTTAGAATAAATTTTATGTGTATTTTTCTACCTTGGCCCGCCCATAATTTTGTTCGTAGCTCCGCCACTGCGTGTATCCAGACGTGTTATGCAGGTGATTAGTAATTAACGCCACCTGGTCCCGAATCTCGGAGCTTGCAATGCACAGCTGGATGGTGATGGGCAACAAGCCCCGTGTGTAGCGAATCCTCTCTCTTTATTTTTGCGAACCAAAAATATGATCTGTTCAAGGGACGTATCAAATATTGACCGTACCTACGAATCTTAGCTCGTGCACGTGCGCAGGCGCAGGTACATGGCTGTAATATATTATCTCTCGTGGAAAAAGGAGTCTGCTTAGGTTTGTTGATTCGCAAAAAAAAAAGGAGTCTGCTTAGGTTACGTTTTCTTTTTCATTATCCGGCTGAAATCATTAAATCTGAGCCTTACGTTAGCTTTTGCACAATTCCGGCCCTACAATGTTTGTTGTTTTAATTTTAATTTTAATTATATAATTACATAATAGATCGGAATAATACCGTTGCATGCCTATGCAAATTCTCTCCGCATAGCTGGATTACGCGGCAGGTGCCCTGCATGCGCGCGCGCGCAGAACTGACGCAGGGAGCGGATTGGATCGATCCAATCTTTTTTTTGAACGGCCCGATTTATATTAGTTCTTTTTTGCGAAACGATTTATATTAGTTCTAACTCCCTAATCCGTATCTTAACAAATGAGTTTAACGAAAGCCAGAACGGACCAATACGAGAATCCCGCCGGTTAGGCACTTCAACCCTATATAGTAGTAGATCGATCTGTTGAACGAGAGAGAGAGAGAAACACAGGAAACCTGAGTCCCTTGCCATGCCGTCGCCGACTTGGGCATTAACCGCTGCCATCACCGGCGAGCACAGGGGCGGCCACCTGTTCAATATCGTCGGCTACTCGCGCGCGAAAGACATACCTATCGGCTCGGCACTGTCGTCAGTCCCCTTCATGGTTGGAGGCTATCGCTGGGTTATGTTTGTCTGCCCGAATGGTCAAACCCCGGAGGTAGCAGATTTCATATCTGTTTCGTTTGCTCTCATGCAGGATGTTGCGCACCCTGTGAAAGTGTGCGCTGAGTTCAGTTTCATCGACCAGGTTGTAACCCAAGATCCTAGACATGTTGGCACAAGGCACATAGTTGATATCCCTGGAAGAAGTACCTGTATGGGTGTCTCCAGGTTCATTGCAAGGGAAGAATTCGAAAAGTCCGAGCATCTCAAGTTCGACAGTTTCACCATCCGGTTGGACCTCATCGTCATCGAGTAAGGGCGTCAACACTAGAGCTAGCAAAGATTTCAGTCAGATTGCACAAGATCGATGCACCTTCCGCCGTTTGTCTGTCAGCGTTTAGGGTAATAACGATAATTGTTGAGTTGGTGCATCCTTGTTTGTCGAATTCAAGCATCAGAATTAGTTGATGTATTTCCAACTGGGGCATCATTATTAGTTTGTGCTCTGGATTTTCCGCCGCTGTATTTCCGATCTCCAAGTTGTAACTCAGCAGTTCTGCTCACTACATGTGTTCTCTGTGCATGATGTTCTGATATACGACAATTCATGCCTTTGATACAAATATTTTATTTGTTTTCCAAAAATTCCAAATGCCCTATAATAAGATATGCGACAATTTCTGGATCAAGAAGAATACCTCGCACTTAAAAGAACAAAGTGCTTACTAATTAGATATATAATTTTATTACTCGTCTTTATTAATGCAAGATATAGTCATCTAGAGTGGCCCAAATCAGTTGCAAGTTAGTATACGAACTCTCGCAGGTTCCCCAGCACCTATTTTGCGCTGAGCTCTAGCACGTTCCCCTGAATGGCACATTATATGTTGTCAGCACCAATGCTGCGCCATAACAATCTATCAAGGTGCAAGATTCAAATGGCCCTGAACAGATCGCCCAACGATGAGCGGTACGCCAATCTGAAAAAAGAAGTGCCCATTTCTTGCACCTTCTAAGCAGTGACCTTTAGCCGTGTGACATTCATAAGCGTCTGCTTATGGCAGCATCGTTGTGGTGTCCATGAATATTTTTTTTTAACCTCATGAATAGTAATTTTGGTCCATTAATATTTCTTAAAGCGATACACATATCTTTTTTACGGCATGAACATTTTTGAATCCGTGTGATGGGATACACCCTAGGGGGCCCATCATCGAGCTCACTCGTCAGATGAAGAGAGCCCAAGATAGCTCCAGTCGGCGGACGACTGGGCCAAGCGCTCTGGCGACTGAAGCCCGGAACGACTGGATCGGCACAAGCCCATGAAGGAAGCGTAATGGCCGAAACAGCCTTATACTTGTAAACCCTAGGTTGCTGCATATATAAAGCCACCAGGGTACCTACAGATGATCTCACATTACCTCTCATTAGACAATCTCTCCCTCCGTCTCCGGTGGCTACCACAAAGCAAGTCGCCTAACGCTGGCGACACTATGATCATAGTGATTAATAGCAGGACGTAGCGATCCTCCACCGATGGGACGTGAACCTGGGTACATCGTGTGCCAATCTTGTTCCCGGAATCTCCTACGCCGCCTTGCTCTACACCTCTCATGTGCTACCCCATAGTACTTGCCGTGGTTCAAACTACGACACCGTGTACATATATTTTTGAACCCCATGGATAGTTCTAAATTATTCGTATATTTTCAGGAAAATATAAAATGTTTAGATTAAAACATCAACCTTTTTCACACCATGAGTACCTTTTAGTGCAAAAACACATAATATAAATTAAAAAAAATAAAATAAACAAAAGTAGATAAGAGAAACTTTTTAATATAGACAGAAAAAGAAATAGAATTGAAAAAATAAAAGAGAAAGCGAAATTGTAAAGGAAAAATGAAAAAGAAAACATTGAAGAAAACGTACCTTAATGGGCCCGGCCCACAATCGAGTCCCTTTTGGCGGAGCGTGGATCACTGCCACTGCGGGCGGAGAATAGAAAATCCGTGTATCCTTACGCATGCGCCAAATCCATTATTCAACTACTGGGCTTTGTTTGGACCGTATGATTGACTGGGTCCAGGTAGTACAACTTTCTTTAAAAAAAACTGAATTGGTAGTACACCTGGTTGTACGGCGTTACATTTCTTGACCCGAATAACACTGTTGTTCCATGTGCAGTTCAATCGGTGAGAGCCAAGACTTGGTGGGGATACCAGTACCAAGCCCCGCACGTACACACAGACGCCATGCATGCATAGCTCAAACAAAGATGTCAAGAAAACGTACTCGCGCGCAACAGGCGTTCCGGTCGGATCGATGCAAATTTCCAGCCGGTCGCAGGTACGTACGCAGGTATAGTGCGGACTGGTGAGTGCTGGAGGTCGTCACGTGCAAGCACAAGATCGACTAATCGCATGAATGGATCCATCCGTCCTACTACTGCTGTCTTGTCGGTTGAGGGGCGGAGCTCCGAGCAAGGTAAGGTAGGGCAGCTGCCTTATCTTGATTTTTTTGCAAACAAATTTAAATGCGCTTATTGAATAATTTAAGTTGTTATATTTTAAAACGGACTCCATGTGAAGAAGTTATATATGTTTTAGTCAGGGACGGAGATTTTCTTTTGAACACAAGCCGTGGCAACTTCTTATTTGTGTGATTTTAGCTAGGTCTGCCTCCATCATACTAACATTGCCCCCCCCCCCCCCCCCCCCCCTATACTTCATTCGTGCCTCTGTCCCTGATTTTAGTGAGCACTATGGAAAATCGATTTTAAACCAAAACAGAGAATATGTCTAGTCTAGTCTAGTCTAATCAAATGAAAGGTGGTGGCATGGAATCATCAAGCGGATAAAAGGTGAGACGGAGCGAGAGGAGAGTCTAGAGGAGGAGGGTGGATATTGGATAGACCTTTCATCGAACGGCTTCTCCTAATCAGATGGATGAAAAGAGTCGCCGCATACGAGAGAACAACATGCGGCACCTACAAATATGTTTGTCCTAAAATTATTTTTAGCATTTAATGTCATGGCACTATTTTAGCTTTTTTCATCAATTATTTAGATCCTGCCTTATCGCATGTTTTTTTTCGTCCTTCGCCACTGTGACACGACATGGCCGGCGGTGGCCGTTGGAGATGTACTATGTGGTATTCTCGTAAGAGCTCTCTGAATGCATACAAGCAAGGAGCGCCGGCCGGCTAGTACACCAGACCCAGCTGCATGCACGCGTACGTACACACATGCAAGGCCGGTGCATGCATGTCTGCCACGAGGAGATCGATGACGATGGGTCGTAGGCAGCGGTGGCGTGGGACGCGAGGACGGACGGCAAGGTTTGAGGACTACTTGGATATATGTAGCCATGGATCGCGGCCAAATTTGGTGCCATCTATATGACGCTGCCATGCCATGCATGCGCAATGACCGGCCGGTTCATCGTTCCATCAGCTAGCTACCTGTATGGCTGCATCGATCGAATTGAAATCGATCGGAGATCGATTTGGCGCCACGCACATAAAGTTGCATGCATCGTTTTCGGCTGGGGCTTCTGCGCACCTAGCTTAGCTACCGCATGCAGGGCCGACGCAGACGACTCAATGCATGGCCCACAGCACACCCCCTCTCCATCCTAACACTAGGACTAGGATCCCTCAAAATTTAGAGGAATTTCCGTAAACGAACCCCTATCTTGTAAAGAAGCAAATCTGGTCCTCTAAAATTAGCCGTTTCTCGTCGGCGGCGTTGCGGTAGAGGTTTGTTGTTAGAAGCTTCGGATCAATTAAAGAGTTCAATGGTGGCCACTTCGGCCCTCGGGCGTTTATCCTTAAGGGCACGTGCACGAAGACTTTCCGACTATCATCAACATCATTAGGCTGGCTCCAATAAGAGAGTAGCGACAGCGTCGCGTCGGCTGCTCGCTTTGTAATTTATATAATGTTTGGGGTGTTTTGTACCTCTTGTGAACTCATGGAATAGATACATAACTTCTCGAAAAAAAAATTAGCCGTTTCTAGCTGATGTCTTAAACTTAACTCCTTCAACACAAATTCATATAAATTTGAACACACTCATAAAAGTTTGATTCAAACAAGTACATTAAACTCCATTCAAACTAGTACATTAAACTCGATTCAAACTACTAGGATAAATTAAAATTCATCGTCGCTGGGGAAGAACTCATTTAAAGCCTATTCCACTATCTCGTCGGTAGCGGAGCTAAGCTTCATGACCAGTGGTTGAGTTTCGCCGATCTTCGCATGCTTATAGAGTTCGCACTACTACCGCTCCTCGACGCCTTCCAGATACTGACGACGGAGCTCTGCCATGTACTCCTCGATGCACTCTGCCTCGAGGCGCTCGTAGGCCTCCCGTTGCTCGCGCGTGGATGCCAATAGGGGTCAACCGGAGCCAAATTTAGCACGTCAGGTTTCCCAAGGGGAAGGTCACCCGTGCCTCCAAGCCCTGGAGGCGCACCGACTCAATGGCATGTGATATCGGGGATCCCAGCAGATCCTCCTAGGTGTTGCCCGATCTTTCACAGCGAGAACCCGGGTAGATAGAATCTCCCAACAACGTGATGAACGCAGCCTGGAGAAGAGGGACAGCAGATCCTCCTAGGTGTTGCCCGATCTTTCACAGCGAGAACCCGGGTAGATAGAATCTCCCAATAACGTGATTTTTACACCTGGAACAGCCATGGATGATAGCCAAACTGCACCACAACAGCTCCAAACTTCCTCCAACCAATCTCCTTTGACCGAGAGCCAATCTCCTCCGATCTAGAGCCAAACTCCTCCGATGCAAACTGATCCGATGAGATCGATCAACAAAACCTCGCCGTGAGCAACCCAGAAATCTGATACCATATGATATGGGTCCAACCCTGCAGATCCAATAAATTGTTATCCCGATCTTTCACTGCGATAAGCCACCAGATAACTATCCTTCCAATCACGTGATGAACACGTAACCTGAAGAACATATGGATGAGTCCCAATGCACAGTAGCCCTTGACAGATTGAAGAACACCCACGCCTTTAGTTTGCATGATCACCCTTGACAATTTAAGGACTTCCACGCCTCTACTCGCATGATAACTCTTGACAGATTCAAGAACTCTCACACCTTTATTGGATAACTGGACAAACGTCCGAGACGCCGTCACACACGCCGATCCCATAGGGACGGTGATAATATGAACTTGGAGTTCTACATTATTCTGAATCAATTCTAAACTAAAGGCGCCAAAGTCCAAGCTCATGTGGAGAAGAATGGAGGCGCCAAGTGTTGTATCAAGTCAAGCAGGCCGTGAGGGATGATGTGGTGTGGAAGGCAAGCAAGACTTGATGACGGCGAGGACGTGTCATTTTCATATCACGTCACTTTTCCAGAAGACCCTCACGCGTTGGGGACAATGCTTCTTGAAGGGGGGGAGGATGATACGGGTATGGAGGCTTATGTGGAGCCCAGATTCAGGACTCCACCAAGCTAGGTGGTACGCCATCAAGGATTCTGGAGTGACACGTTAGGACGACCTACGCTATGTAATAATTAAGTCTAAGGTTGTGTCATTCATTCTATGTTAGGAAATAATGTAGCCAGATCATGTGGTGGGCCAATTAGGATTAAAAGTGTTGTGTTTGGTTTTGGGCATGTCTAAACCAAACCAAGGTAGGCCCATAGTGGGGCGCCCCAGCCCAGCAAGGGCTGGCCGGCCACCTCCCCCTCATATAAGGAGGTGGGGCGGCTAGGGTTTAGGAGGGACAAGTTTAGACTAAAGTTTAGAGTTTACCCCATTGCGTGTGTTCACGTGTATCATCCCTCCGGAGGTACGACGCTACCGTTTATCTATTATATCCGCTGCGAAGGTTCTTGTGTTCATCAAGGATTATCTAGCTCGAGGTTTGAGGCGTATCGTTCATCGATTCGTTGCTTGCTGGATTCGTTCCCTCTTCTCCAGACTGTGTTCATCACGTTGTTGGGAGATTCTATCTACCCGGGTTCTCGCTGTGAAAGATCGGGCAACACCTAGGAGGATCTGCTGGGATCCCCCTTATCAGCATGAGCCCGCACAGCCTACTCCACTGAGTGTAAGCCTGGAAGGTGCCATTCCAAAACCTCGTTTGGGTGACACGGTCAGTGATCTACACCACCCATGTCCCCAGGCCCGGTGGCGCACGCCGAGGTACTTCCATCGACAGGGGCGGATCTGCTTGTGTTGACCCTGATGCACATGCATCAGGGTAAGAAATTTTTTTACTACTACTTATGAGCTAAATTAGAGGTAGTGCATCAGGTTAGTCATCGAAACGTGCATCAGGGAGGCAGAAATATAAGTAAAAAAGGCTCAAGCTTAGCTGTGCATCAGGGACATGTTCTCTCCAGCTCCGCCCCTGTCCATCGAGGTTGTGGTGGTAGTGATAGGTCGATAAAGTGGGAGGAGCACGCGACTACATGGGAGGAGCATCTGCCTCCTCAAGCTCAGGACGGCTATGCCCAACACCAGTCCACGCTTCGGATGGGAAGAGAGGAACCAGAGGGGGATCCGGCCCTGGAGGTTTCAAAGTGGGTCTACGATGGCGTTGAGGGCGCCGACATGGATTTGAGGAATGGTGGGGTGAGAAACATTTACTCGGTCAGTCGATGGACGAGTAAAATATACATATTTGCCACTAGATTGTATAGCTGTGAGATATATTACATGGAGATTCATACATTTTTTTTTAGCAGATCACCGGAAGGTTCGACCGATCTGTGCATTGCAAAAAAAAAGTTAATTATGTATGCCCGGGATTTGATCCCTCAACCTGATCAGTCAGTGGACGGGTAAATATACTGTATAGTTGTGAGATATATTATATGGAGATTCATACCATTTTTTTCCCTCCAGCTGAGGTAAGTCACGGACACCATCCAGTAACAACTTAGACATGATTGGTTGGTGCAGGAATTAGAGATGGATAGTTTAGTACCATATTATGTACGGTAGATATAAAATTTGTCTTATTGTGTACCTTCAAAATACCAACACTTGAACCAGACGAACAATCGTCCAACTAGTAAACCGCAATCCCAAAGGCCTATCAGTTTGGTCGACCGTCATAGATCCGATTATTATGGTAGTTTTATTGTATTCATTATATTTGCAACATTTAGGTAGGGTTGCAGCCGAGATTTTTTCAGCTGTGTGGGGGTTGCCACCTAGATTTTTTGTGTTGTATCTAAAACGTTTCTTAGTTATAACTATAGATGCAATTAGAATTTTTTTTGTGCAGTTGCTAGTGTGGATACAATTTATAACTGATTTTTTTTCCAATTGCAAGTTTTGTTGCTACTTAGAATTTTCCATTTACAAGTATGGTGGCAACAAACACTTTCTATAGTTACAAATGTGGTTGCGATTGAAAATTTTCCATTTGCAAGTGTGGTTGCGGCTTAGATTTTCTCCATTTGCAAGTTGGATTGCAAGTGGGTTTTTATTTTAGTTCCAAGTAGGGTTGCAACTGGAATATTTTTCCAGTTACAAGTGCAACTGGATTTTTTTTGGTTCCACTTACAAGTGAGGCTGCAACTGACATTTTTTAACTAGAAATTTGGGTTGCAACTAAGATGTTTTTCCATTTTCCAAATAGGGTTGCAAGTGACATTTTTCCCCTTGCAAGTAAGGTTGCAACTATGATTTTTACAGCCAAATGTGGGACTGAAACTGCGTTTTCTTTTCAAGTGTTCTTAGTGGAAGTGTATTTGCGTTTTTTCCAGTTGTAAGTGAGGTTGCAAGTGAGGTTTTCCAGATGCATGTGAGTTGCTTTCAAGTTTACATCATTGTTGTGGCTGATATTGTAGTACAAGTTGAGTTTTCTTGAGGTTATAAAAATGATCACGTATTACACAATATTGGTTTCCATGGGAGTTTTTTTTCCTTTCCTGAGAACCTGATTAGATAAGAGCTAGTATCTCCTCTACACTGTAAGAGCATCTCTAGTCGCGTCCCCCAAACCGTCTCCCAAAGGGATTTGGGCGCGCCGGACGAAAAAACGTTCCCAGCCGCGTCCCTCAAAGCCGCTTTTTGTCCGGCGCGTCCCGATACGGTGTCCAGCACCCCGAGGCCGTCCCCGCCCCATAGGGGACGCACCGGAGACGCCGGACACACCGAAAAGCGAGGCGGGGAGTGGCGGGGCCGACCCGTCAGCGGCACATTGAATTTTAACCAAACCGTCACCTACCTCGCGACGGAAGTTATTGGCGCGCAGCGACGATGCAGTTCCCGCAGAGGCGCAACGAAGCGTCTCATCGCGCCTTGCTCTGCGTGCCGGCGTTAATGAGCGCCACCTCTCCCCCGCCTCCCTCCGACCTATACAACGGGCCGCCTCTCATCGTCCCTCTCACACACAAACCCTAGCGCCTCTCTCCCCAACCCTAGCCGCCACCATCTCAAGAGTCGACGCCATGGCTGGTAGAGGCGCAGGACGAGCTCGCGGCCGTGGCCGCGACAGCGGTGCACGCACGCCGTCGTCTTCATCGTCGGAGATGGACACGGAGGGGGCCGTGCTGTTCGAGTTCGTCCTCGTTCTCAAGGGCGACCCACGCGGCATCCAGAGGCTGCCGGACAGCTTCGCCGACTTCGTCGCCGGTGACGACCGCCCGGGCACGCTGCATCTGCGGGAGGATTCGTGCGGCTACTACCGATGGATCGTGGACGTGATCTACGACGCGCGCGGCAAGATGTACCTCCATATAGGCTGGGAGAAGTTCGCGCGCCACTACATCCTCCAAGCCGGCTTCGTGCTCGAGTTCTCCTACTTTGGCGACAGGGACATGAGCGTCAAGATCTTTGACGAGACGCGTTGCCGTCGGAACTACCACGTCGACAGCACCGACGAGGACGACGACTGAAGAGTGTTGTTTCTTCGCAGCGAATATATGCACGAAGGTCTCTGGTTGTTCTTCCTCGGAAGAACAAACAGGGGCACCCTCACCAGCTGGATTTTCCAGTTTGGGTGACTGGGTGTGCCCTCGGGTGTTCTTTCTTGGCAGCGAACACACCAAACCTTCAATGCCCGGCCTAGTTAGGTTTAGTTTTTTTGCAATGTTTTTTATTTGTGTCAACCATGGCTCAAACTATGTATTAGTTTGTGGAAAACCATGTTCCAAACTATATCTTCATGTAAACCACATTCCAAATTATGTATTAGTTTGTGGAATATTTCTTCTCTTTATTGAAATAAAAATGAAAAAAGAATATTTTAATGTTTGGGGCGGCGGGACGCGGCTGGGGAGCGACGACCTCCAAACGCGCACGAACGAAACACGTTCCCCCCAAACGCTCAATCCGGCGCTCTTTGAGGAGACGGTTTGGGAGACGCGACTGAAGATGCTTTAAGCTGTGAGAACGAAACAAATTTGTAGTAATGTAGGATACAAAACAAGCGAAGAGAAACGAATGAACTGAAAAAATGCCAATCGAATGGAGAAAAAAATGCAAGCACCTGAAGGAGGATGGGTAGCCTAGCTGCCTCGCATGTGCATGCCACGGTTTAGCTAAAGAGTAGGGGTGATCTAATAAAATAACCTAAATAATATACATGTACATAATGGATAAATTAGGAGCAAACAATACAAATCAACGAAATCTATTGAGAACTAACTTAATTATTCTCACTATACTGAGCCATAGTTCCACCCTTGAATATAGTTCGGCCAGCTCGCGTTAATCATCCGTTCATCACCTAACAAATAAA
Source organism: Lolium rigidum (assembly GCF_022539505.1). NCBI lineage: Eukaryota > Viridiplantae > Streptophyta > Magnoliopsida > Poales > Poaceae > Lolium > Lolium rigidum. The sequence continues at coordinate 44,262,975 of NC_061510.1, read as the reverse complement.
AAAAAGAACTCTCTCAGCGCGCGGCGGCCAGCTCGCTCGCGCGGCGGCGAGGCACGCCCGACGGCGGCCAGCATGCGCGCAGCGGCGAGGAGGATGGCGGCCAGCGCACGTGCGGCGAGGAACGCCCGACGGCGGCCAGGCACGCGCGCGACAGCGATGAGGCTCGGCGGCCAGCACGCACTGCGGCGAGGCAAGCCCGTCGGCGGCCAGCTCACCCGACGGAGCGGCACATGCGCATGGCGGCGAGGCACGCCCGGTGGCGGCCAGCGCACACACGGCGGCGACAAGCATGCGCGCGGCGGCGAGGAACCCCCAGGCGCCGGCAAGGGACGCACGCGGAAGCGATAAGGCTCGGCGGCCAGCACGCGCTGCGGCGAGGCACGCCGGCGGCAGCCAGCTCATCCGGCGGAGCGGCACAAGCGGGCGGCGGCGAGGCACGCCCGATAGCGGCCAGCGCACGCGGCGGTGCAGAGCACACGCGAGCGGCGGGGGCTTTGCTATTCGATAATTTTGGTTTGCACAATGTTTAGGACTGTGTTAATTTTGATTTGGACAAAAAAAATCATGTTTAGGCCATGATTATGGCTATTCCGTTCCGTCCCAGTTCCTCCAACCGAACACAATATGGAACCATTCCGTTTCTCGTTCCTTTCCGAACCGAACACAGGGTCGGAACCGTCCCGTGACCTCGGGACGGAACCATCCCATTCCATTCCTTCGCGTTCTGGAACCGAACACACCCTAAGAGACGGAGGGGCCGAGGAGTAGAAGTTTTACTCTAACTAATTTGAGGGAACGGCTAAGTGCGTTTTAGAAAATTAAAACAATTTTTTACTCGTCTAACTGGATTTAAGGATCGGCTAAGGGCCTGTTTGGTGTGGCTTTTTTTGGCTTTTGGCTTTGGCAAAAGCCACCAAAAGCACCTAAATAGGTGCTTTTTTTGGCTTTTGGATTTTGGAAGCCAAAAACAAAGATCCTATTCTTTTGGCTTCCAAAATCCAAAAGCCAAAAAAAACACCTATTTAGGTGCTTTTGGTGGCTTTTGCCAAAGCCAAAAGCCAAAAAAAGCCACACCAAACAGGCCCTAAAGATGCCCTAATAGTGCCAAGCTAAGATGTGAACCTGCAATCGTGCATCGTGTCACAGTGCCATGCAAAACGTATTGTTCATGGGTTCCGAGAAAGATCGAAGAGGACACACTAGCATTCCATTCTGACGTCATTGCTTGTCATCCTCCTGCGAAAAGATCTTGTCAAGGGCATGCATCGATCTGTCCCAGATCCATCCCGTGAACCGATCCGGCCATCTCTCTTCTCGTCTCTGCCTACGCCTGCATGGGTACACAGTGAGTCGTGCAATCGTATCTGAGAGAGGTGTCCCAAGCACGAACCGTCGGGAACGTGCTGGCCCAACACAAAGCTCGACTTCTTTTCAAATACTAGCTAGTACGGTGTACTTGTTTTCAAACGCCGTACGTACGTAAACCCTGCTTAGGGCATCTCCAACAGAACGATGTAAATGGACGCTGATCGACCGTTTACGTCCGTCGGACCGAAAAAGTGACCGGACCATCCGCAGCGACCTAATATGCGCCCCGGATGCGTTTCTGCGGACTCTGCGCGGACGCGCAAAGTGTCCGCTCGCGTCTAACGGATGTTTTGTCTGGCCCGCCTGAGCCAGGCGTCGATGCGTCTTTTCCGCGGTGCCAGTATGCGGCGCCGAGACGTCACTTCGGCAGTCTACGGCCGCGTAAATGGCGACGCCTCGCGTGGCGCGTGGACGTCGCCTACCTCTGCGCACGAAGTAATGGCGATGCCACGCGTGCCACGGCCATTGCCCTGCCTCCGACCTATATAAACAGGGACGCCGGCATCTCATCTCCTCCCCACTAAACCCTAGCCGCCGCACAACCTCCACCGTAGCGCTGCTGCCGCTCAGCCACCACCGAAGCCAGCATGAGCAGCGCCGGCCATGGCCAGGCTGCCGCGCCTCAACGTCCACCTCCACCTCCCACTCCACCTCCCACGGCCTCAAGCTCCGACGAGGAGTTTGACGACAACGATAGCACCGACGACCTCCTCGACCTGGTCAGGGACGCCGAGGCCCTGGCTCTCGCGGAGGAGGAAGCAGAGGAGGAGCGGGCGGCCCATGCGGCGTTCGACGCCGAGATGGAAAAACGCAGGGTGGCGGCCGCTGCAACCGCAGAGGACGATGACTCCGACATCTCATGGTCTTCCGATGACCCTGATGCTCCTACCCCGGAGGAGAAGGCGGCGGAGCAGAGAGCGTTAGTCGAGTCCTTCGAGACGCTCAAGGACGACGCCGCCAACGCGAGGCTGCGGTAGTGTTCACAGTGGCGTAAATTGTTTTACTTGCTGCCTGATGATACGTCTCCGACGTATCGATAATTTCTTATGTTCCATGCCACATTATTGATGATATCTACATGTTTTATACACATTATATGTCGTATTTATGCATTTTCCGGCACTAACCTATTAACGAGATGCCGAAGAGCCAGTTGCTGTTTTCTGCTGTTTTTGGTTTCAGAAATTCTACAAAGGAAATGTTCTCGGAATTGGACGAAATCAACGCCCAGGGTCCTATTTTTGCACGAAGCTTCCAGAAGACCGAGGGAGAAAGGAAGTGGGGCCACGAGGCGCCGCCAAAATAGGGCGGCGCGGCCCTGGCGTGTGGGGCCCTCGTGTGCCCCCCCGCGTTGCCCTTCCGCCTACTTAAAGCCTTCGTCGCGAAACCCCTAGTACCGAGAGCCACGATACGGAAAACCTATGCGAGACGCCGCCGCCGCCAATCCCATCTCGGGGGATTCTCGGAGATCACCTCCGGCACCCTGCCGGAGAGGGGAATCATCTCCCGGAGGACTCTTCACCGCCATGGTCGCCTCCGGAGTGATGAGTGAGTAGTTCACCCCTGGACTATGGGTCCATAGCAGTAGCTAGATGGTTGTCTTCTCCTCATGTGCTTCATTGTCGGATCTTGTGAGCTGCCTAACATGATCAAGATCATCTATCTGTAATTCTATATGTTGTGTTTGTCGGGATCCGATGGATAGAGAATACTATCTTATGTTGATTATCAATCTATTACCTATGTGTTGTTTATGATCTTGCATGCTCTCCGTTATTAGTAGAGGCTCTGGCCAAGTTTTTACTCTTAACTCCAAGAGGGAGTATTTATGCTCGATAGTGGGTTCATGCCTCCATTAAATGCGGGACGAGTGACAGAAAGTTCTAAGGTTGTGGATGAGATGTTGCCACTAGGGATAAAACATTGATGCTATGTCCGAGGATGTAGTTATTGATTACATTATGCACCATACTTAATGCAATTGTCTCGTTGTTTGCAACTTAATATCGGAAGGGGTTCGGATGATAACCTCGAAGGTGGACTTTTTAGGCATAGATGCATGCTTGGATAGCGGTCTATGTACTTTGTCGTAATGCCCAATTAAATCTCACAATATTCATCATATCATGTATGTGCATTGTCATGCTCTCTTTATTTGTCAATTGCCCAACTGTAATTTGTTCACCCAACATGCTATTTATCTTATGGGAGAGACACCTCTAGTGAACTGTGGACCCCGGTCCATTCTTTACATCTGAAATACAAATCTACTGCAATACTTGTTCTATTGTTTTCTGCAAACAATCATCATCCACACTATACATCTAATCCTTTGTTACAGCAAGCCGGTGAGATTGACAACCTCGCTGTTACGTTGGGGCAAAGTTCTGTGATTGTGTTGTGCAGGTTCCACGTTGGCGCCGGAATCCCTGGTGTTGCGCCGCACTACATCCCGCCGCCATCAACCTTCAACGTGCTTCTGGGCTCCTCCTGGTTCGATAAACCTTGGTTTCTTTCTGAGGGAAAACTTGCCGCTGTGCGCATCACACCTTCCTCTTGGAGTTCCCAACGGACGCGTGTTGTACGCGTATCAAACTCTTTTTCTGGCGCCGTTGCCGGGGAGATCAAGACACGCTGCAAGGGGAGTCTCCACAATCCAATCTCTTTACTTTGTTTTTGTCTTGCTTTATTTTATTTGCTACTTTGTTTGCTGCATTATATCAAAACACAAAAAAATTAGTTGCTAGCTTTACTTTATTTACTATCTTGCACTCTATATCAAAAACACAAAAAATTAGTTACTTGCATTTATTTTATCTAGTTTGCTTTATTTACTACTGCTAAAATGAGCACTCCTGAAAATACTAAGTTGTGTGACTTCACAACCACAAATAATAATGATTTCTTATGCACACCTATTGCTCCACCTGCTACTACAGCAGAATTCTTTGAAATTAAACCTGCTTTACTGAATCTTGTTATGCGAGAGCAATTTTTTGGTGTTAGTTCTGATGATGCTGCTGCCCATCTCAATAACTTTGTTGAATTATGTGAAATGCAAAAGTATAAAGATGTAGATGGTGACATTATAAAATTAAAATTGTTTCCTTTCTCTTTAAGAGGAAGAGCTAAAGATTGGTTGCTATCTCTGCCTAAGAATAGTATTGATTCATGAACTAAATGCAAGGATGCTTTTATTGGTAGATATTATCCCCCTGCTAAAATCATATCTTTGAGAAGTAGCATAATGAATTTTAAACAATTAGATAATGAACATGTTGCTCAAGCTTGGGAAAGAATGAAATCTTTGGTTAAAAATTGCCCAGCCCATGGACTGACTATTTGGATGATCATCCAAACCTTTTATGCAGGACTGAACTTTTCTTCGCGGAACCTATTGGATTCAGCTGCCGGAGGTACCTTTATGTCCATCACTCTTGGTGAAGCAACAAAGCTCCTTGATAATATGATGATTAATTACTCTGAATGGCACACGGAAACAGCTCCACAAGGTAAGAAGGTAAATTATGTCGAAGAAACCTCTTCCTTGAGTGATAAGATTGATGCTATTATGTCTATGCTTGTGAATGATAGGACTAATGTTGATCCTAATAATGTTCCGTTAGCTTCATTGGTTGCCCAAGAAGAACATGTTGATGTAAACTTCATTAAAAATAATAATTTCAACAACAATGCTTATCGGAACAATTCTAGTAATAACTATAGGCCATATCCTTATAATAATGGTAACGGTTATGGTAATTCTTATGGGAATTCTTACAACAATAATAGGAACACACCCCCTGGACTTGAAGCTATGCTTAAAGAATTTTTAGTACACAAACTGCTTTTAACAAATGCTGTTGACGAAAAGCTCAATAAAATTGATATTCTCGCTTCTAAGGTTGATAGTCTTGCCTCTGATGTTGATCTTTTGAAATCGAAAGTTATGCCTAATAAGGATATTGAAAATACAATTGTTACTACAGCAAATGCCAACCAAGTTAGAATTAATGAGAATATAAGATTGATGGCCGAATTGCATGCTAGGTGGGAAAGAAAAGAAAATGAAAAACTAGCTAAAGAGAGTAATGTAGCTAAAGTTTGGACTATTACCACCACTAGTAATGTTAATGATTCACATGTTGATGCACCTCCTACTATCAATGGTCAAACAATTGGTGTTGGCAATGTTTCCACTTCTAATGCAAAGCTCGCAAAGCTGCACTGAAGCTGCTAAAACTGCTGAAATTGCCCGTGATAAAACTGCTGAAATTTTTTCCAACATTGGGGATGATGATCCCATTGCTTTAGATTATAATGGTTTGGATTTTGATGATTGCCACATCTCTGAAGTTATAAAGTTCTTACAAAAACTTGCTAAGAGTCCCAATGCTAGTGCTATAAACTTGGCTTTCACAAAACATATTACAAATGCTCTCATAAAAGCTAGAGAAGAGAAACTAAAACTTGAAACTTCTATTCCTAGAAAGCTAGAGGATGGTTGGGAGCCCATCATTAAGATGAAGGTCAATAACTTTGATTGTAATGCTTTATGTGATCTTGGTGCAAGTATTTCCGTTATGCCTAAGAAAATTTATAATATGCTTGACTTGCCACCATTGAAAAACTGTTATTTGGATGTTAATCTTGTTGATAATGCTATAAAGAAACCTTTGGGGAGAGTTGATAATGTTCGCATTACCGTTAACAATAACCTTGTCCCCGTTGATTTTGTTGTCTTGGATATTGAATGCAATGCATCTTGTCCCATTATATTGGGAAGACCTTTTCTTCGAACTGTTGGTGCTACCATTGATATGAAGGAAGGTAATATTAAATATCAATTTCCTCTCAAGAAAGGTATGGAACACTTCCCTAGAAAGAGAATGAAGTTACCTTTTGATTCTATTATTAGAACAAGTTATGATGTTGATACTTCGTCTCTTGATAACACTTGATATACACTTTCTGCGCCTAGCTGAAAGGCGTTAAAGAAAAGCGCTTATGGGAGACAACCCATGTTTTTACTACAGTATTGTTGTTTTATATTTGAGTCTTGGAAGTTGTTTACTACTGTAGCAACCTCTTCTTATCTTAGTTTTGTGCATTGTTGTGCCAAGTAAAGTCTTTGATAGTAAGGTTCATACTAGATTTGGATTGCTGCGCGATAGCAGATTTCTTTGTCTGTCACGAATTTCGACCTGCCTCTCTGTAGGTAGCTCAGAAAAATATGCCAATTTACGTGCGTGATCCTCAGATATGTACGCAACTTTCATTCAATTTGGGCATTTTCATTTGAGCAAGTCTGGTGCCTCAATAAAATCCATCTTTACGGACTGTTCTGTTTTGACGATTCTGCCTTTTATTTCGCATTGCCTCTTTTGCTATGGTGGATGAATTTCTTTGTTCCATTAATGTACAGTAGCTTTATGCAATGTCCGGAAGTGTTAAGAATGATTGTGTCACCTCTGAACATGTTAATTTTTATTGTGCACTAACCCTCTAATGAGTTGTTTCGAGTTTGGTGTGGAGGAAGTTTTCAAGGATCAAGAGAGGAGGATGATACAATATGATCAAGGAGAGTGAAAGCTCTAAGCTTGGGGATGCCCCGGTGGTTCACCCCTGCATATTTAAGAAGACTCAAGCGTCTAAGCTTGGGGATGCCCAAGGCATCCCCTTCTTCATCGAAACCATTATCAGGTTCCTCCCCTGAAACTATATTTTTATTCCATCACATCTTATGTACTTTGCTTGGAGCGCCGGTTTGTTTTTGTTTTTGTTTTGTTTGAATAAAATGGATCCTAGAATTGATTGTGTGGGAGAGAGACACGCTCCGTTGTTGCATATGGACAAATATGTCCTTAGGCTTTACTCATAGTATTCATGGCGAAGGTTGAATCTTCTTCGTTAAATTGTTATATGGTTGGAATCGGGAAATGCTACATGTAGTAATTCTAAAATGTCTTGAATAATTTGATACTTGGCAATTGTTGTGCTCATGTTTAAGCTCTTGCATCATATACTTTGCACCTATTAATGAAGAAACACTTAGTGCTTGCTAAATTTGGTTTGCATATTTGGTCTCTCTAAAGTCTAGATAATTTCTAGTATTGAGTTTGAACAACAAGGAAGACGGTGTAGAGTCTTATAATGTTTACAATATGTCTTTTATGTGAGTTTTGCTGCACCGGTTCATCCTTGTGTTTGTTTCAAATAACCTTGCTAGCCTAAACCTTGTATAGAGAGGGAATACTTCTCATGCATCCAAAATCCTTGAGCCAACCACTATGCCATTTGTGTCCATCATACCTACCTACTACATGGTATTTCTCCGCCATTCCAAAGTAAATTGCTTGAGTGCTACCTTTAAAATTTCCATTCTTTACCTTTGCAATATATAGCTCATGGGACAAATAGCTTAAAAACTATTGTGGTATTGAATATGTACTTATGCACTTTATCTCTTATTAAGTTGTTTGTTGTGCGATAACCATGTTTTCACGGGGACGCCATCAACTACTCTTTGTTGAATATCATGTGAGTTGCTATGAATGTCCGTCTTGTCTGAAGTAAGGAAGATCTACCACTTTAATGGTTAGAGCATGCATATTGTTAGAGAAGAACATTGGGCCGCTAACTAAAGCCATGAATCATGGTGGAAGTTTCAGTTTTGGACATATATCCTCAATCTCATATGAGAACACTAATTGTTGCTACATGCTTATGCATTAAAGAGGAGTCCATTATCTGTTGGCTATGTTGTCCCGGTATGGATGTCTAAGTTGAGAATAATCAAAAGCGAGAAATCCAAAATGCGAGCTTTCTCCTTAGACCTTTGTACAGGCGGCATGGAGGTACCCCTTTGTGACACTTGGTTAAAACATGTGTATTGCAATGATCCCGGTAGTCCAACCTAATTAGGACAAGGTGCGGGCACTATTAGTATACTATGCATGAGGATTGCAACTTGTAAGATATAATTTACATGATACATATGCTTTATTACTACCGTTGATAAAATTGTTTCATGTTTTCAAAATAAAAGCTCTAGCACAAATATATCAATCGATGCTTTCCTCTTTGAAGGACCTTTCTTTTACTTTTATGTTGAGTCAGTTCACCTATTTCTCTCCACCTCAAGAAGCAAACACTTGTGTGAACTGTGCATTGATTCCTACATACTTGCATATTGCACTTGTTATATTACTCTATGTTGACAATTATCCATGAGATATACATGTTATAAGTTGAAAGCAACCGCTGAAACTTAATCTTCCTTTGTGTTGCTTCAATACCTTTACTTTGATTTATTGCTTTATGAGTTAACTCTTATGCAAGACTTATTGATGCTTGTCTTGAAGTACTATTCATGAAAAGTCTTTGCTTTATGATTCATTTGTTTACTCATGTCATTACCATTGTTTTGATCGCTGCATTCATTACATATGCTTACAATAGTATGATCAAGGTTATGATGGCATGTCACTCCAGAAATTATCTTTGTTATCGTTTACCTGCTCGGGATGAGAAGGAACTAAGCTTGGGGATGCTGATACGTCTCCGACGTATCGATAATTTCTTATGTTCCATGCCACATTATTGATGATATCTACATGTTTTATACACATTATATGTCGTATTTATGCATTTTACGGCACTAACCTATTAACGAGATGCCGAAGAGCCAGTTGCTGTTTTCTGCTGTTTTTGGTTCCAGAAATCCTACAAAGGAAATATTCTCGGAATTGGACGAAATCAACGCCCAGGGTCCTATTTTTGCACGAAGCTTCCACAAGACCGAGGGGGAAAGGAAGTGGGGCCACGAGGCGCCGCCACAACAGGGCGGCGCGGCCCAGCCCCTAGGCCGCGCGGCCCCGGCGTGTGGGGCCCTCGTGTGGCCCCCGCGTTGCCCTTCCGCCTACTTAAAGCCTTCGTCGCGAAACCCCCGTATCGAGAGCCACGATACGGAAAACCTTATCGAGACGCCGCCGCCGCCAATCCCATCTCGGGGATTCCGGAGATCACCTCCGGCACCCTGCCGGAGAGGGGAATCATCTCCCGGAGGACTCTTCACCGCCATGGTCGCCTCCGGAGTGATGAGTGAGTAGTTCACCCCTGGACTATGGGTCCATAGCGGTAGCTAGATGGTTGTCTTCTCCTCATGTGCTTCATTGTCGGATCTTGTGAGCTGCCTAACATGATCAAGATCATCTATCCGTAATTCTATATGTTGTGTTTGTCGGGATCCGATGGATAGAGAATACTATGTTATGTTGATTATCAATCTATTACCTATGTGTTGTTTATGATCTTGCATGCTCTCCGTTATTAGTAGAGGCTTTGGCCAAGTTTTTACTCTTAACTCCAAGAGGGAGTATTTATGCTTGATAGTGGGTTCATGCCTCCATTAAATCTGGGACAGTGACAGAAAGTTCTAAGGTTGTGGATGTGCTGTTGCCACTAGGGATAAAACATTGATGCTATGTCCGAGGACGTAGTTATTGATTATATTACGCACCATACTTAATGCAATTGTCTGTTGTTTGCAACTTAATACTGGAAGGGGTTCGGATGATAACTCGAAGGTGGACTTTTTAGGCATAGATGCATGCTTGGATAGCGGTCTATGTACTTTGTCGTAATGCCCAATTAAATCTCACAATATTCATCATATCATGTATGTGCATTGTCATGCTCTCTTTATTTGTCAATTGCCCAACTGTAATTTGTTCACCCAACATGCTATTTATCTTATGGGAGAGACACCTCTAGTGAACTGTGGACCCCGGTCCATTCTTTACATCTGAAATAAAAATCTACTGCAATACTTGTTCTACTGTTTTCTGCAAACAATCATCATCCACACTATACATCTAATCCTTTGTTACAGCAAGCCGGTGAGATTGACAACCTCGTTGTTACGTTGGGGCAAAGTTCTGTGATTGTGTTGTGCAGGTTCCACGTTGGCGCCGGAATCCCTGGTGTTGCGCCGCACTACATCCCGCCGCCATCAACCTTCAACGTGCTTCTTGGCTCCTCCTGGTTCGATAAACCTTGGTTTCTTTCGGAGGGAAAACTTGCCGCTGTGCGCATCACACCTTCCTCTTGGGGTTCTCAACGGACGCGTGCTGCACGCGTATCACCTGACAAGAGGACGCAGCGGCGCACCGAGCCCTAGCAGCTGCACGGGGGGCGGCGGAGAAGCAGACGAGGGAGTGACGCAACGACGGGGCCGGCCCGTCAGGCAGCAAGTAGTCTAGGCTTCTAGAACTACTTTGTATAGTTTGAATGTACTACTTTCTATGCTTTCTAAATATGTTGCAAATCTAAAAATGGGTCGTCCCGCTGGGAGCACATCCAGACGCAAACGGACGCGCGGACAAAATATGTCCGTGGGGCGACGCAAACGGACGCTCGCGACCACTTTTGGGCGTCTGATATGCGTCGCCCCGTTGGAGATGCTGTTATTAGAAAACACCGTGCGTTCAGGAAAGAATATTGCTGGTACAAGAGAAAGCTCTATATGTTTGCTTCAATACAAAATTCATATCTTTTGGTTCATCTAAAAAAGAAAAGCAAGAAAAAATACGAAAACAAATTAGTCAACCAAAGAGTGGATCATTCATAGGTTAGGGTTAGGCACTTCCTTGTAACCTTCGTGAGAGTAGAAAGCCAAATTGATGTATGGCTAGGTTTCGGTAGAAGCCCTCGTTAGGATATTCTAGGCTGGTTAGTTGCTATACCACTCGCCCTCCCATGCGATTTAGGGTTAGCCGCCGCCCCCCTTCTGCTGCCGCGAGATTTCAGCTGGGCAAACCCGTGCGGGGGGGGGGGTATGGCGATAGGGAACCCCTCTATCGCGGCTTGGAGGCGCGGCGGCCCTGGCTTTGGACATCGAGAGAGTGCACCTCGGGACGGCGTGTGCTTGGCAATGGTGCCAACATCGCAGCGAGGTGGCCTCCTCCACGGTTGGTTTTCTTCCTCGTCGGTGCAAATGATTCCGGTCAGTGGTGGTGCTACCTCACGAAGGCTTCTCAGTGGCGGACCGTTTGGCCAGTGGTGTATGGCGGTCCATGGTGACGAATAAGGATGGAAATTTTACACATGGGTAGGGTATGGGTACACTTTTATGCCCATGGGTAGTACCCATACCCTGCCCGCTATGTCATGGGGAGGGCACGGGTATAGCCGCGTACCCGCGGGCATACCCATACCCTGCCCGTTTATTATCAATTTCTTATGTCATACATCTAATTTTGTTGACTTATGAGTTAAAATATGAGAATGTGTTCTTTATATTTTGTTAATTTTTATGTATTCAACTACCTGTTATTGAGTTGAGATAATTCATTTTTTCAATAAAATTTGTTGTCGAGAAATGTAAAATTGCGAGTGATTTGTATACAATTTGACCTATCCACCGGGTACCCGCCGGGTATGGGTATGGGTAAAGTTTTATACCCGTGGGTACGGGTATGGGTGGAAGTTTGTACCCATTGACTATAGGGGCATGTGTATGGTATTGCTCTACCCTGCCCATACCCTATCCATTGCCATCCTTAGTGACGAAGGGATGGTGGTCAATTGGTGAAGCAGGCGAGGATCAAATCATCTCCGGTGGCGCTTGTGGGTATCGTATTCCTGGTTGGACCAATGGTGGGGCCGTCTCTCGCTCCATTGATTTTGGTGGAAACCACAGATACGGGGGAGGCCACCATTTACGACGGCGTCCATGGGTGTCGTAGTCATTGTTAGAGGCGTCGATGGGGCATCCCGGATCGTATGATGGCGATGTAAGAGGTGTCCACCTCGTGGGGGGGGGGGGGCATCATCTTTAAAAACATTCATCCGCTCTCCGCGTGCTTCTCGCGCGGGGAACAACACGGAGCGGCATATGGCATGTACGATCTATGATGACGACTCTTGGCAACGGAAACTCGCAGGGCGGTGGTAGCATCTGGCATCGTGGCGACATCGACAGCTGGTCTAGCAAGACCAATGCATTGATTCTTATATAAGATGGGTCAGCGGAAGATGGTGCCAATGACTGTTTGAGCATGTGCAATGGTGTTTGGGTCAATGCCTGTTTGGGTCAGCGTTCAGTGTTTGCTAGAATGATTTGTGTTCCGAACTCACTGTTGGGCGTTTTGGTGAGGCCACCGGTTATCAGTTGATGAACGTAGGAGTGAGGTCCAGGCATTAGGCCCCGACATGACGACGACCCCCTTCATCAAGTTTATAGGTGTTGCGACATATGTCGTTAGTGAGGCAGCTTCGGTTCGGTTTGATCTTTATATTTTCCTTGTAAGGATCCGTTGAATACTGAATTTGGCACTTCTACTCCACCTTTTATGCTAGGGCATTATGAATGCATTACTTAGCGGCGAGGACCCTTAACCCTAAAGAGATACCCCGTCCCTTAATATAATAAGGCGTTATTACAGGAGGAGGCGTTTTGGCTCATAGGAGACCATTTGCACCCATTATGCAAAATAACTAAAAAATAATTTTAAAAATGTTAAGAAATTCTGACATAAAATTTATGGTGTACATCGTGAAATTTTATGTTCATACACAAATTTCGTGAAAAAGTAACAATTTATGTGGCATGTACAAAAAAGACAGAAAAATGTTCTGTATGAAGTCATGTTGTATCATCAAATTTTGTCCTTTTTACACGAGACACAGCAAAAAAAAGTTTTTTTTTTCTGAAAACTTGTGTACGAATATAAAATGTCTAGATCTACATTCAAAATTTTATTTTAGAATTTTTTGACATTTCAAAATGTATTTGCACACAACGGGTTCATATGCTCCCATGAGGCAAAGTGGATTTCCCGTTATTACATCTAATATATGATCATATTGAATGTAGTAACATCTTATAGTATAGTACGGTGGATGATTAAAAGTATGAACCGAGTTTTCCCAAAGCAAAAGTACAAAAAAATTCTTTTGGGGCCTACTGTTGTCAGCTACAGAATGTAGCCTGAAAGAAGCCCAGTCTCAGCTACGAACAGTAGTGACGAGGGAGGTTCGTCACGTAGCGTCTTGTGCTGCCTGCTTCTCTGGACCCGCCACCGGCAATCGTTAAACCGAGCCCTTTTTGTTTTTTGCTACCCAGCTACAGTGTCGATCTGCAAACACAGTACAAAACGATTTGTCTATACTGCACAGTACAACATAAGATAATTTTCTTTCTCTTCTGTTTCTGCGACGCAGCCTCCAGCCACATCCCAGGTTAATGGCCACACGCGAGCTCGAGAAGATCGATGTCCCAGATGCAAAACGTATTATCTAGCAGGGCAAGATCGAGATGACCAAGAATGCACGTAGTTCTCACTGTGCACACGGCAAATAAAATACCATATCCATCCGGATCGAATCAGTTCATGCATATAGTAGAGTTGCAGATTGATGTAACTGAAGCTTGCACACACATTCGTCGTGATGGACTTCTCCTTGGAGAGAGATAGCTAGATGCTGCTGCCTGAGACTACTCATAGTGGGAGTAACATAGCTAGTAACATCACACACCCCAAATCATTTTGGTGACATGGCATGGTAATAAATGAAGAAAGAGAGTGAGGTGGTAACTAGCTATGTTACCATAACATCACACTTCTCAAGACAAAATGAGTCTACAATCTAATAAATATAGCATGCATGATACCACATATAAGTAACTATCCACTATGGAGGTAGTAACATAGGGTAGTAACATGTGCCATGTTACTACTTTATGTTACTTCCCACTATGACTAGTCTGACATGCAGTAATAGCTAACTAGCTAGCCAGCTACGTACCGGCCGGCCAGTTCATAGTCATAGGGATTAGGGACTGATGCGCTGTGTATCTATAGTACGTTGGGGATCCAGCACTATCAAGCATGATCATGCATGCATGCGCCTATTGTGTACGTAGTCACGCATAGGGAGTGGTGCATCATGTGAAAGATTTCTTCAAAATATAATGCAATGTAATCGTGTGAAAAAAAATGATAACGAGCTGATCCTTTGAATCAAACGATGCACAAAGGAAAGATTTCTAAGGATCATAAACCTCCAAATTTCCGCTGGGATTACTTTGAACCAAAGGAGAATGAAGTGTATGGGCGTATGGGGTTACATGAAATGGCCAACGAATACACACTTCATACTAAGGTTCATTATAGCGCGGATGTTTATACGATGGACGGTTGAGAGTACAAAAATGACAAGTTGGCTTGTCCTTACTCCAATTGTAACCAAACACTATGTGGAAAAATAGTTTTATTGAGTTAAAAAAATATTGAAATATTAGACATGTATATGTTGGTGTCAGTTGGTTCTTTGCAAACTTTAATGGACAAAACCCAAATATTGTGGCATTACCTTCAAAGAAAAGTTAAGTGTCAAATTTGTTGTTTATTTGAGTGTCAACTTTAGTCCGATTGTAACAAAATGAGCCTCTTATCCACCACTAAATCATTTCCAACGCCTAAATTATAACTTAGTTTGCTATACATCAAAATAAGCCAATAAAGTTGGCCTTAACCACAACACCAAAAAGAGCTTAACCACACAAGACTCACATGTCAGGCAAAGACTAAAGTTTAGTGAACTGATTGTGCTGAGAGGGAAGGGTCATCACGGCCCGATCATTGTTTTTTACCTATCATGCTATACATAATGACTTTGACATCCATTTCAAATGCATATCCCACATTTTTGTGTTTATGCGAACTCTAGGGAATGGGTTCCAATTTATTGTTGGGCCTTTGGTTTACAATACAAGTCGTAACGAGTGCTCACCAAAAGGATTTGGTAACTAATAGGTTATATAACAAGTAGTTTCAATATTAGGGATTATTAAGAAACAAGTAAATGTATTTCCAATTGTGTTTTTCAATGTGCTCTTCCGTTGACATTTATACTTGGCAAATCTGTATCTTTCTGCAAATTGGGCGAATTTTTACATACTCGCATTTCACGAGGTATGAAAATGTAAAAATATTATGTGGAACCACCTCGTTAAAATTCAGACGGATTTGACGTTAGTGAAATTTTAGCTGGTACTATCTTAGGATTCTCGTGTGTCTTCTTTTTTTACATGAGGGTAATTAATAGCAAGAAATATATGTCTGAATTCACCTTTTTTTCTCGAAATGGAGACAGTGCCCCGGCCGCTACATCAAACGATGCATGCGACCTTTTATTGCCTTATTAAAATTCAAATATTACAGAAAATTACATATCGGGTTTTCCGAGCAACCATCTCTAACCGGTTGCACCTACTAACCGAATCCGTTGGCTTCTCTATGAATAATAGTTTCTTCCTTGAATAAAACCGTGTAATTATATATGTTCTATGTTGAATGCAGTTAATCGAGAGTTTTAGACGGGATGTTTCTCTTTAACTGCCACACACACATACATGCAAATAACCCTAGGCGCTGCCGGGGAAGCAGACGAACGGGAGTCGCTGGTGGTCAGGTGAGCGCTGCAAGACCCAAATGACCTCCGAGGAGCAGAGGCAAGGCGCCAAACATCCATCGAGGAGCACACCGCGCCGACTCCCACTCAACGCACCGCACACAAACGGTCGGACAGTGGTCAACCCATCGGTCTTAACTGAAGGGCACAGTAAGTTGTTAGAACTAGTACATGTTGAGCAAGCTCAAATATCTGCAGCAGAGAGGCACGCACGCTACCCAAGGGACCGTATCCAGACTGAAAATGCTACGCGTACGCACGCATGACGCATGCATATGATATGACGAGGCTACACATAGTTAGATACGAGTAGAAGAAAACTGAGCAACATGTCAGGTGAGTGAAGCAACACACACGCATAGAGTAGTCTAGTCTGTTACACCTACGTGCCGTACAGGCTACATAGATCGACATGAGTAGACAGTAATCCGTAGTATATATGCATGCACATGCTCCCTCTCCCTCCTACCTCCTTTAATTAACTCAGTTTAGTAGATAGTTAGAGCATCTCCAGTCGCGTCCCCCAAACCGTCCCCCAAAGCGATTTGGGCCGCGCCGGACAAAAAAAGCGTTCCAGCCGCGTCCCCCAAAGCCCATTTTTGTCCGGCGCGGCCCGATATGGTGTCCGGCGCCCCGAGCCCGTCCCCGTCCCACAGGGGACGCTCCGGGGACGCCGGACACAACGAAAAGCGAGACGGGGAGTGGCGGGGCCGACGCGTCAGCGGCACGGAAGGCTAAAACCCCGTCGCCTACCTTTGGTCAAGCGACGTTAATGGCGTCCCTGTTTTCCCAGGCGACGCAGGGACGCGTCTCGTCGTGCATGGCCGCGTGGCTGTCCGCGCCGGAGTTATTGCGTGCAACCACCCGCTGCCGCCGCTGTTTTAAGACGCCCTCCAGTTATCGCCGCTCATCATAATCCTTCTCGTCGCCGCCGCCTCCCCCTTCCCGGATCCTCTCCTCGCCGCTCAAAAAATGTCGAGCTCGTCCTCCCGCAAGATCGCCGCGGCGAGCGGCTTCGGCCGCGGCAGCCTCACCGTGGCGGAGGCGTGGGCGCCGTACCACGCCCGGTATCCGGTCCCGACGGACATGCGGCTGCCAAGCAGCCGGCGGCTGGAAGATGGCCGTGAACGGCATTGGCATCCCGCCGCCGCCGAAGCCAGACACGCAGCAATGGCGGGACGCCATCAAGGCCCGTCGGGCTCAACTCACCGCCGAGGAGCGGGCGGATCCGACATGGGCGGCCAAGGACAACGACGACTGGTGGGTCACGTACTTCAAGGCCAAGTACGACGTCGAGATGCACAGCACCACCGGCCTCATCGGCGGGCCCAACGAGCTGGAACGGGGAAGGCCGCGCCCTGTTCTGGGGCGTTCCGGGGCGCACCCTCGAGAACGTCATCCGCGGCCTCCGCAACGGCGCTCCAAGGCTGGAGATGCCGTCGTCGCCGCCGCCGTCTCCTCAATGGCAGCCGAGGAGGACGACGTACTCGCCCTCCTCGCACTCTTCTTCCTCGGGGCCGGCGCGATCGACGTCGTCCTCGTCGTACCGGTCGGCGCCGTACACCGTTCCCAAACGGGAGGTCAAGGAGGAGCCGGCGACGCCCGTCAACACGAGGCGTGGCGGTAGCGGCAGCGGGCGGCAGCAAGGGAGGCGCGGCGGCGCCCTCCTCATCCCGAAGCCGGAGGTGAAGGAGGAGCCGGAGGAAGCGTCGCGAGCGGCGCTGCCGGCGGAGTACGAGCGGCAGCAGCGGCTCATCGCCGGCAGCCGACGACCCCGAGGACTGCCCGGGGCTGCGGGCGGCGTTCTTGGCGTCCATGGACGACAAGGACGCCCGGAGGGGCAACTCTGGACGCGGCGATCGCCATGTCCATCCGCGACTCCGGCAAGCCGCTGGTGGACCTCACCGACGACGGCGAGGCAGGACCAAGCGGCTTGGTGAAGGACGAGCCCGTGGACGAGCCCGTCGACGAGCGCGTCAAGCGGGAGGTCGTCACCGACGAGATGTACAACTTCCAGCGAGTACTACGACGCCTCCGGCCGCCGCAAGTGGTTCTAGATTAGGTTTAGTTTTAAAGTTAGTCAAATTTCGTTCGAATCTATGTAAATTTGGACGAATCTAATCGAATCTAGTCAAGTTTAAAATTTGCGAAATTTTGTTTGGGGGACGCGACTGGGGAGCGACGTCCTCCAAACGCGGCACGAACGAAACACGTCCCCCAAACGCTCAATCCGGCACGGTTTGGGGGACGGTTTGGGGGACGCGACTGGAGATGCTCTTATACTAAATCCAAGTCGATTAAAAGAGAACGAGTAGAGCACTAATTAATACATAGCTGCGAGAGCTAGGTTTTATTTTCCGATAAAAAATATATATTAATATCAGGATGATACCAATTCAGTAAGAACATAGTATATGGAGCCAGTCTAGACATAAAAAATGCACTCACTTGAAAAAACAAAAGAAGAAAACAAAATCCCGTCGAAGCAACCAGAGACTCGCAGCAGCTAGAGCAGTAGACACTAGTGGAAAACGGGGCAACGGGCCCGATTTGTTTGGGCCTTCAGTCCCGGTTTGCAAACCGGGACCAACAAGGCGGGACTAAAGGGTCCCCCTTTAGTCCCGGTTCAAAGATGCACCGGGTCCAAAGGCATAGCCACGTGGTGCGGCCAGGGCGCTCGAGGTGGAGGGCCTTTGGTCCCGGTTCGTGGTACGAACCGGGCCTGGAGGTTCTCTGCCGCGGCAGCAAATTGCTATTTCTCTGCCGCGGCACAGGTTTAGGGTGGAGCAGCGTTCTCTGCCACGGCAGAGAACCGGGCGTTTCTCGCCGCGGAAGAGTTTCAGCAATGCATATATCATTCAAGAAACCACAAAATATCGTCGTGAATATATAGACATCGTCAACAGTACACGTAATGCATGCATATTTACAATATAAAGTCGGATCTCTTTACTAAATCTATTTGCCTTTACGAAGTTGATCAAGATCTACGACCTCCCGATAGTGCTCTCCAGTTGGGGCAATGGCCTCGTTAAGAAAGAATCCCGCGATTTTCTCTTGAATTGCTCGTATGCGATCCTCCGTTATGAGAGTGTCCCGCAGGCGTATCATCTATATTTAAAAAAGGAGATCAATATATATATGAATGGAACTCAATACAATTGATGGTACTAAGATTAATTGTGAAATGTTGTTAACGTACACGAGTGTGGAGTATAGCTTCCTCCGCATCCCTAGGATAGGCCATCTCACGAATGAAGTCGCAGACGTAGTATCCACATAAGTTATTCCCGGGCTCCTGCCTCATACACTTTACGAAAAAATAGTTCGATCAAACTAATAATCAAGCATCGTATTGAAAGAAAATATCATAGAGTTTCACGGACATAGCTATATATATAGTACTATTTACAGGGTAATCTTTAAATGTAAGCTCCGGTTTCCATTTACCCGGAACAGTATTGATGAACCGTTTCCAAGCCCTGTCCGGCAAAAAAAAATGAGTAAATGAGTTATTGATTAGTTGATGATATCGTCGAATTAGAACAGATGAAGATGCCAATACGAAATTGATTGAAATTACCTCTGGAGCATGGCAGCCATGTTCGCCCATTCCGCATGTTCTTTACGTTTCGAGTCCATGACATTTACGACTCCTTTGTGAAGATCAATGATTAAGAGAATAAAGTGGAATCTGCACAAGCATAACTCAATGATTACGAGAATAAAGTGGAAGCTGCACAAGCATCATGTATGTTATAACACTCACTTGAAGTTAGGGAAAGAATATATCCTCTTTGTTTGCTTGCTTCACTAAAAACCTTAGCATGTTGTCCTCTGTGTTCTTGGGGTACTGTCGAACCGTAACTTCATGAACTGTGTCTGGGTCAATGAACCCCATGTCGTGGAGCTTGTAACTCTTAAGCTGTCGCAGTTACAGTCATTGGCTCTGTGCCATCAATAGCTCTTGCAACTCTATCCCACAGTACCTGCGAAAATTGCACCATCTGTCCTGTTCCAGGTCCAACATATTTGGTCCCCAAGCCTCGCGTAAGGTCAGCGGGATCGACGTACGGATTTCCCGCGTTATCGAAGTCCTCTGATGTCTCCTCCTGTGGTCGGCTTGTATCTCCGATTGCATAGATTTGATGATATTTTGAACTTTGACCTTTGTTGGAATCGGTGACACCGTCGTATAGATCGGCGAAGACCTCTCCAACAATACTGGATTTGTCGATGAAGCTGAAGTTGTCGACGCTGTCCGAGTCGCTGCTTATATTGGAGTCCGCAGACGACTCGAAGGACATGTTGCCGAAGATCTTGGCGAGCTTTTCGCTTGTCGTAGTTCTGACGAAGCGTGGCGGTGAAATCTCCTCATCGCCTGTCTCGAACGATGATGATGAATCCAAAAAATCGGAATCAACCGCTGACAATCCCGACGAAATCGGAACCTCGAGACGATACAATCCTTCCTTCTCGACGCGGAAGTGGAACTTTCCGAACGTCATCTCCATGGGTCCTCCAGATACGCATATGCATCCAAACGGGAGGGCGGGTGAGGAACAAAATCAACTAGATCAGTTTCGATCTGTTTACCTCTATCCATCGCGTTGCTTGCTACCGAAGAAGTCGACGATCTTGAACGTGCCATCGAGATCAAATCATTATCGCCTCTAATTCCCACAGACGGCGCCAATTGACAAGGGATTAACTTGTCAATGGCTACGAATTGTAGACTAGGGTTTAGTTGGAAGTAGAGGACAAGTAGATCTCGAGGGTTTCAACCGGAAAAGTACTTGACTGTTTAGAAAACTAGGGTTGCACTGACAATAGAATCGGTCCTCTCTTTGTCCCTCGACTCCCCCTTATATAGGAGGCGGAGCCGAGGGTTTTGTGATACACAAGCTACAGAGTTCGGGAGACTATTTGAGTCCGTCCCGTAATAGTTACAAGTCAATATTCCTAATACAATTTTATCTTTCCAAACTATCTCGTGACTGGGCTCCCGGGCTTTATAATCTTCGGGTCATGGGCCTTCAGTAAAACCCCGGGTACCATCTTCGGCAGACCCATTGGGGATGCCTATGTCATTCGGGAACTTTTATCTCATATAAGCACACACACTTGAGCTTGTCCTCTTTCTGCATAGAGGATTAGGTTTTTCTCTCATTGAGAGCATTTACTTATTTGCTATTTACTTTCCACACTTTATTTATATATACCTAAAACACAGAAACTGTTACTTTATTATTATTGATTTCTTATTATTTTTCTAACCAAAACCTTCAGCTCCTCGTGGGTTCGACAACTTTTTTTTATTGAAAAGTACTACAATTGATCTCATGCACTTGGGAGCCATCAATACCCGCCGCTTTTTTTTTCTCATGCCGCATACAATATGACGCGCACTCTCGTACGCGACACACGTGCAAAAACACCTCAGTACACAGACAGCGGATAATTTAGAGTCATGCACATATAAGGTGCGACACATTATTTTTGTTGCTGTGTTTCGTGCATAAATCGATGGCAGAAAAGTTAATCATGATTAGTGCTAAGAAATATTATTTCAATACAGTTGAAAAATAGAGAACTCAATTCACTTGAATCAATTGTTCATTCAGTTATATCGAATTATATTGCAATCACTTACCCCAGTCAATGGGGTAGTTTAAATTCTATTAACAAAGGGAAAAAGAGCTAATCTCATAAGCCCCTCTCTGATGAGGAGATATATAACTAAGAAAACTAACTACAAAGGATACTACCAACTACACCTAGATCTGTTGAGCGCCTCTCTATGATGAACAAGTTATTGATTGCGTGAGCGGATGCTAATTTACATCCTATCATTTGAAGGCTAGATGACGACATCATCATCACCGCCCATCTACGCACCATCTTGCACATGCCTATGTTGACGACAATCGGTACAAAGAGATGGCTAGTTGACTGATTTCTTGCACATACAAACTCCCTTCTAGACCCATACCTCGCCCAAACTTATCGAAGTTGTATTTTTTATATACTTAGTTAACCTTGAGACTAAAAATAACTTTTACTCTTCAGCTTGTCATACATTGTGTCCATTTTTAGAATATGCGTAGGATAGTATGGTATCGTTTTTATATCGGGATACTATTAATAGCATGATATGTATCAGGTTACGACTAAGATACTACCATATGAAAATACTACCGCGATACGTATCAATTGGCTACAGTAGTGTCATAAAATCGTAAAACACTATGATACGTATGAAGATACTAACAACCATGCCCCTAGACTCATAAATATACGTAGCCTTTAGTCTTACATTGAAACCAGCAAGGTATAAGTACATCTTTATGTCTCATGCATAAACCAAACTTACACAAGTCTTGAACTCTTTTAAATTACACTTAGGACATGTTAATGTTGTCCTATGAAATCTTGATCTTACATTTTCAACACTCAACTCGGTACATGTGAGCAAAAAGCAGATGGTCATATTTTTGCACCACCGTTTGGGCTTATTATCGTTCCCCATTTTTTGTTGCAAGAGTTTTTCCACCATCCTATATTTTTGTTGAGGTATTGCACATTTTAAATAAAATTATTTAGGGTACAAGCTTGACTTTTTCCCCCATATTTTTGTTGAGTAATTTTACATTTCAAATCAAATTATCTAGGGTGGTACACGACTTGACTTTCTGTCCCTATATTTTTGTTGAGTAATTGTACATTCAAAATAAAATTATTTAGGGTGGTACATGGCTTGAATTTTTGTTCCAATATTTTTTGTGTAATTGTACATTCAACTTCTATTTGTTTGTCGAGTTCGTGTCTTGGTGGTAAAGTCGTTATTTTGCATAGAGGAGGTGGCCATGATCAGAAGAGAGGGAGGGAGAGAGAGATGGAGAGAGAGAGAGGGAGAGAGAGGGAGAGAGAGAGAGAGAGAGGGAGTGATCCACGTGACAATGGTCTCGACCAATAAGGGCGCATCAACCAAGGTGAACATAAGTTTGAGATTTTGTGAGAGTTTGAGACAAGAGATAGGAAAAAACTAAGCACAACTTTATATCTGGGAGAAAACTGAGCAAAACTAAGGTACCAATGACACGAATATAGAAAACAGACTAATGAATTCAATTTTTTAGTACTTAAAAAATGGAAACTGTGTGTTTTGTACAAAAAAATACATCTGATCTACATGAAATTGTTTGCAATTCAAAGATACATGATTGTGCCAAATATGGCCTCATTTAGGCAAACTATGTTTTGGGGTGATGATTTTGGGAATGAGGATTGAGTCGAATGCCATGGACCTTCATAGTTAGTACCTCATTTTGAGGAGTGGTTTGAGGAAAAACTTCATCACTCTATGTTTCTTATTTTTCCTTGGTGATAGGTCACATAACTTGACCACATGCAAAGGTGCCACTATATTTTGATTATTTGAATTAGTTGTGCGTAAATTGACTCCACACTAATTAACCCTAAATCTAGAGAAATTGGCAGAATTTCGGTAAAATACTTGGAATTCCTAGGAACATTTTTATCTTGGCCTACATCAAAGTGTTCGCAACTAAAATATACATAAGTATGCCAAATTTTGGCTCATTTCGACAAGGTTTGATATGTTCTATAAGCCATTGACCCCATGTTGACCACCCCTCGAGGTTAAAACTGAGTATAAATAACTAACCAGGGTAGTACTAAGCAACAAAAGCATCGGTGGGTGGACCTATTTCGTACACATGTAAATGGTGCAGTACCGAAGCATGTCCACATTGCATTGTACAGCAAGTGTATACACGTATCCGCGGTAGCACAAAACATCGGTAATATTATATGAATATATAGCTCGTCTCTCTCCGCCTCCCCATTCCCAATCTTCCAAGGGAAAACCCTCATTAAAATGAAAAAAAAGGAGAACCCTCATTCAAATAAAAAAGGGGGAGAACCCTCACTCACTCTCATTCGCGCACACAACCGCTCCCTCAATTATTTTTGTCATGTTCATATTTGGATCATCTTTTGGTTAAATCTGTCCATTATGTTGCAATTCTCCTACTTGAATGTTGTTCATAACAGGAAGATAGTGACGAGGTTGGCAGCGACGACGAGTCCTTCTATGTGAAGGCGCGCCACATCTTGAGGAGGCTCGATTTGGGAAAACACGACGGCCACTGGGCTAGAGACGTGTACAAGTGCCCCTTCTACTAGAGGTCTATCGGCACCGACTTCGTCAACATCATGATGCGTGCTAAATCCCTTGGCTCCAACCGCCCTAACGCTAGAGAGAACATCAACAAGTTTGCCTTCCTGGCTAAGCACAAGGCATTTGGGATTCACCTTCTTCGCCGGCACAACCTGGCCATTGGGAGGGGTGACATACCGCCTCCCAAGCCCAAGCTTCCGAAGTTCAAGGGTCTTGGAAGCAAGAAGGAGAGGAAGCGGCATGTTGACTATGTACTATGTCTGTGTGTGCTACTACTTCTTAATCAGCATATTTTGTTGAAACTAGCGATCCCTTAAAACTGTGTGTTGGCTGATGTAAGTAGCGTTTATTATATTCTAGATGTTTATTACCAAATTGGGTATAGGTAAGTAAGAGAGTAAGAGAAGCGAAAACTCCGAAGCATACCCGAGCTGGGTTGCTCCGCTTATCCCAAGCCCATCAATCCATCTGTTTCTTTCCCCCACGTCATATCTCAGCTTGTATTATTCTGTGTAATCGGCGATCCAAATACAGACTCTAGTCGAGCCAACTACCCGAAGCATTCATGTGACCTTAGAGTTATAATTTCTCCAACGGACCAGGCATCCATGTCTGATTGGAACCCTAGGAACCCATTTAGTACTATCTCTTCCGATTATATCTGGGCAAAGGCATGGAAAACCGAGGACGAGGCATCAGCAATATGAACATAGATATATCTGGGCAGAAAAATCAATGCTAAAATCCAAATACTTCTGATGTAGTAGGGGTAGTAAATTAAATCGATGAGTACCACTGAAAAAATGTCAAACAGTATTCCTAGGCTCATCCACATGGTACTGTGCAAACCGGTACAGGATGTGCAAACGATGGTATTATGGTACTCTGATTTTATTTATTTGGCGTTTCGGATTTAGTTAAAATCAAAATTTGCAAAGTTTGACCAAATTTACAAGAAAAAGTGTTGATATACGTAATATTAAATACATATGATATCAAAGTACACATTACCACAACTCTAATACAACAACAATAACAACATCAAAGCCTTTTTTTCAAGCAAGTTGGGTAGACTAGATATGGAACACCCAACCGAAATAAAAGGAAGCCAAAAAACAAGAACGAGATGAAAAAAGAGATGAAAAAAGAGAGTAAACAAGACGATTAAATTTTATTAAACATTTACGAAAAATATCAACATCTACAATATAAAATCTATTGTATACAGATTTTTAAAGAAAAAAGTGTTGATATTTTTCGTAAAATGTTGATATTTTCCGTAAATATTTAATCAAAGTTTATACAGTTTGATTTTGACCGAACTCAAAACGTGAAGTAATTGTAAAGTGAGGGAGAATCTGGTACATGTTTGATATTTTTCATAAATATTTAATCAACTTTTATACAGTTTGATTTTGACCAAACTCAAAACGTGAAGTAATTGTAAACTGATGGAGAAGCAGGTACATGTTTCGACCGTCTCACCCACGCGTAAACTTATTGCATCTAATACCAGCCACCTAAGTTCATTAAATTGGTACAGAATTCTTAGACAAGTATACGCAGTATTCCAATATTTAGTCCATTTCTAACAATAGTCTGATACGTGCATTTATTGCTCGGCGATTCACCTACGCCACACAAATGGCTGTGTGATTACGAGAGCAACCCAGCTCGGGCGGACATAGTCCGCGTTCGTAAGAGAAGCTCCTTTAGATTTGCTACCAAATTAGGCAAAACAAATGAATGATGTGAGCGAGAAAGAGAGACATAAAGTGATCTAATTTGTTTCCAAGAAGAGAGAGACCCGAGGTTAGTGAGACAGAGAAAGAGAAGGTGCTCTGTTTCGTTTCCTAAATTGTATAGGGACACAATATATCTAGTGATCCCACATTCAATGAGATACCATGAATCAGTCATCAAAATTTTAATCTAGAAGTATCAAAAAAATCTGAAATAAATCCGTGAATGTTCAAGCTGTATGTGTTTATCATCCCTAGCATTTAGAGAACAAAATTCAAATACATGCAGGGATATAAAAAAGACAAATCCAACATGAATATTGTCAAAACATAAAATGGCACTATTTATGTAGCAATTTCTCATGTTTCTCTTTTTGTGTATTTTGAATTTGACTCTAAAACTTCTAGGGAATGTAAACACATAACTTGTGAACACCCACAGTTTGTTTAGATATATTTTATGTATATAAATTTGAATTATGAAGGTTGGTATCATGGTATCACGTAAAGCGTGGGATCACTAGATATTATCCCCAGTGAGCTAAGCCAAATAGGGTACTACGCGGACCCAGACACACGACCCCATACGTTAGAATAACGGTCAATTTCATTGACCCGACGGCAACATCTGTTTGACCTTCTTGTGAGAGTTTGAAACAAGAGCTTCGGGAAAAGTGGGAAAAAATTTAGAGGCTGGAGAAAACTGAGAAGAACTAACAAACTCGAAGGGCACGAAAATAGAAATGCCTATATCAAATGGTCCGCCATGAAATTTCCCACAACTTCCGACTTTTAGGTTGTTTCATTTGACGTGATATTTGGGTCGTGTTTTGGCATCTTTAAAAGTAGTCATGCAAGGACAGATTTTGGGAAATTCTGAATTTCACCATAACGAGAGACTTCTTTCCATGTTTATGTAATTCATACACAACAAAGTATAAACAAAGAAATTTTCACATTTTGAGAACCAATAAATATAATAAAGTTTCCAAATATTTAGATATTTTAATATAATAAACACCATAGTTTTATGGATACATTTTACATGTATCAATGACGGTGTGCCTCTTTTTTAAAATGCTAGGTCTCTAAGAGGGTGTATACAATGGTTACGGATTGGATTGGTTGGCTCACAACGTTTTTTTCAACCTATCCCTCGCTTATCTCTCCAACGAGGATTGATGGATGATCATGTCTAACAACACCACACCAAAGCATAAAGCCATGGCCGTGCTCATGATGCTTATTATTATCTAGACGATTTGTATGAACGTAATGTGAGATTCTTCAACAACAAAGCGGCGCTGCCAGGTACCCTCCTTGCCACAATAAAGAGAGAAGCAAAACTTTGGATCGCCGAGGGTGCTAAGAAATGTATTTTGTAATATTGGGAGAGTAGTCCCTTTTGTTACAACCTTTTGTTCCCCTTTATCAAAACTCTTCACCTTATTTAATCGCTAGAGGCAAACATTTTACCTACATTAAAAAAGGATCTATGTCGGTGGTGCCTGCACGATGAGGAAGAGAGTGATGCAATCTTCGGTGAAGACAAGGGTCCCCATGTTCCTCCTTATATCTGCACGATGGTAGGGACGTAGGGTGAATACCATTAAACCACTATGACGCACACCACCAGAATCAATCTGTTACTCCCACTAAGGTGTGAGTTACTTGCTAATGACTCTGATGTGTTCTTTCTCCAAACTTTGGAAAAAAAGCCCAAACTATTTTTTTACGCACACCTTACCCATATGAGTATTTTCGAAAGACTGAGTCCAAGAAACTTGATTCAGTGGGTCTTGAGATTGGTAAAGTCACCATAGACGTCTCGCAGTCGACGGGAACGTCGTCTCCCACTAAAGAATACGCCTTAATGAGACACCAAAGTATCAAATCTAGAATTTAATTTAAACTCTGGTGAACTGGGGGTGACACTACCGACCTAACCACTCAACCACAGGTTAGCTCTCAAAACCCAAACTTTCCATGGGTATAAGATACACACATGAAAGTTTGGGTTTTGAGAACTAACATGTGGTTGAGTGGTTAGGAGGGCAGTGACACCCCCAGTCCACGTAGATTGATCAAAACATTGCTTATAGATGCGTACAAAGTCGTTTTCAATTCAAGAACTCCTCTCTTTTTGAGATGACGCACAAGATTTCTGTAAATCATACAATAGTGCACATGGCACAATAAGCACTTCTCTGTACTAGCATACTTAAGAACAACATCAAGGACATTGGTTCAGGGCGGCAAATAACAGTGATTGTGGCGAGTAGTTAAGGTAGTGCAGTGCTGCATTGGACATAGTAATTAACAGGTCGGTGAGGTAGACATAAGCAACAAAAAGGAAGCAACTTGGGATGGGAAACAAGACAAAACGACGGTGCCGGGAAGACTTGATTTTGCAATATTGGTTTTTGTAGATTGCTCACCGCATATAAAGAGGGTGAAACAAAGGATGATGAAGAGCGTTGGCGATAAAAGCTAATCCTTAGAGCATCTCCAGTCGTGTCCTCTAAACCATCCCCCAAAGCGTGCCGGATCGAACGTTTGGGGGACGTGTTTTGTTCGTGCCGCGTTACTACAAGAGAATTAACATGTAGAGACATTATTTTGGTCTAGTAGACACTTAAATTGCTCCTACGTAGTTATAGAGGCACTTTCCATATTGTCTCGAAACTGTCACTACGGACGGTGTCTCTACGTGGTTAGGACAATAGTAATAATGTCTTTACATTTTAGAAGATAAAAAGAGGCATTATATTGTGTCTCTAGAGTAAATAAATGTAAAAAAAACCATGTGGAAAGCAATACCCGAACTCATGATCTTAGTGATTAAGACTTATTCCATTAACCATCTCACCCATTCACAAGTATATGTTGATATTTGGAACAAATTTCTAATTACTATTGCCCACCATGAACCAAATAAATAACAAATGTCTCTAGAGAACAAGCAAAATGCCTCAAACATTGCCTCTAGATAAAAATTAAAGGCATACAACGAAGTGTCTCACGGATTGCCTCTTGATAACTTATTTGTGACACTTTGGAGTGTCTCATAAGTTGTCTATAGAATAAAAATTGCAACCCCTTAAAAAAATGTCACAACTAACATCCCTACATATGAGACTATTTCTGAAGTGTCTCAAAAAGTGCCACTACGACATGCAAAGTGTCTCAATGTGATTTTTAAAGAGGCAAAGTAGTAAGTGTCTCTAGTAAAATGTCTCTACGGAAGGTTTTGCTTGTAGGGGATGTCGCGTCCCCCAAATAAAATTTTGGAAATTTAAAACTTGAGCGAAATTCGATTAAATTCATCCAAACTTAGCATATATTACATAGATTCGAACGAGATTCAACTAAATTTAAACTAAACCTAATCTAGAAGTATTTGCGGCGGCCGGAGGCGTCGTAGTACTGGTGCAAGTTGTACATGTCATCGGTGACGACCTCCTGCTTGACGCGCTCGTCGGGCTCGTCGACGGGCTCGTCCTTCACCAGGCCGCTTGGTCCTGCCTCGTCGTCGGGGTCGTCGCTGCTGGCGATGAGGCGCTGCTGCCCCTCGTACTCCGCCAGCAGCGCCGCTTGCGACGCTTCCTCCTGGTCCTCCTTCACCTCCGGCTTCGGGATGAGGAGAGCGCTGATGGCGCGTGATGCACACGTCCGTTGGGAACCCCAAGAGGAAGGTGTGATGCGCACAGCAGCAAGTTTTCCCTCAGTAAGAAACCAAGGTTATCGAACCAGTAGAAGATGAAGGCCACGTGAAGGTTGTTGGTGAAGGAGTGTAGTGCGGCGCAACACCAGGAATTCCGGCGCGAACGTGGAACCTGCACAACACAATCAAAATACTTTGCCCCAACTTAACAGTGAGGTTGTCAATTTCACCGGCTTGATGTAAACAAAGGATTAAACGTATGGTGTGGAGAATGATGTTTGTTTGCAAAGAACAACAGAGAACAATGATTGCAGTAGGTTGTATTTCAGATGTAAAAGAATGAACCGGGGTCCACAGTTCACTAGTGGTGTCTCTCCAATAAGATAAATAACATGTTGGGTGAACAAATTACAGTTGGGCAATTGACAAATAGAGAGGGCATAACAATGCACATACATATCATGATGACTAGTATGAGATTTACTTAGGGCATTACGACAAAGAACATAGACCGCTATCCAGCATGCATCTATGCCTAAAAAGTCCACCTTCGGGTTAGCATCCGCACGCCTTCCAGTATTAAGTTGCAAACAACAGATAATTGCATTAAGTAATGTGTGTAATGTAAACAATACAAATATCTTTAGACAAAGCATTGTTGTTTTATCCCTAGTGGCAACAGCACATCCACAACCTTAGAACTTTCTGTCACTGTCCCAGATTCAATGGAGGCATGAACCCACTATCTAGCATAAATACTCCCTCTTGGAGTCACAAGTATCAACTTGGCCAGAGCCTCTACTAGCAACGGAGAGCATGCAAGATCATAAAAAACACATATATGATAGATCGATAATCAATTTGACATAGTATTCCATATTCATCGGATCCCAACAAACACAACATGTAGCATTACAAATAGATGATCTTGATCATGATAGGCATCTCACAAGATCTAAACATGATAGCACAAGAGGAGAAGACAACCATCTAGCTACTGCTATGGACCCATAGTCCAAGGATGAACTACTCACGCATCAGTCCAGTGGCGGACATGGTGATGTAGAGCCCTCCGGTGATGATTCCCCTCTCCGGCAGGGTGCCAGAGGCGATCTCCAGAATCCCCCGAGATGGGATTGAAGGTGGCGGCGTCTCAGTATGTTTTCTCGTATCGTGGCTCTCCGTACTAGGGTTTTCGCGACGGAAGGATTATATAGGCGAAGGGGCAGAGTCGGGGGACGCTCGAGGGGCCCACCCCATAAGGCGGCGCGGCCAGGGGTGGGGCAGTGCCCCCTATGGTGTGGACGCCTCGTGCCCCCTCTCCGTCTCCTCTTCGGTGTTTTGGAAGGCTCCGTGGAAAATAAGACCGTGGACTTTTGTTTCGTCCAATTCCGAGAATATTTCCTGTGTAGGATTTACGAAACCAAAAACAGCGAGAAAACGGAAGCTGGCGCTTCGGCATCTTCTTAATAGGTTAGTGCCGGAAAATGCATCAAAATGATATAAAGTGTATATAAAACATGTGAGTATTGTCATAAAACTAGCATGGAACATAAGAAATTATAGATACGTTTGAGACGTATCAAGCATCCCCAAGCTTAGTTCCTACTCGCCCTCGAGTAGGTAAACGATAACAAGGATAATTTCTTAAGTGACATGCTACTATCATAATCTTGATCAATACTATTGTAAAGCATATGAGATGAATGAAGTGATTCAAAGCAATGGTAAAGATAATGACTAAACAACTGAATCATATAGCAAAGACTTTTCATGAATAGTACTTTCAAGACAAGCATCAACAAGTCTTGCATAAGAGTTAACTCATAAAGCAATAGATTTTTAATAGAAGGTTTTGAAACAACACAAAGAAAGATATAAGTTTCATCAGTTGCTTTCAACTTTCAACATGTATATCTCATGGATAATTGTCAACACAAAGTAATATGATGAGTGCAAATAAGCAAGTATGTAAGAATCAATGCACACATTTGACACAAGTGTTTGCTTCTAAGATAGAAATAAGTAGGTAAACTGACTCAACATAAAGTAAAAGAAAGGCCCTTCGCAGAGGGAAGCAGGGATTACTCATGTGCTAGAGCTTTTTATTTTGAAAACATGGAAACAATTTTGTCTACGGTAGTAATAATTCATATGTGTTATGCATAAAACCTCCTATAAGTTGCAAGCCTCATGCATCGAATACCAATAGTGCTCGCACCTTGTCCTAATTAGCTCGAATTCCCATGGATTATCATTGCATTACATATGTTTCAACCAAGTGTCACAAAGGGTTACCTCTATGCCACCTGTACAAAGGTCAAAGGAGATAAATCGCATTTGATTTCTCGATTTTGATAGATCTCAACTTGAGGACATCCATACCGGGACAATATAGAAAACAGATAATGGACTCCTCTTTTATGCTTTAAGCATTCAACAACAGATAATATTCTCATAAGAGATTTGAGGATTAATGTCCAAGCTGAAACTTCCACCATGATACATGGCTTTGGTTGGCGGCCCAATGTTCTTCTCTAACAATATGCATACTCAAACCATTCAACTCATGGCAAATATCACTTACTTCAGACAAGACGAACATGCATAGCAACTCACATGATATTCAACAAAGGTGTAACAGGTTGATGGCTGACAAGGTATTAACTTGTCAATGCCTACAAGTCGTAGACTAGGGTTTCGTTGGATGTAGAGGGCAAGTAGATCTCGAAGGTTTCAGCCGAAAAGTACTCGACGATATGAAAGCTAGGGTTTGTCAAACAATGATTCGATCCCTTTCTTTGTCCCTCGACTCCCCCTTATATAGGAGGCGGAGCCGAGGGATTCGTGATACACAAGTTTAAAGAGTCCGGGAGAGTTTCTAACCCGTCCCGCAAGATTACAAGTAATGTTTCCTATTACAACTCTAGCTTTCCTTAATAGTATCTTGGGATTCCGAATCTTCTTGCTCTTCGGGTTATGGGCCTTCAATAAACCCCGGGTACCATCTTCGGCAGGCCCATTGGGGATGCCTATGTCAGTGCCCCCGAGATTTTACTTGAATCGAAGAATCAAGGCAAATCTCCAACTTTAATCATTCAATAACTCTGTTGAATTTATCACATATCCTTCGATATGCAACTATATATTGTACAGGGATGATGGTAGTTGGGGCTAGTTCATCTGACGGATCAGGTACTAGTTAACTGCTCTAGTGGCAATCCGCAAAAACCTACTTCAAGATCACGTCCCTGGACATGATTTCGGGATACTGGTGTAAACTTCGACAGGTGCCGCTTAAGGTCTTACCATTCTGTCGAGTCCCAGTCATATTTTATCGGGTACCTAACGCGTCTGTTAGGATTTTTCTTCGTATCTGTTGAAACGGAAAAAAGTAGCAAACCGACGTCAAAGACGGCGCCACGCCACTCAGAACGGATCTGGGATCTTTCCTTCGCAAATTTTGCGGCATTCAGAGATTATTTGCAACTTTGGCGCTCTGAGAATATATTGTCGAGTGCTTTTTCGGCTGCTGGAATAGCACATTTTATTGAGTCAACGGATGATTTATTTTGCCTTCCCGATGGGAGTATATGTAGAGTTATTAGTATAACTCGAAATATACTCACATCTTCTTTCTTTCTTTTCTTCTCTTTTTTTTTATAATTTCATCGGGCACGCGAACAGTGTTCTCGATGGGAGTAGCCCCCGAGGCTACAGCCAAGGACTAGTGCTTGGTTGTAGGCTCAACACTCTAATGCCTCATGTCGCTATATTGTCATTCTTTCTCGAATTTTTATATCTATCGGGTGCGCGAAAAGCGCTCCCGATGGGAGTAGCCCCCGAGGCTATGGAAAAATGCTTGCGTTTGGTCATAGGCTCTCGCCATTTCTATTTTGACATCATAGAATTTTTCTTTTTTTCAAAAGTAGCCCGCGAGCATTTGATCAAAAACTTGTATTTGATCAAAGGCTCTCGAGATAATCAATAATCTTCTGCTGTCGCCCTTCTTATGAAATTTCATAGCCGAGATTTTCTTTTACCAAGGTGACATCATTGCTGATGATAGCCACGCCCAATGTATCAGAAAGACACGGGTAATTTTTCTCTCTCTGTCTTGCGGGCCCAGAAACCTCATCAAATTGACACGTCGTGCAAGTGGGGGACACATGTTCTCCGCTTTTCCTGGCGCACGCGCTGTAACGCCTTCATACTGAAATTACTTTGTTACCCCTATTCCACGTGTACACCATCTATCTTTCTCCATCCAACGGTGCGCCGATTCACCGCAACTCTACTTAAGGGCATCGTCTTCCTTATTCCACACTTTTTGCTCGCGCCGCTCCTCTTCTCTCCTCTGCCAAAATCCTCTCTTGCGCCCCATAGTTCTTTGAGCTCCACCACGTTCGCACTGTGCTCCTACGCCATTGTTGATGCCACCGCGCAGACTCACCAGGCACAACACCCCTGATTCCAAGATGGCTTCCGCGGATCTGGGGAGCGCTGAGTGGGAGAGATCCAAAATCTCTGCCCAAGACATTAACTTGCTGAAGAAACTGGGGATCAGCAAGAAGCAAGACGCGTTGCGCTTCCCCAGCGAAGAAAGCTACCCAACCCCTCCAATGAAGTATCAGGTTAGTTTTGTCGACCACCTCATCCGTGGCCTCTCTGCGCCCATTCACAATTTTCTTCGGGGGTTGCTTTTTTGTGTACGGATTGCAACTTCACCATCTTATCCCCAACTCCATCCTTTACATCTCGATTTTTATCACCCTTTGCGAATCCTTCCTTGGAGTCCAGCCTAACTGGGCTCTATGGAAACGCATTTTTCTTTGTCGCCGCAATGGCTCTCCCAATGTCGCCTATAACATAAGCGGCGTTGTTATCTGCGTTCGCCCTGATGTCGAGTACTTCGATGTCAAATTCCCTGACTCAGTTCAAGGGTGGCGCAAAAAATGGTTGTATATCCACGAGGAAAACCATGGGTCTGTTGAAGACAATATTCCTCCTTTTGATGGTGCCGAAAAAATCTGTCGCCGCCGGTCCTGGGATGCAGAGGCTACCGCCGAAGAAAAAGCGGCGACAGAGGCCTTGATGAATCGCATCCACGAACTTCAAAGTACCCGTGGCCAAGAATTGTCAGGTATCCAAATCACGGCGTATTTCCTTAGGATTAGAGTGCAGCCTCTGCAAGATCGCAAAAATCCCCTCTGGAAGTATGCTGGCGACGAAGATGTGGATCGCTTGTCAGTGGATTTGCCGGTCAAGGATTTAGAAAAACTTGTCCGAAAAATCTCCTCCCTCAACAAGAAAGATCCTGTTCCCTCGTCTTGTCGCGTAAAGCCGTATAGCGCCACCAACGCGCTCCCTAAGGTAATGTTTGTATGGACTATTTTTTCGACTACGATTTTTTGTTGACTTCCTTTGCATAACTTTTTTGTCGACATTCTTCTTTTTGTAGAACCATCCAGATCTTGTTTCTCTTCCTCCCCTTCCTGAAGGTGGAGAGGTCGAAGAACGGGCCGTTGTCACCAACGACAACCAGGGTACTTCTCGCCCTGAGAGTGAAGCCGCGGGTTCTCGAAAATCTGCAGTATCCTCTGAAAAGGAAGTTGAATCCGAGGCTACCGGATCGGCACACTCTCCTCCCCTAGCTGTTTCTCCTAAGAACAAGAGAAAAAGGGAGGAAGTTGTCGACTCCGGCCCCTCCAAGGCCGGCACACCTGCTGCCGAAGAAGTTGTTTTTACTGAAAAAAGGACAACTTTCGACCCTTACACCGATGCTCTTGTCAGCTCGTAAGTTCCTGCCGCTGTTTGTTGTTTGCCATTGATTATTTTGACTATATTGTTTATTGTCGTGTCGCCTTTTTGTAGTGATGACGAGGATGAAATTCAACCTATTGACGCGACTGCTCGAACGAGTACGTCTCGTACTTTAGTTGTTTCTGAAGCTCATCCTGATGGGGATGAAACTTCGCCTCCTCAACAAGATACAGAGCATCCAACTCGAATTGCAAGCCCCCGAGCCTCTTCACCAAAGAGAGCTAGGGTAGAACCAGCCAAGGAACCTCTCCTGCTGGCTGGTAGTTCCACGACTCCTTCATTGGATGATGTAAGTTTTTTCACTGTTCTTTTTCCGAACATTTCAACATTTGTCGACTCCCCTTTGTTTCTTGCGTAAGTCTTGTCGAACTTTTCCTTCCTATATTGACTTTTCTTTTCCTTTTGCTTTCTCTTCAGCCTGTGATGAAGGAGTTTATTCGCCTCGGTACCCAATTCATCGGGTACCGTGATCATGCGAATAAACTTGAAGGTACTATTTTTCCTTGCCCTCTCTGCTGTATTTACTCCTTTATTGTTTTGTCGTGACGTTTACCGTCGTTTATTTTTACCAGAAACTCTTGCCGAAGCCAACAAACGCGCTGACGCTCTTGCTGTTAAGTTAGAGCAAAGCGAAACAGCTCGCAAGAAAGCTGAAGCAGATGCCGCTGCTGTTGAAGACCTTCGAAAAAGGCTTCATGACGCAGAAACTTCTTTGAGTGAGCATATAACCGAACAATCTGCTCGCGAAGAAGCAATTATCAGGCGCTTGGAGTCGCAGAGCCGTCGCTTTGTCAGTAAGTGCCCAAACTTTTTGGATTCCTTGAACTTGCTTTTCTTTTCTTGCTTGTTGATCAATAAAATTTTGCCTTAGCAGGAAAAACGTGTCAAGAATATGAACTTGAAGATCCTGACAATGATCCTCTTCTTGACGCGCTTTCTCTCCGTGAGATTCATGGAGACGGAGCACGCGAAGGTCTTGCTGAAGCTCGGGCGGGACTGTCGCGGCTCTACCCTTACTTCTTCCCGAAGAAAGAGGAACCCGCGCCTTTTCTTGCTCTCGCCAAATGCTTCAATTCTCAAGAAAATCTTGGGCTCAAACTTCGCCAAGAAGGTTTGAAGGTTGGCGTTGAAGGCACTATTGCCCTGGTTGCCGACAGCCAACAAAATATCGACTGGACTAGGGTTGGCGACACGCAGGAGATGGAGACAAAGAAGTGGCAGTCGCTGATCAAGGCTGCGAAGCCAAACTCGAAGAAGATCCTCGCCTATCTTGGATGCAAGCCAACTCCTGCTCCTAGTTCGTCGAAGCCGGAGGTCTAGTAGAGTGCCCTGTCTTTCTTTTTTCCTTTTTATTTAGTCCTTTTGATGCTGTCGCCAAAGTAGCTATTGTCGACACTGACCCTACTAGCTCGCTAGGGTGTCCTCCCTTGTAATGCCTTGTAAATATTATAAGAATTAATGGAATTATATTTTGCTTGATGATTGATTTCGAACCTTTTGTTTTCAGTTGATATTTGATAACTACACTTCAACCTCTCGTCCTGTCGACACTTTTCCTGCTTCCTCCTACCCAAAGAAAATATCTGTCGGTGATGACTTTACTGGAGGTTCCGCGGGTAAAGAATCCGCACAAGATTTGAAAGATCTCCGCCAGCAGCTGCAGTCTATGAAGAAGCAAGCACTTGTAATGATGGAGCAGTCTCGAAAATCGTCGGAGAGGGAAAAGATTGCGCTTCAGCAAGCCCAGGATGCTATAGCTGTAAAAGAGGACGCAGTTGCTGCAGCTGCCGAAGCTTCTCGACGAGAGAATTTCATGCTTGAGCTAATGCTTGATTCCAGCTTGGATATGGTGGGTACGCTTAGTTCGCTTGACCATGATTATCTGTATTCTCCATGTTTTTCCTTCCTTTCTGATTCTTCTGCTGAAAACAGGTTCTTTTCGGGATACCGCTGCCAAGGATCAACGTGTTGAAGCTCGATCCAATGTGCTTCTCAAGCTTGCCGAAGAACATGGTTCCAACTTTTGGGTGACGCCTAAACGTACTCGCCAAATCGTCAGATTTCAAGATCGTGCGACTCAGGTCCGTGAGTTTCTCGACTTCTGTACAAGGACATTGTCCTTAGTTTACGGCACCATGTTTCCGCGCAATAAGATGCCAGAGACCCTTCCTGCTTTGATGGAGAAATTTCGGGATGCTCCTCGAATCCATGGATTTGTTCGGGCCCAACTATCTGCCGGCGCCAGGTTTGCTATGATGATGATCAAAATCTGCTATCCCAAGTTTGACATGAGTCAAATTGTTACCAAGTGCTAGGCCAAGATGGCGAAAAGGAAAAGGGATGTTGGCAAAATTGATGATCATGTGACCCCTATAGCAGAAGATATGATGGATGAACTTCTTTGGATGGACGCTGAGTTCTTCGTGAAGGGCAGCTATGCTGAACACAGTACTCGTACTGTAAATACTGAACGGATGACCATAGATAATATACTAGGAAGCAATTGACTTTCTTTTTCTTTTAGCTCGTTGAGTTTTCTCAGGAATTGCATCTTGTATGTTGTAAACATATTCTATATTGTAAAGTCAGTAAGTGTTTCTATTTTTCCTCATCAAGCCCCCGAGTGTTTCGGTGGTGAATTTCTTTATTGTGTATGCGAGGTTTTAAACCAAGGCAACTAAATTATATTGAATATACTATATTTGTGGGTACGAGCCCCCGAGTGTTTTTGCTGATCGCTATTTTGTATCTTTGTTTATTTTGCAAGGTGTTGTGCACCAAAGCGAAATATTTGTCGGTAATATATATTGCAACTCTTGGGCATAAGCCCTCGATCCTGTCGAAGAAAAAGATATATATCGCGACTATCTTTATTATATTGCAGCACCGCGAGCCCGCCTCATTACAAACCTCTTCCGGCCCCACTCGGTGCCCCGAAAAAGGAAAAGAGTGCGTCTGAAAACTCGCGGGCGTTTCAGTACATTGTATTTTTACAAGGAGGACTATATTTCGATTCTAGGCGTAAAAACGCCGTTGCTGCGCTACATTCCAGGGGTTTTTCTCGGGATCCCCTGTCTTCTTGTCCTTTATCCTGTACGCTCCTCCTTCGATTACTTCTGTGACGATGTAAGGGCCAAGCCATGGCGACTCGAGTTTTTCAGTACTATTTTGATTGAGTCGCAGGACTAAGTCTCCAACCTGAAAGGATCTTGGTCGCAAACGTCGACTATGGTAATTTTTCAGGTCTTGCTGGTACTTAGTAACCCGCGACAATACTTCGTCTCTGGCTTCGTCCAATGCATCGACATCGTCTTCCAATGCCTTTCTAGAAGCTTCTTCATCATACTCCGTGACTCTTGGAGAATCATGCTCTATCTCTATTGGCAATACTGCCTCGGCTCCATGGACCAGAAAAAACGAAGTTTCCTGTGTCGCCGTATTTGGTGTTGTTCGAATACTCCACAGCACACTTGGCAGCTCCTCTGGCCAGGTATGTCGAGCTTTTTCCAATGGCCCTAACAAGCACTTCTTGATACCATTGCAGATGATACCATTGGGTTTCTCGACTTGGCCGTTGGTTTGGGGATGCGCGACTGACGCGAAGTGCAATTTGATGCCTACCCCTGCACAGTACGCCTTGAACTCCTTAGATGTGAAGTTACTGCCATTGTCCGTGACGATGCTGTGAGGTACTCCAAATCGGAAAACAATGCTTTTCACGAACTTTATTGCTGATGCTGCGTCTGGTGAATTTATCGGCTTTGCCTCTATCCACTTTGTGAATTTGTCGACAGCGACGAGCATGTACTCGTATCCTCCCGGCGAAGCTTTGTGCAACTTTCCCACCATATCGAGACCCCACTAAGCAAAGGGCCAAGATAAGGGTATTGGCATCAACTCCGCTGCCGGAGAGTGAGGCTTTGCGGCAAATCTCTGGCACGCGTCACAAGTTCGTACTATCTCCTTCGCGTCCTCAATTGCTGTCAACCAGTAAAATCCAGCTCGGAAAACCTTGGCTGCAATAGCTCGACTGCTCGCGTGATGACCACATATTCCTTCGTGCACGTCCTTCAGGATTATCCTTCCTTCTTCGGGTGTAACACACCTTTGTAACACGCCTGAAATACTTCGCTTGTACAACTCCCCTTTGACCACCGTGAAAGCTTTGGATCGTCTAATAACTCGCCTTGCTTCAACTGGGTCGTCGGGTATTGTTTTCCTTAGGATGTATGATATGTATGTCTGCATCCATGGGATTTGCACCATCAATACTAGATCCTGTTCCTCTTCTTCTTCTAGTGTTTCTTTCGCAGCCCCCGAGGATTTCTCCTCGTTCTCCTTCTTCTTTGATTTCTTCGGCTTTGTAGATCTCTCTGTTATTTGCTCCCAGAACACACCTGGTGGAATTGTCAGGCACTGCGACCCGATATTTGCAAGAACATCGGCTTCATCGTTGCTCAGTCTGCTGATATGATTTACCTCGCATCCATCAAATAATTTCTCGAGCTCGTTGTACACTTCTTTGTATGCCACCATGCTATCATTGATCGCATCACATTGGTTCATGACTTGCTGAGCCACCAATTGTGAGTCGCCAAAGATTTTTAGTCGAGTTGCGCCACAAGCTTTCGCCATCTTCATCCCGTGTATAAGAGCTTCTTATTCTGCCTCATTGTTAGACGAGTTTGGGACGTCATCCGTAAGACATACTTTAATTTGTCGCCTTCAGGTGATATGAGTATCACGCCTGCTCCAACTCCCTATAACCTCTTGGATCCGTCAAAGTTCATAGTCCAGGTTCTCGATAAATCCGGGGGTCCTGTATTCTGCAGCTCCATCCACTCTGCGATGAAATCTGGAAAAATTTGCGACTTTATTGCTTTTCTTTTTTCATACGTGATGTCCCGAGGAGAAAGTTCTATTCCCCAAAGGGAGACACGACCTGTAGCTTCTGGATTGTTTAGTATATTGGATAGAGGCGCCTCGTTGACCACTATTATCGGATGCGCCGAAAAATAGTGCCACAATTTTCTTGCGGTTGTAAACACTCCATATGCTAGCTTCTGGTACTGCGGGTACTGCTGTTTTGAAGGTGATAAAACTTCGCTGATGAAGTATACCGGTCTCTGTACTCCATGGAGTTTTCCTTCTTCTTCTCTTTCGACAACTAGCGCCGTGCTGACCACCTGGGGTGTAGCCGCAATGTACAGAAGGAGGGGTTCCTTCTCTTTTGGCGCCACCAAGATTGGTGGTGTCGAGATTGTGCGTTTAAGATCCTTGAAGGCTCTATCTGCCTCTTCATTCCACTAGAACTTCTCTCCTTGTTTGATTAAGGCGTAAAACGGTAACGCCTTTTCTCCCAACCTGGCGACGAATCTTCTTAAAGCTGCGACTCGCCCCGTTAATTGCTGTATTTATTTTAACTTTGTTGGCTTCCTCATTGTTACGATAGCTTGGATTTTGTCGGGATTAGCTTCAATCCCTCTTGCTGAGACTAGGAACCCGAGAAGTTCTCCTGCAGGGACGCGGAAAGAACACTTCGTCGGGTTCAGCTTGAGACAAAACTTGTCGAGATTGTCAAAAGTTTCCTTCAAGTCCTCGATTAGCGTGTCCCCCTTTTTTGATGTTATGACGACGTCGTCAATGTACACTTGTACGTTTTTCCCGATCCGTGTTGCTAAGCACTTCGCATCATCCGCCGATATGTTGCTCCCGCGTTTTCAAACCAAAGGGCATTGTTCTATAACAAAACACGCCATAAGGTGTAATGAACGCTGTTTTGACCTCGTCCTCTTCTTTCAATCTGATCTGGTTATAACCAGAGTATGCATCCAGGAAGGAAAGACGTTCACACCCTGCCGTGGAGTCGATAATTTGATCGATCCTTGGGAGGGGAAAGTGAGCCTTTGGACAGTGTTTGTTGAGACACGTAAAGTCGACACACATGCGAAGGACTTTAGTGTTTTTCTTCGGGACCGGCACTGGGTTTGCTACCCATGTGGCCTCTGTATGCAGCTCCTTAATGAAACCAGCTTCTCTAAGTCGATCAATTTCTGACAGCATAGCTTTGCGGTTTGGCTCCGAAAAACGCCTCAGAGGTTGCTTGATTGGTCTCGCGATTGGATCCAAGTTTAGGTGGTGCTCGGCAAGTTCCCTGGGTACTCCTGGCATGTCAGCTGGACACCATGCGAAGATTTTCCAGTGCTCACGGAGGAACTCGACGAGCGCGCTTTCCTATGCGAGGTCCATGTCTGTCGCAATGGACGTCGTTTTCTTCGGATCTGTCGGGTGAATCTGCACCTCCTTAGAATCTTTTGTCGTGTTAAAGGTTGGTTCTCTGAGAGGCCTTCCTACATCTGGCAACACATCATAATCAGTTGTAAGCCTTGACGCCATATACTCCGCTTGCATCCAGAAAGTTTCAGACAGTCGATGAAAATCCTTGTCGCATTTATCGGCTAACGCGAAACCGCCTTTGACTGTGATTGGTCCCTTAGGTCCAGGTAACCTCCATAGCAGATAAGTGTAATGTGGTACCGCCATAAACCTGGCATATGCTGGTCGTCCCAACAAAGCGTGATATTGCGACGGAAAATCCACAACTTCGAATTCCAACCTTTCTATCCTGTAGTTTTCTCGGGTCCCAAACTGAACGTCGAGATTGATCCTTCCCAACGGATAACTCGGCTTCTCTGGTGTGATTCCATGGAAACGCGTGTCGGTTGGTTTTAGATTTGCCGGAGATATATTCATCTTCCTTAGTGTATCCGCATACATAAGGTTTAGACTGCTGCCTCCATCTATGAAAACTCGAGATACGTCGAATCCTGCGATCACCGCTGGTAAGATAAGTGCTGACTGCCCTTGTCGAGGAACTTGCTGCGGGTGATCCGCAATTCTGAAGCCAATGTCCTGTCCCGACCAATTTAGGTACTCTATTGTTGGTGGAGGCATCTTCTCTGCCATGAACACCTGTCGCGAGATTACCTTCTGAGCCCTATTAGCTGGCCTAGCTTTCTGAATCATCGAGACCGCGCCATTGGAATTAGGATCAACATATGGAGGTGTGTGTGGTGCTGCCGCTATTCTGAGCTGGTGTCGATTTTCGTCTGTGATTGCGGGAGGAGGTGTGATGACCCACAAGTATAGGGGGTGTATCGTAGTATCTTCGATAAGTAAGAATGTCGATCCCAACGAGGAGCAGAAGGTGTTGACAAGCAGTTTCGATGAAGGTTTCACCTGTAAATGCTCACGGACAAGTATTCGTGGGGTTTTGATGTAACAGATGAAATAAGTACGAGTAAGTAAAATGCGAGAGAAATAATTGCAGCGAGTGGCCCAATCCTTTTTAGCACAAAGGACAAGCCGGTTTGTTTACTTATAATGACCAAACGTTCTCGAGGACACACGGGATTTTAGTCTAGTGCTTTCGCTACATACAGACTGATTAATCTTCATTGTTTTGATAAGTGTTGTGTGGGTGAACCTGTGCTAATGTACCGCCCTTCCTAGGACTAATACATACTTGTGATTATACCCCTTGCAAGCATCCGCAACTACAAGAAAGTAATTAAGATAAATCTAACCACAGACCTTAAACTCCGAGATCCTGCGATCCCTCCCCGCATCGATATACCAACGGGGGTTTAGGTTTCGTCACTCCGGCAACCCCGCAATTGGCAAACGAGTACAAGATGCATTCCCCTAGGCCCATAAATGGTGAAGTGTCGTGTAGTCGACGTTCACACGACACCACTAGAAGAATAACACCACAACTTAAATATCATAACATTGAATATTACTCAACCATAGTTCACTACTAACATTTAGACTTCACCCATGTCCTCAAGAACTAAACGAACTACTCACGAGACATCATATGGAACATGATCGGAGGTGATATGATGATGAATAACAATCTGAACATAAACTTGGTTCAATGGTTTCACTCAATAGCATCAACAACAAGTATGAATAGATACCGGGAGAGTTTCCCCTATCAAACAATCAAGATCAAACCCAAATTGCTACGGCGGTGACGAGGTGCTGCGGAGGAGATGGCGGTGATGATGGTGGAGATGATGATGATGGTGATGGAGATGATGTCCAACTCGATGGCGGTGACGATGGCGTCGATTTCCCCCTCCGGGAGGGAATTTCCCCGGCGGATTCCTGCCCGCCGGAGAGCTCTTTTCTCTCGGTGTTCTCCGCCCCGCGAGGCGGCTGTAACCCTTCGTGAGGATTCCTCTCGTGGCTTCGGTCCTCGGGACGAAGGGTTTCGCGAAGAAAAGGAGGCGAAAGGGGTCGTGGGCCCCCTGCACCACATGGCGGCGCGGCCGGGGCATGGGCCGCGCCGCCCTAGGGTGTGGGCCCACCCCGGGTCCTCCCGGCCCCTCCTTCCGGCTTCCTTCGTCATCCGGAAAAATAGGATTTTTGGTAAAACTCCCTTCCACAGCTTGATCTTCCGAAATATTGCATTCGACGGTGCTTTTTCCAGCGGAATCCCGGCTCCGTGCTCGATCTCCAAATAATCATGAATCATGCAAAATAGATGAAATAACATAAGTATTGTGTTCCAATATGAAATATATCAATGAATAACAACAAATTATGATATAAAATAGTGATGCAAATTGGACGTATCAACTCCCCCAAGCTTAGACTTCGCTTGTCCCCAAGCGAAACTGAACTCGTAAACAGGTCCACATGTTTATGGAGTGAAGAGTCGATAAATAAAATACGGACAAGAAGCATCATATTCATTCACACAAGACATTATAGTAAACAACTTCCTCATATAACTCAATCTTGAAACAAGTATAAGGTAGTCACAAATAAAGGTGCATAAGGAATCATAATTGGTGATGGAAAACTTTATTCTTGGTCAGAGAACATTTAACAGATTATATTCATCTATTGAGCAGTGCTCTCATATTAAAAGCTTATGGTAAACTTGCATACTCAATCATATTAATCATTGAT
Organism: Lolium rigidum; assembly: GCF_022539505.1. Classification (NCBI taxonomy): domain Eukaryota; kingdom Viridiplantae; phylum Streptophyta; class Magnoliopsida; order Poales; family Poaceae; genus Lolium; species Lolium rigidum. Next base: position 44,218,715 of record NC_061510.1, on the reverse strand, counting down.
GACTTTCAAAGTTATATTCATTCAAGGTAAAACTTGTACTAAACAAGAAAGAATAAAAACATGATGAAGCAAATCACAATATAATGGTTTGATCACAACAACTCAAATGCTTGCTTGAGATGGAGGGAAATAGGTTTACTGACTCAACATAAAGTAAAAGACAGGCCCTTCGCAGAGGGAAGCAGGGATTAAATCATGTGCTAGAGCTTTTTCAGTTTTGAAATCATATAAAGAGAATAAAAGTAAAGTTTTGAGAGGTGTTTGTTGTTGTCAACGATCGGTAGCGGGTACTCTAACCCCCTTGCCAAACAGAGCTCCAAAGAGCGGCTCCCATGAAGGACGTTATCTCTACCAGCAAGGTAGATCATGCCTCTTCTCTTTTGTTTACACATGTATTTTAGTTTATTTAAGGGTGACACTCCCCCAACCTTTGCTTACACAAGCCATGGCTAACCGAATCCTCGGGTGCCTTCCAACAATCTCATACCATGGAGGAGTGTCTATTGCAAAATTAAGTTGCTTACTGATGAATCAGGGCAAAACATGTGAAGAGGATTATTAATGAAAGTTGATTAATTGGGGCTGGGAACCCCGTTGCCAACTCTTATTGCAAAATTATAGGATAAGTGGATGAAGCCACTAGTCCTTTAGTGGAGGCTGCCTAACAAGACTGAAAGATAAAACACCACATACTTCCTCATGAGCTATAAAACATTGACACAAATAAGAAGTAATAAGTTTTGAATTGTTTAAAGGTAGCACATGAAGTATTTACTTGGAATGGCAGACAATACCATGTAGTAGGTAGGTATGGTGGACACAAATGGCATAGGTTTGGGTTCAGGTTTGGATGCACGAGAAGTATTCCCTCTCAGTACAGGTTTTTGGCTAGCAAGGTTAATTAGCAAGCATAAGAGTTGAGGTGAAACAAACAAATATACATGTGATAGAAACAATCATGCATCTTACTTGTAAGCACAAACAGTTTTAACTTTTAGAATACTAAGCTAAGAACTGATAAGAAAGATAATAATATCTTCTACATGTACTTCCTCTATTCTTCTAAAACTCAAAGTGTTGTTACTATTGACCATTGCTAAGTTTGCCAAAACCAAATAGATTAAATCAATGCTCCCAAAGTGGTACCAATACTAAAATCAAGATCAATCATATAGTAGAAATTGCAAACTAAAATAAGATGTGCAATATGTAAATGATAAGACTTCTCATTAATATTCCATAACGATAACTCACACCAAGGGATACATAGACAAACTAAAGGAGAGATACTTCCATATCGCAACCCATCTCATACGATAACTTCCCTACTCATGATATGACACTACTTGATAGTAAAAAGTAAAAGGTAATGATAATGTGATACCGCGGCACTCCCCCAAGCTTGGAACAAACCAAGGGGATGCCAATACCGATGATGAATTACTCCTTTGGTGATGGTGGTGATGAACTCTTCCCGCGCTTCTTGTGATGCGAATCGAGTGGTACTCAATCATTCTTCGGAGACGGCAATTCTCCTCCTGGAGTATCTCCACTTCTCTTCTCAGAGCCCGATATTGATCAAAAAACTCATCAGTAATCCGTAGAACTTCTTCCATCATGGGGAAGGAGTCGAGGCTAAGGGCGGGTGGTAGAGATCCCTGCAAGTTATGAGAAAAAGAACGTTGAGTGTCAACAGATCCCACCAAGATTTGCTTGCTCCCTCCGGCTTGCTGATCTTGTCTTGATGGCACCTCCTTCACTTCTTCCTCCGAAAGCCCCTTACCCTTGTTCTTGGAGACCATGGTGCTTCTAGACTAAAAACAGATCCTGGCAGAAACAGCTCGAAACAAAACACATCGAAAACACGATATACGGACCTCCAGGGGTCCGGGGGATTATATAGCAAAAAATTTCTCGACAAAAGGAAAGTACCAGATCGAACCAGAGTCGGAAAGGGGCGACGGGGTGGCCAAACCCTAGGTCGGCGCGGGCCCTGGCTAGGCCGCGCCGGCCTATGGTGCCACGCCCTCGTGCGTCCTTTCCACTCCGTTTCGAACTCGTAATTTCTCATATTTTCCGAAACAGACGAAAATATTGTTCGGAAAGTAAATTGCGTACTTTTCATTACCGTATCTGTTACCTATTCAAAGTCGAGTTCGGCGGATCGTCAATTTGTCCCTTGATGAAAGCTTCCGGTGTTTCCACTCGAATAATATCAACATCAACATTATAAGAATCACCCGAGATATAATGCTTGAGTCTTTGTCCATTCACCACTTGCGTAGCATTGCCTTGGAGAGAGCTAATCTTGATTGCTCCCGAGCGATACACCTCCTCGACAACATATGGTCCTTCCCATTTCGAGAGTAATTTCCCCGCAAAGAATCCGAGACGAGACCGATACAATAGGACTTTATCCCCAATATTAAACTCTCTTTTGATGATCCTCCTATCATGCCATTTTTTAACTTTTTCTTTAAAGAGTTTAGCATTTTCATAAGCTTCACTTCTCCATTCATCTAGAGAACTTAATTGTAGCAACCTCTTATCACCGGCAAGTTTGGGATCTTTATTTAATTCTCTAACAGCTCGATAAGCTTTGTGTTCTAGTTCTAAAGGTAAATGACAAGCTTTTCCATAAACCATTTTATAAGGTGACATTCCCATGGGGTTTTTATAAGCAGTTCTATAAGCCCACAGTGCGTCTTTCAATTTACTAGCCCAATTCTTTCTAGATTTATTAACAGTCTTTCCCAAAATAGATTTAATTTCTCTATTTGATAGTTCTACTTGGCCACTACTTTGAGGGTGATAAGCGGAAGCAATTCTATGATTAATACCATACTTAGCAAGAGTTTTTCTAAAACCTCCATGAATAAAATGAGAACCTCCATCAGTCATAATATATCTAGGTACTCCAAATCTAGGAAAAATAATATCTAAAAGCATCTTTAAAGAGGTCTCACCATCAAGCACTTTTTGTAGGTATGGCTTCCACCCATTTAGTAACATAATCAACGAGCAACAAGTATATGAGTGTTACCTTTTGAAGAGGGAAAAGGTCCCATGAAGTCAAATCCCCAACAATCAAATGGTTCAATAACAAGAGTATAATTCATAGGCATTTCATTGCGTCCGGAGATATTACCAACCCTTTGACATTCATCACAAGATAAAATAAACTTCCTTGCATCTTTGAAGAGAGTTGGCCAATAAAAACCCGATCTGTAGAACCTTTTGCGCGGTTCTATCTCCGGCGTGATGTCCTCCATAAGCACTCGCCATGACATTTACTCAATATCTCTTGTTGTTCATATTCGGGAACACACCTTCGCATAATACCATCCACTCCTTCTTTATATAAGTGTGGGTCATCCCAGAAATAATGCCTCAAGTCATAAAAGAATTTCCTCCTCTCCTGAGCTGAAAAGGTTGGAGGCAAGTACTTGGAAACAATAAAGTTAGCATAATCAGCATACCAAGGACCTGTCTCGCGAGCTCACCTTTATTACAGCCAATTGTTCATTTGGAAAACTATCATTAACAGGAACATGATCATAAGCAATATTTTCCAATCTAGACAAATTATCAGCAACAGGATTATCAGCACCTTTCCTATCTACAATATGTAAATCAAATTCTTGCAAAAGAAGTACCCATCTAATAAGCCTCGGCTTAGCATCTTTCTTTGTCATTAGGTATCTAATTGCAGCATGATCAGTATGAATTGTAACTTTTGAATCAACAATATAAGATCTAAATTTATCACAAGCAAAGACTACAGCCTAACAATTCTTTTTCGGTAGTAGCATAATTTCTTTGAGCAAGCATCAAGAGTCTTGCTAGCATAATGAATAACATTTAATTTTTTATCTACTCGCTGTCCAAGAACAGACGCCTACAACAAAATCACTAGCATCACACATAATTTCAAAAGGTAAATTCCAATCAGGAGGTTCAACTATAGGAGCAGTTGTTAAGGCCTTCTTTAGAGTTTCAAAAGCTTCCTTACAATCATCATCAAAAACAAAAGGTACATCTTTTTGAAGAAGATTAGTAAGAGGCTTTGAAATCTTGGAGAAATCTTTAATAAATCTCCTATAAAACCCAGCATGACCAAGAACACTACGAATACCTTTAACATCCCTCGGATAGGGCATCTTCTCAATAGCTTCAACTTTAGCTCTATCAACTTCAATACCTCTCTCAGAAATTTTATGTCCCAATACAATTCCTTCATTAACCATAAAGTGGCATTTCTCCCAATTAAGAACAAGGTTAGTTTCTTCACATCTCTCGCAAAACTTTATCAAGGTTTCGCAAGCAACTATCAAAAGAATTCCCATAAACGGAAAAATCATCCATGAATACCTCTACAATACTTTCACAAAAACCATGAAAAATAGCAGACATGCATCTTTGAAAAGTAGCAGGAGCATTACATAAACCAAAAGGCATACGTCTATAAGCATAAGTTCCATAGGGACAAGTAAAGGTGGTTTTCTCTTGATCTTTAGCTTTAACGACAATTTGTGAAAATCCGGAATAACCATCAAGAAAGCAAAAATGAGTATTTTTAGACAATCTTTCTAGCATTTGATCAATAAATGGTAAAGGGTAATGATCTTTCTTAGTAACTTTATTAACTTTTCGAAAATCAATGCACATTCTATACCCTACAACTACTCTTTGAGGAATGAGCTCATCATTATCATTAGGCACAACAGTCATACCTCCTTTCTTGGGAACGCAGTGTACAGGACTAACCCATCTACTATCAGCAATAGGATATATAATACCAGGTTCAAGAAGTCGTAATACCTCATTCCTTACCACTTCCTTCATCTTAGGAATTAGACGACGCTGAGGTTCAACAACAGGCTTCGCATCATCTTCCATATTAATGGCGTGTTGGCATATAGAGGGAGAAATCCCCTTCAAGTCATCAAGAGTATAGCCAATAGCACCTCGGTGTTTCTTCAATATTTGCAATAATCTTTCTTCTTCAAACTCGTAAGTTTAGAACTAATAATAACAGGATATATTTTCTTATCATCAATATGAGCATATTTAAGATTATCGGGTAAAGGCTTTAAATCAAAAACAGGATCTTCCTTTGGTGGCGGTGTTGTACCCAAGTCTTCCACCGGTAAATCATGCTTGAGAATAGGTTGGCGAAGAAAAATCTCCTCAAGCTCCTCTCTTTCTTTCCTAAAAACTTCACTCTCGCTATCCTCCAGATGTTGCTGCAAAGGATTGTTAGGAACAAGAACAATAGATGCACACTGCTCCATTTTAAAATCATTACTAGGCAAATCAGCTTTATAAGGAGTTTTAGTAAATTTAGAGAAGTTAAACTCATAAGATTCACCAGCAAATTTGGTCAAAATTTTCTCTTTCTTGCAATCTATAATAGCTCCACAGGTATTTAGAAAAGGTCTACCAAAAATGATAGGACAATAATTACTAGCAGCAGAACCAAGTACCAAAAAGTCAGCAGGATATTTAATCTTACCACATAGAACTTCCACATCTCGAACAATACCAATTGGTGAAATAGTTTCTCTATTAGCCAGCTGAATAACCACATCAATTTCTTCAAGTTCACAAGAATCAATTTCGTGCATAATCTCCGTGTAAAGCTCATAAGGTATAGCACTAACACTTGCACCAATATCACATAAACCATAATAGCAATGATCACCAATTTTAACAGATAGCATAGGAACACTAGCTTGTTTGGGTTTATTAGGATATGAAACAATATTAGAAGCATCTTCACAGAAAATAATATGACCATCCTCCACATTTTCAGTCACAAGATCTTTAACTATGGCAATAGCAGGTTCAACTTTTATTTGTTCTTCAGGTTCTCTAGGTTTCTTTTCACTTTTATGAACCGCACTATTTATAACAGAGTACTCTTTCATTTTAGCAGGGAAAGGAGTTTTTTCAATATAAACTTCAGGAATAACACGATCAGCAGTTTCGATTACAACACACTTATTAACAGATGAATCTTTATATGGTTCATGATACTTATCAAAATTCTTCTTAGGCAATTCATAATGAGAGGCAAAAGCTTTATAAAGGTTTGCAGCAACTTGAGAATCAAGACCATATGTAGCACTAATATTACGAAATATATCAGTATCCATAAAAGCTTCAATGCATTTATAATCATAAATTATACCTGATTCTCTATCTTTGTCGTTCTCCCATCCTTCAGTATTTTCTTGGATCCGATCAAGAAGGTCCCTTTTAAACTCTTCTTTGTTGCGTGTAAATGATCCAGAACAAGAAGTATCCAGCAAGGTCTTGTCTTGAAAAGAAAGTCTTGCATAGAAATTATCAATAATAATATTACCAGGAAGCTCATGAATGGGGCATTTGAGCATTAAAGACTTCAATCTCCCCCAAGCTTGGGCAATACTCTCTCCATCATGAGGCCAGAAATTATATATGCGGTTCCGATCTTTGTGAATTTCACTTGGAGGATAAAATTTGGAATAGAATAAAGGCACAATGTCCTCCCAGATCAAGAGAATCACCATTCATAGCAATTTATACCAATGCGCCGCTTTGCCAGACAGCGATATAGAGAATAGCTTCTTCCTAACTTCATTCATAGCAATACCTGCACACTTGAATAACCCGCATAATTCATGCAAAAACAAGTAAATGATCACCAGGATGGACAGTTCCATCCCCTTCATAGCGGTTATCCATAACATGTTCAATAATTTTCGTAGGTATTTTATATGGTATTACTTCCTCACTCGGCGCCTCATCCACTACCGTTGCAGTAGTAGTAGATTTCCCAAATAGAAATTGAAGAGAAGATCTCTCCATAATGACTTATAGCAGCAGGCAGAAATAAAATCAGCACAAACAGTAAGGTTTTCCTTACCAATTCCACTTACCAATAGCGCTTCACTCCCCGGCAACGGCGCCAGAAAATAGTCTTGATGACCCACAAGTATAGGGGGTGTATCGTAGTATCTTCGATAAGTAAGAATGTCGATCCCAACGAGGAGCAGAAGGTGTTGACAAGCAGTTTCGATGAAGGTTTCACTCGTAAATGCTCACGGACAAGTATTCGGGGGTTTTGATGTAACAGATGAAATAAGTACGAGTAAGTAAAATGCGAGAGAAATAATTGCAGCGAGTGGCCCAATCCTTTTTAGCACAAAGGACAAGCCGGTTTGTTTACTTATAATGACCAAACGTTCTCGAGGACACACGGGATTTTAGTCTAGTGCTTTCGCTACATACGACTGATTAATCTTCATTGTTTTGATAAGTGTTGTGTGGGTGAACCTGTGCTAATGTACCGCCCTTCCTAGGACTAATACATACTTGTGATTATACCCCTTGCAAGCATCCGCAACTACAAGAAAGTAATTAAGATAAATCTAACCACAGCCTTAAACTCTGAGATCCTGCGATCCCTCCTGCATCGATATACCAACGGATAGGTTTCTGTCACTCCGGCAACCCCGCAATTGGCAAACGAGTACAAGATGCATTCCCCTAGGCCCATAAATGGTGAAGTGTCGTGTAGTCGACGTTCACACGACACCACTAGAAGAATAACACCACAACTTAAATATCATAACATTGAATATTACTCAACCATAGTTCACTACTAACATTTAGACTTCACCCATGTCCTCAAGAACTAAACGAACTACTCACGAGACATCATATGGAACATGATCAGAGGTGATATGATGATGAATAACAATCTGAACATAAACTTGGTTCAATGGTTTCACTCAATAGCATCAACAACAAGTATGAATAGATACCGGGAGAGTTTCCCCTATCAAACAATCAAGATCAAACCCAAATTGCTACGGCGGTGACGAGGTGCTGCGGAGGAGATGGCGGTGATGATGGTGGAGATGATGATGATGGTGATGGAGATGATGTCCAGCTCGATGGCGGTGACGATGGCGTCGATTTCCCCCTCCGGGAGGGAATTTCCCCGGCGGATTCCTGCCCGCCGGGAGAGCTCTTTTCTCTCTCGGTGTTCTCCGCCCCGCGAGAGGCGGCCGTAACCCTTCGTGAGGATTCCTCCGTGGCTTCGGTCCTCGGGACGAAGGGTTTCGCGAAGAAAAGGAGGCGAAAGGGGTCGTGGGCCCCCGGACCACATGGCGGCGCGGCCGGGGCATGGGCCGCGCCGCCCTAGGGTGTGGGCCCACCCCGGGTCCTCCCGGCCCCTCCTTCTCGGCTTCCTTCGTCATCTGGAAAAATAGGATTTTTGGTAAAACTCCCTTCCACGAGTTGATCTTCCGAAATATTGCATTCGACGGTGCTTTTTCCAGCGAGAATCCCGGCTCCGTGCTCGATCTCCAAATAATCATGAATCATGCAAAATAGATGAAATAACATAAGTATTGTGTTCCAATATGAAATATATCAATGAATAACAGCAAATTATGATATAAAATAGTGATGCAAATTGGACGTATCAAGGTGGTAAGTGGATCCCACTCCTGGGCCCCTGGGGGTTTCTATTTGCTGCTTGTGCATTGGCTATCCCTGCAACTCGCAGCATTGCTTGAAAATTGCGACAGTCCTTCTGCAGATGTCCTGACTTCCTTCTCCCATTGCTGTCGAGATAAAAATGCATCTGGCATGGCCCGTTCATCATATCTTCGGGAGTTACAAAAGGTCTCTGAAACCTTGATCCGCTATTTTTCCTGTTATTCCGAGAGTCATCTCTATTGTCGCCTCGCTGCTCGTTACTTCTTTGATATTCATCTCTATTGTTTCCTCCATTGTTTCCCTGAAACCCAGCCGATATTTGACCAGGAGCATCGTAACTCGAGAATTGTCGAGGAAATCGTCTTCTATTTTGAAAGTTTCGACTACGGTCCTCCTCTGGTGACCTGTGTCGCTTATTGTGAACAACATCTTCTCCGTCTGCCCATCTGTTTGCTATCTCCATCAATGCTGACACTGTCCTTGGGTTAGTTCTCCCCAAGTCTTCGACAAAATCTCCTCGCCGAATTCCTGCCACAAACGCATCTATTGCTCTTTCGTCGGATATGTTTTCTGCCGAGTTTTTAATGATGTTCCACCTTTGGATGTACTTTCTCATTGATTCATCATGTTTTTGTCGACACGCTCTCAAATCTTCTAATGATGCAGGTTTTTTGCAAGTGGATCGAAAGTTCTTGATGAACACCTCCTCGAAACTATCCCAGCTGTCGATGGATCCTGGTGGGAGCTTCTTTATCCACGATCTTGCGGCTCCACTCAGATGTACTTGGATGCTTTGCATGGCTGTTGCTCTGGTTCCTCCTATCAACTTCACCGTGTCGAGATAATCAACTAGCCAATCCTCTGGATCTTGCAGGCCGTCGAATTTTTTGAAGTTATCGGGTAATTTAAACCCTGAAGGAACTCGAGTTTTTCGGACCCTCCTTGTAAAGCACGGCAACCCACACATATCCTCGTCATCTAACTCTGGGGAGTGTCGATGGTCCCTTCTATTTTGTCGTGCTCTGTCCACTCGTGCTTGCGCTGCTGTGTCTCGTGCTCCACCTGTTCTCTCGGGACCTGGCACTGCTGTAGCGGGTCGTGGACTATTTTGCCTTGCTGAACTTTCGGGAGGCGTTGTTACAAACACCGTTCCCATGGCCCCGACTCCTGCCATAGCCATGTTGTACAATGCTTCTCGTGGATCTCCAGGAGGTGGTTTGGATGCAAGGATGAATGCTTGCGTCGCCATGTACCCAGCTTCTGGTGTCTTAGGAATAATGTTCCCCCTCGTGTCGATTGACATAAAAGATATGTCGAGGTTTTGAACTAGGTTTTCTCTTCGCTTCGGGTATATTTTGCGGGCGAGATCTTGCTCTCCTTCGAGCTTCCCCGTGACTATCTCCCGAAGTTCCCGAATGTCGACTTAGCTCCGCTCTTCGCCCGCTTGACGCAGATGTCGCTTCCCGCCTCCTATCCAACTCGATTTTCTGTTTCTCGAGCTCCCTTCTGGTGCGTGCGAGTCTATATTGATACGCTTGTAGCTCCTCAGGTGTCGCCGTAATGGTCATTGGTTCTGTACCATCAATAGCTCTTGTGACTCGATCCCACACTGTCTGCGGAAATCGCACCATCTCTCGTGTTCCTGGTCCGATATATTTTGTCCCCAAACCTCGTGTGAGATCTGCGGGATCGACGTACGGATTTCCCGCATCGTCGAAAGCCTCAGATGTCGCTGATTCTGCCCGGCTTGGCTCTCCAATTGCGTAAATCTGATGATATTTTGGATTTTGAAATTTGTCAAGATTGGTGACACAATCATATAGATTGGTGAAGACCTTTCCAACAGTGATAGATTTGTCGATGAAGTTGAAGCTGTCGGTGTCGCTCGAGTCATCGCTTATATAGGAGTCCGCGGATGACTCGAAGGACATGTCGCTGAAGATCTTGACGAGTTTTTCGCTTGCCCTGGTGCTGATGAAGCGTGGCGACGAAATCTCCTCGTCGCCTGACTCGATGGATGATGCTGAGCTCGAAAAGTCGGGATCGACTGCCGATAATCCCGACGAGATCGGAATTTCGAGACGATACACTCCTTCTTTCTCGACGCGGAAGTGGAACTTTCCGAATGTCATCTCCATGGGCTCCTCCAAATACGCATATGCATCCAAACGGGAGGGCGGGTGAGGTACAAAATCGACTAAACCAGTTTCGATCTGTTTACCTCTGTTTAAAGCGTTGCTTGCAGTTGATGAAGTCGACGATCTTGAACGTGCCATCGAGATCAGCTCCTTGTCGCCTCTAAACCCGACAGACGGCGCCAATTGACAAGGTATTAACTTGTCAATGCCTACAAGTCGTAGACTAGGGTTTCATTGGATGTAGAGGGCAAGTAGATCTCGAAGGTTTCAGCAGAAAAGTACTCGACGATATGAAAGCTAGGGTTTGTGAAACAATGATTCGATCCCTTTCTTTGTCCCTCGACTCCCCCTTATATAGGAGGCGGAGCCGAGGGATTCGTGATACACAAGTTTACAGAGTTCGGGAGAGTTCCTAACCCGTCCCGCAAGATTACAAGTAATGTTTCCTATTACAACTCTAGCTTTCCTTAATAGTATCTTGGGCTTCCGAATCTTCTTGCTCTTCGGGTTATGGGCCTTTAGTAAACCCCGGGTACCATCTTCGGCAGGCCCATTGGGGATACCTATGTCAATGGCGTCCCCAGAAACATGGTTACCGCTCAACAAGCAACTTATAAGAAATAAGATACATAAGCGACATATTGTTTACCACAATAGTTTTTAAGCTACTTTCCCATGAGCTATGTATTGCAAAGACAAGGAATGAAATTTTTAAAGGTAGCACGCAAGCAATTTACTTTGGAATGGCAGAAAAATACCACATAGTAGGTAGTTATGGTGGACACAAATGGCATAAGTTTTGGCTCAAGGTTTTGGATGCACGAGAAGCATTCCCTCTCGGTACAAGGCTTTGGCTAGCAAGGTTGTTTGAAGCAAACACAAGTACGAACCGATACAGACAAAACTTACATAAGAACATATTGCAAGCATTATAAGACTCTACACTGTCTTCCTTGTTGTTCAAACACTTTTACCAGAAAATATCTAGACTTTAGATAGACCAATCATGCAAACCAAATTTCAACAAGCTCTAGGGTAGTTCTCCACTAATAGGTTCAACTACATGATGCAAGAGCTTAAACATGATCTACTTGAGAGCTCAAAACAATTGCCAAGTATCAAATTATTCAAGACAATATACCAATTACCACATGAAGCATTTTCTGTTTCCAACCAAATAGCAATAAATGAAGCAGTTTTCAACCTTCGCCATGAACATTAAAAGTAAAACTAAGAACACCAGTGTTCAATATGAAAAAGCGGAGAGTGTCTTTCTCCCATACAAGGAATGCTAGGATCCGAATTTATTCAAACATAAACAAAAATAAAAACATACAGACACTCTAAGTAAAGCACATAAGATGTGACGGAATAAAAATATAGTTTCACTAGAGGTGACCTGATAAGTTGTTGATGAAGAAGGGGATGCCTTGGGCATCCCCAAGCTTAGATGCTTGAGTCTTCTTGAAATATGCAGGGATGAACCACGGGGGCATCCCCAAGCTTAGACTTGTCACTCTTCTTGATCATATTATATCATCCGCCTCTCTTGATCCTTGAAAACTTCCTCCACACCAAACTCAAAACAATCTCATTAGAGGGTTAGTGCATAATCAAAAATTCACATGTTCATAGAGGACACAATCATTTCCAACACTTCTGGACATCACTCAAGGCTACTGAAATTTAATGGAGCAAAGAAATCCACTCAAACACAGTAAAGGAGGCAATGTGAAATAAAAGCCAGAATCTGTCAAAACAGAACAGTCCGTAAAGACGAATTTTTTCGAGGCACTTAACATGCTCAGATGAAGAAGCTCAAATTGACTGAAAGTTGCGTACATATCTGAGTATCACTCATGAATTTTTGCAGATTTTTTAGACTCTCCTACAGAGAGATCAACTCAAATTCGTGATAGCTAAAAATATGTTTCTGCGCAGAAATCCAAATCTAGTATCAACTTTACTATCAAAGACTTTATTTGGCACAACAATGCAATAAAGTAAAGATACAAAGGTATTTCTACAGTAGTAACAAGCACTTTGACTCAAATATAAAACAAAAATTGCAGAAATAAAATAATGGGTTGTCTCCCATAAGCGCTTTTCTTTAACGCCTTTCAGCTAGGCGCAGAAAGTGTAAATCAAGTAACATCAAGAGATGAAGCATCAACATCATAATTTGTTCTAATAATAGAATCAAAAGGCAACTTCATTCTCTTTCTAGGGAAGTTTTCCATACCTTTCTTAAGAGGGAATTGATATTTAATATTTCCTTCTTTCATATCAATAATAGCACCAACAGTTCGAAGAAAGGGTCTTCCCAAAATAATAGGACAAGATGCATTGCATTCAATATCCAAGACAACAACATCAACGTGGACAAGGTTATTGTTAACCGTAATGTGAACATTATCAATCCTCCCCAAAGGTTTCTTTATAGAATTATCAGCAAGATTAACATCCAAATAACAATATTTCAATGGTGGCAAGTCAAGCATATCATAGAGTTTCTTAGGCATAACAGAAATACTTGCACCAAGATCACACAAAGCATTACAATCAAAATCATTGACCTTCATTTTAATGATGGGCTCCCAACCATATTCCAACTTCCTAGGAATAGAAGTTTCAAGTTTTAATTTCTCTCCTCTAGCTTTAATGAGAGCATTTGTAATATGTTTTGTAAAGGCCAAGTTTATAGCACTAGCATTAGGACTTATAGCAAGTTTTTGCAAGAACTTAATAACTTTAGAGATATGACAATTATCGAAATCAAAACCATTATGATCTAAAGCAATGGGATCATTGTCCCCAATACTCTGAAAAATTTCAGCACTTTTATCACAAACAGTTTCAGCAGTTTCAGGCAATTATGCACGCTTTGTATTAGGAGTAGAAACATTGCCAACACCAATTAGTTTACCATTGATAGTAGGAGGTTTAGCAACATGTGAAGCATCAACATTACTAGTGGTGGTAATAGTCCAAACTTTAGCTACATTATTCTCTTTAGCAAGTTTTTCTTCTCTTTCCCACCTAGCATGCAATTCAGCCATCATTCTAATATTGTCATTAATTCGAACTTGGATAGCATTTGCTGTAGCAAATGACTTAATATCTTTAGTTTCATTAGGCATAACTTTCAGTTTTAAAAGATCAACATCGGCAGCAAGACTATCAACCTTAGAAGCAAGAACATCAATTTTACCAAGCTTTTCCTCAACAGATTTGTTAAAAGCAGTTTGTGTACTAATAAATTCTTTAAGCATGACTTCAAGACCAGAGGGTACACTCCTACTATTGTTGTAAGAATTACCATAAGAATTACCATAACCATTACCTTTATTAGAAGGATATGGCTTATATTTGTTACCAAAATTATTCCTATCAGCATTGTTGTTGAAATTACTATTTTTAATGAAGTTCACATCAACGTGCTCGTCTTGAGCATCCAATGAAGCTAAAGGAACATTATTAGGATCAACATTAGATCTACCACTAACAAGCATGGACATAATAACATCAATCTTATCACTCAAAGAGGAGGTTTCTTCAACAGAATTTACCTTCTTACCTTGAGGAGTCCTTTCAGTGTGCCATTCAGAGTAGTTGATCATCATATCATCAAGAAGCTTTGTTGCAGCACCCAAAGTGATGGACATAAAAGTACCTCCAGCAGTTGAATCCAATAGGTTCCTCGAAGAAAATTTTAATCCTGCATAAAAGGTTTGGATGATCATCCAAGTAGTTAGTCCATGGGTAGGGAGATTATTTACCAAAGATTTCATTCTTTCCCATGCTTGGGCAACATGTTCATTATCCAATTGCTTAAAATTCATAATGCTACTTCTCAAAGATATAATTTTAGCAGGAGGATAATATCTTCCAATGAAACCATCTTTACATTTAGTCCATGAATCAATACTATTCTTAGGCAAAGATAGCAACCAATCTTTAGCTCTTCCTCTTAAGGAGAAAGGAAACAATTTCAGTTTTATAATGTCCCCATCTACATCCTTATACTTTTGAATTTCACAAAGTTCAACAAAATTATTAAGATGGGCAGCGGCATCATCAGTACTAACACCAGAAAATTGCTCTCTCATAACAAGATTTAGTAAAGCAGGTTTAATTTCATAAAATTCTGCTGTAGTAGCAGGTGGAGCAATAGATGTGCATATGAAATCATTATTGTTTGTGCTAGTGAAGTCACACAACTTAGTGTTCTCAGGAGTATTCATTTTAACAATAATAAAAATAAGTAAAGCAAACCGAATTAAATAAAGTAAAACAAGTAACTAATTTTTGTGTGTTTTTGATATAAAGAAAGCCAACAGAAAAGAAAATAAAATAAAGCAAGACAATAAACAAAGTAAAGAGATTGGGTGTGAGAGACTCCCCTTGCAGCGTGTCTTGATCTCCCCGGCAACGGCGCAAGAAAACAGTCTTGATGGCGCGTGAATCACACGTCCGTTGGGAACCCCAAGAGGAAGGTGTGATGCGCACAGCAGCAAGTTTTCCCTCAGTAAGAAACCAAGGTTATCGAACCAGTAGGAGATGAAGGCCACGTGAAGGTTGTTGGTGAAGGAATGTAGTGCGGCGCAACACCAGGGATTCCGGCGCCAACGTGGAACCTGCACAACACAATCAAAATACTTTGCACCAACTTAACAGTGAGGTTGTCAATCTCACCGACTTGCTGTAAACAAAAGGATTAAACGTATGGTGTGGAGAATGATGTTTGTTTGCAAAGAACAACAGAGAACAATGATTGCAGTAAGTTGTATTTCAGATGTAAAAGAATGGACCGGGGTCCACAGTTCACTAGTGGTGTCTCTCCAATAAGATAAATAGCATGTTGGGTGAACAAATTACAGTTGGGCAATTGACAAATAGAGAGGGCATAACAATGCACATACATATCATGATGACTACTATGAGATTTACTTAGGGCATTACGACAAAGAACATAGACCGCTATCCAGCATGCATCTATGCCTAAAAAGTCCACCTTCGGGTTAGCATCCGCACCCCTTCCAGTATTAAGTTGCAAACAACAGACAATTGCATTAAGTACTGTGCGTAATGTAAACAATACAAATATCGTTAGACAAAGCATTGTTGTTTTATCCCTAGTGGCAACAACACATCCACAACCTTAGAACTTTCTGTCACTGTCCCAGATTCAATGGAGGCATGAACCCACTATCTAGCATAAATAACCCCTCTTGGAGTCACAAGTATCAACTTGGCCAGAGCCTCTACTAGCAATGGAGAGCATGCAAGATCATAAACAACACATATATGATAGATCGATAATCAACTTGACATAGTATTCCATATTCATCGGATCCCAACAAACACAACATGTAGCATTACAAATATATGATCTTGATCATGATAGACAGCTCACAAGATCTAAACATGATAGCACAAGAGGAGAAGACAACCATCTAGCTACTGCTATGGACCCATAGTCCAAGGATAAACTACTCACGCATCAGTCCGGAGGCGGGCATGGTGATGTAGAGCCCTCCAGGTGATGATTCCCCTCTCCGGCAGGGTGCCGGAGGCGATCTCCAGAATCCCCCGAGATGGGATTGACGGCGGCGACGTCTCAGTATGTTTTCTCGTATCGTGGCTCTCGGTACTAGGGTTTTCGCCATGGAAGGATTATATAGGCGAAGGGGCAGAGTCGGGGGACGCTCGAGGGGCCCACCCCATAAGGCGGCGCGGCCAGGGGTGGGGCCGTGTCCCCCTATGGTGTGGCCGCCTCGTGCCCCCTCTCCGTCTCCTCTTCGGTGTTCTGGAAGGCTCCGTGGAAAATAAGACCGTGGGCTTTTGTTTCGTCCAATTCCGAAAATATTTCCTGTGTAGGATTTTTGAAACCAAAAACAGCAGAAAACAGGAACTGGCGCTTCGGCATCTTGTTAATAGGTTAGTGCCGGAAAATGCATCAAAATGATATAAAGTGTATATAAAACATGTGAGTATTGTCATAAAACTAGCATGGAACATAAGAAATTATAGATAAGTTTGAGACATATCAGGCGCCGCCGCGCCTCTCTTGCTGGCGCCGGCTGCCGCTGCTGCCGCGCCTCGGATTGACGGGCGTCGCCGGTTCCTCCTTCACACGATTGGGGACGTTGTAGGGTGCCGAGCGGTACGACGAGGACGGTGTCGATCGGGCTGGTCCTGAGGAAGAAGAGTTCGAGGAGGACGAGTACGTGGTCCTCCTCGGCTGCCATTGCGCTGCGGGAGATGGTGGCGGTGAGGGCGGCGCCTCCAACCTTGGAGCGCCGTTGCGGATGCCGCGGATGACGCTCTCGAGGGTGCGCCCCGGAACGCCCCAGAACCGGGCGCGCCCGTCCCTGTTCCAGCTGTTCGGCCCGCTGATGAGGCCGGCGGTGCTGCGCATCTCCTCGTCGTACTTGGCCTTGAAGTACGTGGCCCACCACTCGTCGTTGTTCTTGGGCGCCCCAGGTCGGATCCACCCGCTCCTCAGCGCTGAGTTCAGCCCACCGGGCCCTGATGCCGTCCTTCCATTGATCCGTGCCCGACTTCAGCGACGGTGGGATGCCAATGCCGTTCATGGCCATCTTCCAGCCACTGCTGCTTGGCAGGCGCATGTCCGGCGGGACGGGATATCCCGCGTGGTACAGCGCCCACGCCTCCTTCACGGTTAGGCTGCCGCTGCTGAAGCCGTTCGCCGCGGTGATCTTGCGGGAGGACGAGGACGACATTGCTTGGAGAGGCGAGGAGAAGATCTGGTGGGGGGGGGGGCGACGAGAAGGTTTGGGAGCGGTGAGAGATTAGGACGAACGGCAGGGCCTCTTAATGTATAGCGGCGGCAGCGGGTGGTTGCACGCAATAACGCCGACGCAGACGGCCACGCGGCCATGCACGACGATATGCGTCCCTGCGTCGCCTAGAAAAACTGGGACGCCATTAACGTCGCTTGACCAAAGGTAGGCGACGGGGTTTTAGGTTTCCGATCCGCTGACGGGACGGGCCTGCGTCGCTTCGCCTCGCTTTTCGTTGTGTCCGGCATGCCCGGAGCGTCCCCTGTGGGACGGGGATAGGCTCGGGGCGCCGGACACCGTATCGGGCCGCGCCGGACAAAAAAGGCCTTTGGGGGACGCGGCTGGGAACGTTTTTTTGTCCGGCACGCCCAAATCCCTTTGGGGGACGGTTTGGAGGACGCGACTGGAGATGCTCTTATGGTTCTTATGGAGGATGGGGTATGGCAAACTATTTTGAGAAGGAAGTACGTGGGCTCAAAAGCGATATCCCAGGTGTTTTGGAAACCCAGGATTCACACTTTTAGGCTGGCTTCATGGCGATAAAAACGTACTTTTTTCCATACAGTTCTTTCTCTATTAGGGATGGATCAGAGATAAGATTCTGGGAGGATAAATGGCTTGGAAATGCCATGCTACGGAAACAATATCCATCTTTCTACAACATTGTGGGCCACAAAGGAGAAACCATAGCCATGGTGATGGGTACCTCTCCGCCAAATGTGACATTCAGCCGAGATCTTATCGGCCCCCGGCTTGCATCTTGGAATGCAATGCTTCAGTGTCTGGCTTTTGTCCAGTTGTCGCAAGGGTTTGATGAGTTTCGATGGAATCTAAATGAGACTAGTTTATTTTTTTGGATTCCATGTATAAAGCATTAGTCTAGGCCATTGAGCTGGTAGTTAGTAATGAGATGATCTGGAAAATAAAAATGCTACTAAAAACAAAGTTTTTGCGTGGTACCTCTATATAGGGGTCATTTTAACTAAGGATAATCTTGCTAAACGCAATTGGTAAGAATGCAAGAAGTGTGCCTTTTGTCACCAAGAGACAATTAAGCACATTTTCTTTCATTGTCATTTTCCAAGGTCTATATGGTCAATCGTCCAAATAGGTTCTACCTTATACCCGCCAAGTAGGGTTACCAATATATTCGGTAATTTGCTCAATGGGGTGGATCAGAGGTTTAAAATGCTTGTTAGGGTGGGAATAATTTCCGTTATCTGGTCGCTTTGGCTATGTAGAAATAATAAGGTGTTTAATAATAAAAATTCTTCTCTTTTGTAGGTTATCTTTCGGTGTACATCTTTGCTCCCTTCATGGTCCTCTGTACACAGAGAGCTGTTTACGGAAATGTCTACGCAGTTGGAGAACACGGTGGAGAAATTTATTATCCAACATGGATGGCTGCATAATCTACGGATCGGGCCACCTTCCCCTTAGGAATCGATGTGTAGAGTCGCGTCTCATGTATCGAGTCCCTTTTGCTTTAAACTTGTGTCCGAGCGGCTGTGTGCATTGTTGTTATGCAGAGACCGGGTGTAATACTTAACTTATGGACACCGAAACTCACTCAGGGAACGATGAGCGGAGTGGGAAGAAGAAGAAGAAGAAGAATTCAAAGTGTGTCAAAGTGGGAATGTGATTTGGATTGTCAAAGCCAAGTCCAAATGTTCCACAAAAATATTAGGTCATTTTAGTGTATTCCAGAATTTCAAGAATTTGGTGTTGAAACTTGACATGCTCCTAGGATACAATATTGTCTATATTTACATATTTTCGGATTGTTTTTGAATCCCATAAACACGATTGTTGATTTTTTTTAAAATAAAGGGAGCACTAGAGGTTGGGAGCAGAAGAGACGTTTAGGAAGCATAGTCCCAACTGTTCTCTCTTCTGTGCGCATGTGTAAACTGGAAGTGATGTTACATTGGGAACACCAGGAGAGAGTAGAAGTGATCTAGATCGGCCAAGAGGGGGAGGGGAGGGGGGCAAACCAAACCATATGGCCTTGGGCTTGGCGACGTACGTAACGCAGACATCAGCCCTGCGTTTGTTTGGACAAAAAAAAAACGCCTGGGCTCTTTCAGCCGTATATGCGCATGACATCCAAGGGCGATTGGGGAGCATGGGGACAGGCGACTTCCTATTCAAAATTTTGTCACAGTCCTCCCTGAGGCCACTGCACATACACACTAACACACACCTCTTCTTCCTCTCCCATCTACATATGTGCTGCCACTGCTGCGGTGGACAGCGCCATCATCAGCAGCTGCTCGCACCAGTCCCCCTCCAGCTACATGCATAGCGGGGTGCAGCAGCACCGCCCTGTGTATCACACTGGGGAGATCGTGGCCGCTCCAGGCGCTGCTGCGGCCACCATCTCCTCCTGCCACCTCCCGGCGATGTCGGAGGCGGCCCTCAGCGCGTCCTTGCCGGCGCCGAGCAAGCCCTGGCCGGTGAACCCGACGCAGTACAGCCCGTTGGGGCCTCTCCAGTTGCTGGGGCTGCGCGATCTCGGCTTGCCGTCCTCCCTGAAGAACTCGCCGTCCTGCAAGCACGTCGTGAACGGGTCACGGTTTCCGTAACTGCAGATGTATCTGTGCGCTAGCTGATGCATTTGTGGAAAATGTCTACTTGCTTTGTGGAACTGTTACCTACCTGGAGCCAGGACGGGACGTTGCTTCTGTAGCCGGTGGCGAAGATGACGGCATCCAAGGCCATGTCGTTTCCGTCCACGAACCTTGCCCCGTTGCACCCCAGTGACTCCACCTCTGCCACCACCTGCAGGCGTTTGTTACAGCGCACAAGCCATCAGAAACCTCAGACGTGCACAGTCCACATACGCCGTAAACATATTTATATAAAAATGTAGAGACGAAGCTAGAGAGAGGTTTCAAGTCAAAAAGAATGTGCACTCTGTACGGGGACTTGTTGCTAGCTCATCACAAAAGTTTATTACTGATGCGTATCACTGAAGAACGCGACAGGAGGTTGGTCCTGGAGGTGAACAAGGGACGCCTGTGGAGAATGCCATGAAGGCAGTGCTATTTTTGTTCCCACACGTAAAATTTCTCTGCATCGTGGGCAACAAGACAGATACCAAAAGTACAGACCTCGGCTGCATCAGGCAGAGTGGTATAGAGGTCTTGCAAAAGAGGTACTACCAGTAAAAATGTAAAATCTCACTCCACTAACGAAAGATCGTTGTAGAAACCTCAAAAGCGATCGACAGTTGGAATGACATGCACAAGAAACAAGTCTCTGTTGACACTTCGCAACCATAGAGAGAGAAAGAGAGAAGTAACCAAAACCATACCTTGATGTCTCCAGATTTGATCAAGGACCATGCTCCCACGTCCAGAACAGGGCTCTTCCCGGTGACGCCCTTGATCTCCAAAGGCCCCAGCTTGGGCCTCTTCAGACCGTACTTTTCGGTGTCTCCAAGGATCATCTTTGCAACGAGCAGGAGGAATCGATCCACCAGGTTTACCGGCAGCCATCTAAGAAGATTCATGGCTATGCCAAATGTTGAGCTTCCAAGCATCTCTCTTGGCAAAACATGCACCTGTTCATCATTGCAAAAACATATTATGAGGTCACGTGCAAGATGTTCAAATATCTCGAAGGATCGATGAAAGGTAAGTAGGATGTATTATTCATGTAAAGAAAGAACAGATTAATTTCATTTACATAACAAGAAGCTATACTTGATATAATAACATAGTACGGCAGAGGAGGATGATCTCATGTTCTAGAAAGGAAACGAGGAAAACAGTTGAAACTTTTTTTGAGAGAAAAACTATTGAAACTTAGGTTGACATAAAGTACTCCTAAAACAGGCAAACATCGCACATAACATCAAGAGAAAGCCATAGCGGCAAGGGGACTTGACTTACCCCACTCCTAACAGACATGAAAGGGATTGCACCGTGCTCGCAAAGGTCCAAGCACATCTCCATCCCGGAGTTGCCACAACCCACAACCAGCACCCTCTTGCCCTTGAACCTCTCGCCGCTCTTGTACTCGCTGGAGTGTAGCACCTCCCCGGCAAACCTCTCCCTCCCCTTCACCCTCGGCACCACGACCTCGGCATTCTCCCCGCTGGCCACCACTAGCCACCTCGACACGTACTCCGTCACCTCGCCGCCCTCCACCACCGCGGTGACATGCCACAGCGACGTGGCCGCGTCGAACCGAGCCCGTGTCACGGTGCGGCCGAACAGCGGCGAGATGGAGAAGTGGTCGGCGTAAGAGTGGAGGTAGCGGAGGAAGTCATGCTTGCTCGGGTAGGCGGGGAAGTCGGGAGGGAAGCGAACATGGGGAAGCTCGCAGAAGACCTTTGGGAGGTGCAGACGGAGGCGGCCATAGGTGCGGTTGGTCCAGAGGTCGGCGATGTCGTCGGAGCGCTCGAGGATGGTGAAGGGCACCGAGTGCTTCCGGAGAGTGGCGGCGACGGCGAGGCCTGACGGACCGGCGCCGACGATGATGGGGCCTTCAACTGTGCAGAGGCTCTGCCTAGGGCTCGTGGAATTAGCTTGGTCTTGCATGATCGATGTAATGGCACTAGAATCAATCAGTAGGGCTATAGCTAGCTAGGCACACAAACTCACAACTCTCTCTTGGAAGGTTGCACTCATAAGCTCATGGAACGGAATGAAGAAGACACACACCACCTAGCTAGGCCTATGTATCTCCTTTGCCTCTCTCTGGAAGAAGTTAGCTAGCCAAAGATGTGGGCACAACCTAAGCTTCTAGTGACATCATCTTTTTTGCCTCTCCACGATCTTGCATGTACTACAGTAGTACCAGTGTAAGCACCGAGGGTGAGAAAGGTGTGATCAGAACCTGTATGGCTACCTCAATGACCTCACGGCGAGGGTCCATCTCCCCTATATATAAGGAGAAGTGAATGTAAAGGGACAGTTTACATTGTACCCAGCTATTTCTATGAGTACTGTCACTACTGTTGAAATGATTGCCATCAATCTTCCACCAGTACAAAACGGGAGGGGAAAAATAATATTTTTATATTGCACATCTCCTTTTTTGGGTTCATAGACATTCCCAGAATCCCGAGCAAATCATATGAGATCTTGTCATGCAACGCACTTTTACAAAATAACCATGTATGTGTACCCTTTGTGGAGGCAATGCATGAACATTGTTTCCAGTGTTGGATCTGCATATCTGTAGGTGAATCCTTCATGGTGGTCCTTGGTTTCCGTAGATTCAGACAATCATTTCCTTGTCTGCTGGAAGGACGGATGTAGGAGTCGATTTGTAAATATGGGTAGTGCTTGCTCACATATATCCATGCTGCAAAATATACAATACAAACAATATATCATTTGGATATAGCATGGAAGCACACTTCAATGAACAAACATTGCTTTATACTGAAGAGGACGCAGACCCATACTAAGCTCTATACCATGCATCTTGTTAGCAAGTGGGCAATGAAGATCCGGACATTCTGCTACCTGACAGAGTAACCCACTAGGTCAACCCTTTGCTTCAAAATCAGATCCATATATTTTCTAGAACTTATTTCGGTACTCCGGAGGCTCCCCGCCCGTAACCCTTAAAACAACCACCGAAGGCCGATCTCTGGGCCGCCGCTGCTGCCGGCAGTGGCGTCGCCGCCCGTCCCGTCGAAACGATGGGGGGCAAGGGAGGTGCTCTTCTGCGGCGCTTCACGGGAGGAAGTGGGTCGCCGACAGAGGGCATGGGCGGCGCGGCCGGGTCGGCCGTGGCCTGAGGCCCTTTCGCGGAACGTCCATGGGGCGAAGGTGGCGCACCGCCGGTGCGATGCGGTCGCAGGACGGCGGCTAGGGAAGACCAGGATTCGATCTGGGCCTTCTTGGGCTTGGATCTGGGCCAGCGAGACCCAACCAGGCAGTCCCGAAACAGGATGGTATTTGACGCGGATCTCATGTCTACTACCCGGGTGATAGCTATGGTCGTTGACCACCTCCGCTTATGGGTCGTCCGCGCCTCTGCTAGAGTTGACACGGGCCCCCTGTTGGCCTGGTGCCAGTCCATCTCCCAGCTTCTCCAGATCCCCCTCCCTTGTATCCCTCCCTGTCCTGGGGGCGGTATGCCGCCCCAGACCCAGGAGCGTTGGTTGCAGCCCTTCTGGCGTCGCTCCTTGTACTACTGTCGCTTTGATGAAATATGAGTTCAGGTGGGCAAATCGCACCCCCCCCCCCGTTGATTTCTCAAAAAAATAGACCCAACCAGGGCGGGTCCTGTGTGATCTGCCGGTGGACTTGGTCTCACCGGCGTTCTGCAGCCGTGCTCGGTGCTGCCCTTTCCTCTGATGGCATCCCGCTGGTCGGTGACTGGCAGCGGTGGGGTCTGCGAGTCTTGCGAATAAAGGTGGTGGTCCTTCGGTTCCTCTCGCGCCAAGACGAAGATCTTCCATATGCATGTTCGTCTGGATTTGGCTTGATGTTGAGTTCTGGAAGGCTCCACTGGCAAATCTAACAGTGCTCATGCCTAGAGTTTGCTGGTTTGGGAGGTATTCGGTCGTGCGCACCCATGCTTTATTCCGACCGTTTGGTTCTGGAGGGAGCGACGTGAAGCTCTATTCTGTGTTGCAGAGACATAGAATTTCTTGAAGGTCGGATTGGAGGACTAGCAGCGGAGGATCGAGTTGTGGTGTTGTTGAGGGATTTGCTTCGTATTCTGGGTCTCGTAACGGCAGTATGCAAGTGGGGGTACCAGCACAGGTGAAGTTCAGATTTTTACCTTTCAGGGTGAAAATCCAAGGCCTGACCTCAACTGGTTGTGCCTGGCATGATCTTGTTGAAAGCATTGTTGTGAGAGCGAGGACTATCTACAGTGTAATAACCTAAGATCTTTTGATCGGACGACGACGACGCTTGTGTTTTTCCTTTCTTGGAGGCATCGCTTGTGGAGAGCCTGGATTTCAGGTGTTGTTTTGGTGGTGGTTGTATTGTTGTTGGTAGTACCGTAGCGGGACTTCTTTTTCTTAGTTTTCTTTTTTTCTTTTTTGACTGTGTGTATCCGTACTACCTTAGGGTACTGCATTGTTGCAGAGGCTGAGTGTAATTGGTATCTATAAATATTAATATATTCCTTTTATTGGAAAGGTACTTAACGCATGCTAGCTACTTAATTATACTTAGACTAATGAACCATGATAGTAGTGCAATAGGTAGCAGTGAATGGATATATTTCGTACACAAAAGGCAACCCCACTTTTTACATATTTTTTTTGAAAGGGAGGCAAAAACTTTGCCTCATCCATTAATTAGGAAGAGAGTGTCTAGTTTTTAGGAGAAAACCAGGCGAAAACCTACAGCGATAGGGTCAAGTCCACGCAAACAACACACCCACACATGCCCACAACCAAGACACTCCAACACTCCAACGCCGCAACACTAACAACCACTCAAACACAACACTCTAACACCGAGCCATGAAGGACAAGCTATGACATTGGGGTCACCCGTTAGCCAGCTGCTGATCCAGGGTAGGCAATAGCTAAGGTAGCGAGAAAATCACAAACGTCCATGGCGATGATAGCTCCGGCACCGCTGATAACGGTCCAGACTTAGGAACCCCATCATCAATAGGAACCACATGTCTGACAGAGTCAGGTGAGAGAGAGAGACTGTAGCGTCAACAACATCACACTTCTCAAAGCCAAGACGCGGCGGAGAAGCCACATCCGAAGACTCGTGTGAGCCGAGCCTCATTTTCTCGACGGAAGGAGGCGTAAGCACACCACCAGACAACTCCGGGAGCTCAGGCATGATCTGCATGACCGGAGCCGTGATCGCCGAGCTCGCCTAAGCACGAGGAGAGAAACAACCATGAAGGCTCGCTTCGGTCGCACCCACTTTGCCAACCAAAGGATCAGCAGACGTCCGGGAGAGCCTACCCAACACATCTTCCGCCCGCTCTAGAAAGCCCCCAACCGCAAGCTTCTAGCCGTGTAAGGATTCAACAACCTTGTGAAGAGGACGAACGGCCTCCTGAAGCAACTCAGTTTGCACCTCCAAAGCGGATCGCATATCCGCTGAGGCCGAAGAGCTTATAGGAGCAGCAACAATTGATGCTCAGGATCGATGTCGAGACACAGTGGGTGGGAGCGAGACCTTAACCTGGGCCTGACGAGGAGCATTCGCCTGGCAGGGCGACGACGCGACATGGCCTGCCAACAAGCTGAGAGGACGCCAAGCGTCACGGCAGACACGAGCCCGGTGACCGTTCTCAAAGCATCGGGAGCACCTGAAAGCGTCAGAATAAACCGCGGCGCGGTGACCAGGAGCTAGGCACCTGCAACATCTACCCTTGAGCCAAGCAGGGACATGACGTCAAGCAATTGACGGGGCAGGCAGAGCCGGTCGGCGCGGGCCGCGCCGCACCTCCTGCCAACCATCATGCTCGCCCGTTGCACAATCCGCCTCCATGACAACAACAGTGTTGAAGGTCTTGGTGGCTGGTGGCGTTTGGGGGACCAATTCCTCTTCGCTGTCCTCGTCGACGCTGTCCGCAGCGAACTACCTAGATGGAGGCCATGTCACGGTAGCGAGGGGTAGCACCCCATCTCTTGCCACACTGTTGCCAACCCCAAAACAGGTCTTGGTGACATCCGGCGGCGTCTGGGGGGCCAGGACTTCATCGCTGTCCTCATCATCATCAGCAAAGGCGACCCACAATGCAGGCTGCGGCAGGGTGTAGAGGCCTGGCGGAGACGGAGCAGCCGGCGGTACGGTGGAGAGGGTAGACGCAGCACCAACAACAGAGCCGGAAAGCTGGACAGCTGAGGGTGCCATTGTCGCGGCCTCCAGCAGTTTCACGGCTCCTCCAACACTTGAGACAGCGAGCTAGTAGCGCGGAAGGCAAACCACCAAGAAGCAGCGATGCCGACGACCACGGCAGCAGGCCGGAGACGGCACTGGTAGAGGAGGCGACCGGCCGACCAGGAGCGGGCCCCGCAGGCACAGGGATGCCCGCGGGCGAGACCAGCTCGCTGGAGTTCAGCGCCCAAAACCGTCCAGCCAGGGGCCGCCGCGACGACTGGTGATGGGCAAAAGCAGGCGGGGGTGCTCGCGATGACTAACGAGGGGCAGCAGGTGGAGGGGAGTCCCAGTGACGAGCCTGTGCAGGTGGAGGAGCTGGTGACATGGCGGCGCGGACCGAGCAAGGTGGCCGCTACGACCCGGCCGCGGCGAACCTCGGGATGGGAGAGAGAGGACGTCGAGAAGGAACCGGATCCGGCCGTGGAGGCGGTGGAGCTAGAAGGAGGCGGGAGATCAAGGCGGCGGTGGAAGGTCCTCCATCACGGGCATGGTCGCGAGTCCTGGGCTTACTTTTTACATATTAGAGCATCTCCAGCCGCGTTCCCCAAAGCCTCGTTTTGTCCGGCGCGGCCCAATACGGTGTCCGGCGCCCCGAACTCGTCCCCGCTATACAGGGGACGCTCCGGGCATGCCGGACAAAACGAGCGAGGCAAGGAGGCGCGGGCCCGACGCGTCAGCAGGTCTGGAGCCTAAAACCCCGTCGCCTACGTAGCAACGGTGCAGTTGTCGCGAAGGGGAACTGTCGCATTGGCAACCGCGTCGATCGACGCGCGAACCGCCGGAATGTTGTGCGAACTCCACGGAAGAGCAACCGCCGCTCTCTTCGACATTTTTGCCGTCGTTCAAACGTGCCCAATAAGAACCCTACCTATGCGCTTTCCGATCTACAACTGGCCACCATTCATCGAAACCTCTCCTCTCTCACAACGAGCGAACTCTCTCAGCTTCCATCAGACACTGACATTGAGGGTAAGCCGCCGGGATGGCGCCACTTATGGGACAAAGCTGTGACGCCTACAACGATGATTCCCCGCCGCTGGACAACGTCGAGGAATGGGAGGAAGAGGAGGAGGAGGAGGAGGAGGAGGAGGAGGAAGAAGAGGCTGAGGCGGCGGCGGCCCGGGCGAAGGCGGAGGCAAAAGCGAAGGTGAAGACGCAGCCGGCGAGCACCATCGAGGATGAAGAGGACACAAATTCCTCCGACGCGTCGAACGACACCGCCTCTTCGGAAGAGGTGACGAGCAGGAAACGCCACCGTGAGTACGATGAGGTGGGGCCATCAAAGAAGTAGTTTAAAATTTTATATGTAATTTGTTTATGTTTTTTCGAAGTTTTTATATGTAATTTGTTTATGTTGCACGACTTTCAATATTAGTATGTGTTGCGGTCAGAAACCCACCGGCGAGCAGCGACGGGCAACACAGTAGAGCCGGGAGGCTCCCAGGACTGCAGCTGGCCCTGGTCCCTCGAGCGACGGCCCGCAAAGAATCGGCACGCACGCCCGATGCTGGTGCAAGGGCGTGCCACCTGACCTATACCTGGTCAGGAAGGTGATGGATTTACGTCGCTTAGTTTCCTGCATGGCATACACGTAAACATTAAATACGAGCCTCGATCGGCTCTCAGGTTGTCCTGTGAATCGGCTCAAGGAGCCAATCCACCCACGATTCGTACGAGGTGTACGATCACATGGTGGTCCTGCTTGATCAAAATAAAGCTAAAACGACCTACTACAATTTAGGGTTTTCACCACATAATCGGAACATCCTACGCGTGATTGAGCTCC
This sequence comes from Lolium rigidum, assembly GCF_022539505.1. Taxonomy (NCBI): domain Eukaryota; kingdom Viridiplantae; phylum Streptophyta; class Magnoliopsida; order Poales; family Poaceae; genus Lolium; species Lolium rigidum. The sequence continues at coordinate 44,190,658 of NC_061510.1, read as the reverse complement.
GGCGGCCACGCACGGTGATCGTAAACCGACTCCTAGACAAGGCCTAAAAACCAACATGAAGTTGATCCCCGGAACATCCTCGTCTAGGGCTAGCAAACTACACCCTACGTGCCACCGGATCCTTCAACCCGTTTGTAAGGCCTAACTATGCAGATATTAAACTAATCCTTGAAGAACAAGGAGCAATCATAACGGATCGGATCTACTAAATAATGATCAAGCGAGGTGTCGCCCTTACACCTAAGATAGGTGTAAGGGCGGCTAGACGTCTAAGGGTTGCACGGACGAAAGCATATGATACGATGAAACAATGCTAACCCTAAAACATCTATGATAACTACGTTGCTCGCCATCAACAAGGCTTCAGCACGAGCAACGCATGAACAGCAAATAAACATGTACTGCCTAGATCGCAAGATGCGATCTAGGCAGCATGATGCTTACCCGGAAGAAACCCTCGAGACAAGGGAGTTGGCGATGCGCCTAGATTGGTTTGTGGTGAACGTGATTGTTGTTTATTTCAGAAACCCTAGATACATATTTATAGTCCGTAGACTTTCTAACGTGGGAATAATCCCAACCGTGCACGAGCCAAATTCTATCTAACCGACACGTATCCTACTATATTTACAGATACACGGGCAAACTAGCCCAAACTTTGCATATAAGGCCGATTCATGTATTTCCTCCATGTATATTCTTCAAGCCCATCTTTAATCGCGGCCCACCTCTGATCCGGTCAAATTATGGTGATAACACATGCCCCCTGGTTTTGGAAATGACAATTCCAAAATCACTCTGCTTTTTCTTCGTCGGGTCATGTCGTGGCAGAGCAGAACCGTCGCAGTATCCTTCATCATGATGCCTTGCCTTCACAACTTCTCCGCGTGACCTGGCCAATTTTTCTTTGGGCACCACTTCCTCGGAAACTGCTGTGGCATTGAATCTCCACCGTATCCCTTTTATTTAACCGCATCGAGCAATTCGCTTCTCCATCCCCTCCTCATCCTCTATTCCTCTGTAGCACTCGAAAACCCTTCTCCCACCATGGACTCTTCCTCCTCTTCCTCCTCCGGTCTTTCCTACCGATCTTCCTCCTCCCGCGAGCCAACGCCGGAGGACATACGCGCCCCGGAGGAGTGGGATCAGGAGGACCACGCCTCCTCCGTCTGGTCCGAGGACGACAAGTCCTTGACCAGCGGAGATGAAGACCTCCGAGTTCCTCGCCCGATGGGGAGCTGGAATCGGAGAGCGAGGACCACTCGTTCTCCCGGGACGGTTACACCCCTCTCGAGGAAGAGGAGGAGGAAGACGACGACGACGACTCCCTCGAGGGTTACCCGCCGGCGAAACGCCTCCGCACCTGGTGGGATGACGACGACAGCCGATGATGACGAGGAGGATGAAGCTCCCGTAGAGGGCTACGGGAGCGAGTGGACGAGGAGCCCGCCGGCAGCAGTGCTGACGAGAGCTCCGAGGACGACGACGAGGGCAGCGACGGCCCGTAGACTAGGATCTACTAGTATAGGCCTAGTAGTAGTAGATTGGTCAACAGACCTTTCTTTTGTTCTTCCTCCCTCGAGCAATCAGCTCTTTCTTTGTAATAAATCCCATTATTAATGAAGAAAATTCTCCCCCATTAATTTTGCTTTCTTGTCAACTTTGCCGATCGTCGAACGAAGTCGCTGTACAGAGAGCCGATGGCAGGGCATCGGCTTGCACTATAAACGCGATTTGAGGCCAAACAGTTGCCTATTCACACGGTCAAACAGGTACAGCCCATGTCCAAACCATCCTTCAACCTTAAACGCGCAGATTCAACTCCTCCGCAAATCCACTAGGAGATTCATCTCAAATATCATGATCTCTGGTGTGAAACCGACATGTTAACCTGCTCAATTGAGCTTGTTCCTCTAGAGTCGATGGTAATGCATCGGCTTTTATTATTCTAAAGTCGATGCCCGTGCATCGACTGTACTAGCACACTGTTGTCTTCGCATTTTTTCTCAAGTCGATGTCTGTGCATCGGCTGTGATTTGTATGTACACATTTTTTTTTACTGGCCGATTTAAAATCGGCCCCCATATCTCACTGCCCATCATCCCACATGCTTGGGAAATACTTCTTGAGATGTTGGCCATTAACGGCCACTGGGAACTTCACACCATCCAACCGTGTTCAAGCATGTAGGCATTGCCCTTCGTAACCCGGATGACTTTGTAAGGACCGTGCCAATTAGGAGACCATTTGCCATATGCTTTATCCTTGGTTCCTAGTGGCAACACGGCTTCCCATACTAAATCACCAACTTGAAACTCCTTTGGTCTCACCTTCTTATTGTATGCACGAGCTACCCCGGCTTTGTTCTCTTTAATCTTCTCCAACGACCAAAGTCTAAGTTCTGTTGCATCCTCAATAGTGTCACTCATCGTGGCTGCATATTCTTCGGCGTCGGTCATTCTGAAACGTGACACGTCCTCGATCCAGCCGTAATTTCCCAAGGTAATACGGCTTCCTGCCTATAAACAAGATGGTATGGCGAAGTCTTTATAGCTCCATGGCATGACATGCGATAAGCCCACAAAGCTTC
>NC_061510.1:44102746-44187968 GCF_022539505.1 Lolium rigidum | reverse complement strand
CGAAAATGATGCCCATGCTCGGATTTTTGAGTTGGACCAAGTCCAACCCCGCACTCCCTCTCGCATCCCCGTACCCCTCTCGCATCGCGTGACAAGCCCCGCCAGCCCTTGCCTTGGACCAGCTTGACAAGAACACCCCCATGCCGGCCACCATGTCACCCCACTTGCTCACTTCCTCTCCTCTCCCATCCAAGTCACTCCAGCATGTCCATCAACTTCCCCTGACTCTACTGAAGCTGACCATGCACGCCCTTGACCGAAACGACGTCGACACTACCCAGGCCACACGCGCCCAGACACGCCCACGCGCGACAGGACGCGCATGGTGACGCCCCGGAGCGCGCCAGTACGCCTGCTCGACCCGTCGACTCGCGTGCTCCCCTCGACCTCTCCCTTCACCTGCAGCCTCACCGTGGACCCAGCAACCTCCTGGACATCGCCGTTGGCTCGCCGGAGCCCTGTCGCCGTCGTCACCTTCGACGACTGACCGCCACGGTACAACACGCGCGCGTCACGCTCCTGCTCGCTACAGACCTCCGTTTTCAGTGCCATCAAGCGCGTCGTGACCCCCGTGACGTAGGGAAGAGAGCAGCATCACCGCCCACTCCTCTCCGACGCTGTAACTCCGTCACCACCATCACCATGCCTCTGCCCCTCCGCTCCTCGGCCGCGCTATAAAAGGAGGACGCTCCCGCCTCAAAACTCCACCCCATCTCGCTCCCCACTCTCTTCTGACCCTCCTCGTCCACTCCTCCCCCTCGATTGCTCACCGGAGCCTTCCAATTTCTCGCCGGAGCCCGCAGAGGACCTGAGGTCGCCGCCGTCGATTTAGGCCACCATTCGAGCCGTCGTCTGCGCCATCTGCTTCCTCGTCCTCGACAACGTCGTCCGGCACCGTCGCTGATCCTCGCCGGAGCTCCAGCTCGCCGCCGACCCCTACCCGAGCCGCCGTTGCTCGCCCCTCTCGTCGACAGCGACGACGACGCCCAGTCGTCCGATCGCGTTCTGATCCGACGGTCCTCAGCGCCCCGTACCGATTCGGTAAGTCTCACCCGCTGACGAGTGGGGCCTGCTGTCAGCTGGCCCGCAGCATTAGCTGGGCCGGCCCATCTCTACTTTGCCACTTTTCAAACAGTTTCGGCCCAGTTTCTTTCCCGCCAAGCCCACTTTTCAAACAAAGAATTTTCGAATTTAATTATTGTTTCTCAGATGCTGTTTTGAAAATTAAATAGAATAAACTCTACCAAACCAAATTGAATAAATGTTATATATTTGGAAACCCTGTTAAATTATCTATAGGACTACACTGGCCTCAACCTTAGATTTATTATAGAATTTAAATGATAAAAATAACAAGGCAGGGACTTTCCTGCCTTAGATTAATTCTTAAAAATCAACCAAAAATGCTTTTGAGTTGATTCCAACTCCTGTAATTCACATTTCACTTACACTAATTGTTTCTGCAAAAATATGCCATGCTTACCTTGAATGATCATGGCCTAGTTTAATTAAAGGACTTTATGGCTATTTCTAGTCAAAGATATTGTCCAAAACTATTAATAAATATTATGGGAATATTTCTCTCATTTAAATCTTGTCATGAACAATTCAAAATAAGCTAGAGACTCTGGTCATTTAGGTCTCATATGAATTGTTGGTAATATTAGATCCTTACCATGTTAAAATTAAATGGTATGAGGTGCTACACCTCATTTAAATCATTAGTATGTGGTATTAAACTATATGAGGTGTAGCCTCTCATCTAAATGTATACTTCAAGAGATTCAATAAGAATTGATGACACATGTAGTAATAATCCATAGGTTCTTATTTAAGAATATTCAATCATTTTTCATAGTAGTATCTAAATTAATCAAGGCTACTTATTAAATCTTATGAGATGTATTGGTCTCATTTAAATCTTGCCTCAACTAAGTTAATATGGGGTATAGACTATGGTCAATTTTAAACCCATATTAAATTAGCTGATGATATTAAATCATTAATCATGGGTAATAAAAAGGCATGAGGTGGTGTACCTCATTTAAATCATTTCCCAATTGATACTTGTGAAGAGGTTGACTTTAGTCAACCTAGGTCACATCTTATTCATGAAGGAAATTAAATCTTAATAATAGTTAATGAGAGGAAATTATTTTCTCTCAAGCAATAAATAGAAACTCTAATTAATATCTATAATGAGAGGAAATTATTTTTCTTAAGGATAGAATTAAATCAACTCACCTAATAAGCATGTTGAGTGATAGCTTAGTAGGAGTAATTTATGTGTGTGCTTAGTCTAGTACTTAGGCTTTGTGTGGTAATTGTGTGTATTGTACCCGTATCTAGACGCTAGTACCGAGGAGTACACCGAGGAGGAGGAGGACTACTTTGAAGAGGAAGAGAACTTTGATCACTACTCCAACCAAGGCAAGCTATTATCAATGCAAGCTAACTCCAATGCAAGCTATACTCTTGCAAGCTAATATTCTTGCAAAGTGCAAAGCTCTACTAGAGCAAGGCACACTCACCAATTTACTTTATGCTTCATGATCCCATCCCAAGTTTTATTCTTACAAGCTTTTACTTTGGTTATTATAACTTGCTTTTATAGTTAACTTTGGTCTAGAGATAGAATACTACAAGAGTATCAAAGTTAGCCTAGAAAAATCAAAGCTAGTTAGCACCCCTCATGACTAGTTGCTAGTGCTAAATAAATAAAATTGACTACTTTAGATGGGAACATGTGAAATGACATGACTTTGAAAACCTTGGAATGATGAGTCATTCTATTGAAAGATTTTGAAGGTGAATATGACTTGTGAATGACATGGTGAATTTTACAAAAACTGATGGTTGGGTTCGGATGCGATACCATTCCAATTTTACAAGTACCCCCACAATACCTGATATGGGTAGGGCTTAACTAGAAATTTATGTGCTTTAGTATGGGTTCCCTCTAAACAAGCGTCATCGGGGTTATGCCGAGGGCTGCCTCTACAAAAGAAATGATGTGATATGACGTGAATGAGGTGAATTGTCCGGCCCAAGCCTCTGTGCGGTTCCAGTGCTGATCGTCTGTCTTCACTGGGAGGCCAAGCTCATGGGGAGAGGGGCCTATACTAGGGTATGTAAGTGAAAGGTTATGGTTGGTAGTCCGCACACGGAGTGTGATAAATCAGGGCCAGTTAACCCTGACGGATTATTGCAAATGTTGTGGCACAAGTGTACGACCTCTGCAGAGTGTAGAACTATTCGAATAGCCGTGTCTACGGTTATGGACGATTGGAAAGGCAATACTGTTCCGTCATCAGACCATTTTCAAAAATGTGACAGGTGAAGGGTGACTTGTGATTTGAACTTGAAATGGTGACTCTGACTTGAATCACAACAGAATTGTGGGAATGACACTAATGTTCCCACTTGGGTTAGTTAGCAAATGAAGAGGCTTTTTACTAAATGCTTATGAAATAAAATTGGCTTTATGCAAATAAACTTAGAGCTTAGCACCCCCTTACTATGGTTGATAGTGCTTACATTAGTATTAGTTCGCGAGTACTTTAAAGTACTCATGGCTTTGTCCCTGGCTATTCAAATGGCCAGACTATGAAGGAGAACAGCAGCACGAGGAAGATGGACAGCAGGACGTCTACGACAACTAGGATCACTCCTGACGTCAACAGTTGCCTGTGGAATAGATGGACCACAACCGTTACTTCGCTTCCGCTATATGTTGTGTTTGTTGATCAATAGATCAACTATTTGTGTAATAGGATCTCTAGATCCACTATGATGTATTAAGACTGGATCATGTGATCCCTCTATGTAAGACAATTATGGGTTGTAATGAATGAGGTGTTGTGATATCAATCTATTATGTCTCGCAAAAACAATATTCCTGGGATTGCGATGAATGGCATAATAGGCATCTGGACTTAAAAATCCGGGTGTTGACACGCACACACATTATTAGAGGCACCCGCGCCTTTACGCATAAAGTGCATGCCTATATATGTGTGTTTTTTGGGCCACCAACGATATATAGATGATCGAGAGAGAGATTGAAATCCCCAAGAATATGTTCAAATATACATTAAAATATATGCACGAATGCATTGTAGGCCATGCATGCACACTAATTATATATATATTATGAGGCAACTTAATCAAATGTGTTTTCATTCGAGAGAACTTGTCAAAATTCAAGTTACTTAATTTATCACGATAATTATATAATTAATTAATGAATCTCAGGGATATGTTATACAACATGATCGATATAGGCCATGTATATTTTAATTGGTGTTAATCTACTGGTTTGCTAGCTAGTCTGCTATATATATAGAGCATGTTTTTATTAGATCGGGTTATAGCTAGCTAGTATAGTTTAGGGTTATGTGTTTTAATTAAGTAGGGTTGATTAGCTAGGGTTAGTTACATATATATGGTTTAGGGTTAATGCATGGCACATTGAATTTAATTAGAGGACCGCGAGGCACCCCTGGCCTGCTCGATGCACAATTAAGTGTCGTTGGCCTATACATAGGGTTTAATTAGGGTTTAGGGTTAGCTAGGGTTTAGGGTTAGGGTTAGGGTCAGGGTTTAGGCTCTAGGGTTTAGGGTTTAGTGTTTAGGGTGTTTAGGTTTAGGGATTAGGGATTAGCGATTAGGGATTTAAGGTTTTAGGGTTGTTTAAGGTTTAGGGATCATCGATCGAGTGCGCACACACATTATCAGAGGCACCCGCGCCTTTACGCATAAATTGCATGCATATATATGTGTGTTTTTTGGCCACCAACGATATATAGATGATCGAGAGAGAGAGAGATTGAAATCCCCAAGAATATGTTCAAATATACATTAAAATATATGCACGAATGCATGGTAGGCCATGCATGCACACTAATTATATATATATTATGAGGCAACTTAATCAAATGTGTTTTCATTCGAGAGAACTTGTCAAATTTCAAGTTAATTAATTTATCACGATAATTATATAATTAATTAATGAATCTCAGGGATATGTTATACAACATGATCGATATAGCCCATGTATATTTTAATTGGTTTAATCTACGGTTTGCTAGCTAGCTGCTATATATATAGAGCATGTTTTTATTAGATCGGGTTATAACTAGCTAGTATAGTTTAGGGTTATGTGTTTTAATTAAGTAGGGTTGATTAGCTAGGGTTAGTTACATATATATGGTTTAGGGTTAATGCATGGCACATTTAATTTAATTAGAGGACCGCGAGGCACCCCTGGCCTGCTCGATGCACAATTAAGTGTCGTTGGCCTATACATAGGGTTAATTAGGGTTTAGGGTTAGCTAGGGTTTAGGGTTAGGGTTAGGGTTAGGGTTTAGGGTCTAGGGTTTAGTGTTTAGTGTTTAGGGTGTTTAGGTTTAGGGATTAGGGATTAGCGATTAGGGATTTAAGGTTCTAGGGTTGTTTAAGGTTCAGGGATCATCGATCGAGTGCGCACACACATTATTAGAGGCACCCGCGCCTTTACGCATAAATTGCATGCATATATATGTGTGTTTTTTGGCCACCAACGATATATAGATGATCGAGAGAGAGAGAGAGATTGAAATCCCCAAAAGTATGTTCAAATATACATTAAAATATATGCACGAATGCATTGTAGGCCATGCATGCACACTAATTATATATATATTATGAGGCAACTTAATCAAATGTGTTTTCATTCGAGAGAACTTGTCAAAATTAAAGTTAATTAATTTATCACGATAATTATATAATTAATTAATGAATCTCAGGGATATGTTATACAACATGATCAATATAGGCCATGTATATATTAATTGGTGTTAATCTACGGTCTGCTAGCTAGCTGCTATATATAGAGCATGTTTTTATTAGATCGGGTTATAGCTACTATAGTTTAGGGTTATGTGTTTTCATTAAGTAGGGTTGATTAGCTATGGTTAGTTACATATATATGGTTTAGGGTTAATGCATGGCACATTTAATTTAATTAGAGGACCGCGAGGCACCCCTGGCATGCTTGATGCACAATTAAGTGTCGTTGGCCTATATATAGGGTTTAATTAGGGTTTAGGGTTAGGGTTAGGGTTTAGGGTTTAGGGTTTAGTGTTTAGGGTGTTTAGGGTTTAGGGATTAGGGTTTCAGGGTTGTATAAGGTTTAGGGATCATCGATCGAGTGCGCACACACATTATAGTTTAAATCTCAAGAATGTTTATACATGATAGGCCATATGTGCAAAGGAATTTTTTTCCCTGTGAACTTGTCAAAATTCAAATTTATCAGTGCCAATGGAAACTAGTCCAAAAAATTACATAGAGGACCAAAAGTACTAGACAATAACTAATAGAACCTGCAACTTTACAAAAAGGACCCCAAAACATATAGAAGAAAATCAATCGAGTCCTTCTCGACCTCACATCAGATCTCTGCTCCGCATCCTTTCCAGCAACTCCGTCGTCGGGGACGCACCACTTGGGACGGTGTCGCCGGTAGTCGCCAGGACGAAGGAGAAGAAGGGCCTCAGCAACGGCATATTGGCTCTGAGAAGGGCCGCTGAAAGGCCAAGATGTGCACGGGCAAGACGGATGACGCCGTCGTATGCCCCGAGCTTGTGAACTTTAGCGGCTTGACTTCCCCATTGGCCGGATCCGAAGCACCGACCAAAGCAAGCCTCACCGTTAGCGCCATCACATTGATGGCACCGGATCGGGGTTTGGCCGGCAAGATCCGCCGGATTCACCATAGGCCGGATCCGAAGCCGATGAGGAGATCCCCGACTCCATTGCGCCATTCCGCTCATGGGAAACACTCGGATCTAAGCTTACAACAACACTAACTCCCTCGGATCCAAATTAGCCGACTCAACTTTGCTTATCTAAATATGGATGTATCCACACATGTTTTTACTCTAGATACATACACGTCTAAGGAAAGTTGAATCAATTAATTTAGTTCGGAGGGTGTACAATATACAGAGAGAAGTCGGCCTCGTCTCCGCCGGCGAGGCCGCCGGAGAGAAGGGGGAGAGGAGCCGGGGGTGGGAAAGACTCAAGAGAGAAAGAGAAGAGGAAGAAATGAGAGCTCCCTGGGGAAGAACATTATTTTTGTCGTTCTGCTCGTAGCTTGAAACTGAAAATTTCAGCCGCGCGCCAAATCATCCCGCCGCATCCATTCGGAAATCCCGTGACCAGTTTTACCCTTTTAACCCTGGTCCGGAAGCTACAACCCACCGACCATGGAGGGCTCATTCGGTAACAATGAAATATCTTGCCTAGATCCCGAACCCTCCCCACAGGCCCACACCCACCCACCAACCATTCGCCCCATTAGCTCAAAAATACTCTCACACGCCAAAGCTCTGACTCTCTACAGTTCTAGATCTGCTTCGCCGCCGGCATACTCCTCCACAGCATAGCCTTGATCGTGTTGGTTGTCCACCCACCTGATCCGCTCCCCCGCCGCCCTCGTCACCGACGGATCTGCTTCACCGCCGACCTTGCCACCGACGGATCTGCTTCACCGCCGATGTCGCCACCGACGGATCTGCTTCACCGCCGACCTCGCCACCGACTACCTCGCCGCAGCGGCTGTATCAACTTCACCGAATCCCTTGCCAGCCAACCAGATCTGCTTCACTAACGCCCGCTTCTACTGAAACAGGGTCGATTCATCGTCTCCCGCGTTCGCCGCCGCTGCAATGCAAGTTGCCGCCCCCGTCCACCCCGCCGCAGCTTGCTTAGTACGCTGGCCCGTTAGATCGCGGTGTTTCTTTAGCCATGTTTTGTATAGTTATTTGCAGATCTCATATGCCGTTAACTTTCTTGATGTGTTGCTTCGCATGAAGTTTGTTTAAATATTGTACAGTACAAAAGCATTATCCGGTCACTACCATCCTGTTCATTCTACTGACACCTGTGTGCATCCACATATTTATAGCCTTATACCCATTCATTTGCTGTCAACTGTTTTTGTACTGCATGCTATTGTCGCACTGCTTTTATTGTCATGCTATGGGCATTTCCAATCTGCTTGTTCTTATACCACGTCATTAGCTCACTGATACGTCTCCAACGTATCGATAATTTCTTATGTTCCATGCTACTTTATTGATGATACCTACATGTTTTATGCACATTATATGTCATATTTATGCATTTTCTGGAACTAACCTATTAACAAGATGCCGAAGAGCCGCTTGTTGTTTTCTCGCTGTTTTGGTTTCAGAAATCCTAGTAAGGAAATATTCTCGAATTGGACGAAACTTTCGCCCGGGGTCCTATTTTTGCACGAAGCTTCCGGAAGACCGAAGAGTCAACGAAGTGGGGCCACGAGGCAGCCAGGGGACAGGGCGGCGCGGCCCGTGCCCCGGACGCGCGGCCCTACCCCCGGGCACCTCGTGTTGCCCCTGACCTACCCTTCCGCCTACTTAAAGCCTCCGTCGCGAAACCCCCGGCACCGAGAGCCACGATATGGAAAACCTTCCGGAGACGCCGCCGCCGCGAATCCCATCTCGGGGGATTCAGGAGATCGCCTCCGCACCTCCGCCGGAGAGGGGATTCATCTCCCGGAGGACTCTTCATCGCCATGATCGCCTCCGGAGTGATGAGTGAGTAGTTCACCCCTGGACCATGGGTCCATAGCAGTAGCTAGATGGCCGTCTTCTCCTTGTTGTGCTTCATTGTTAGATCTTGTGAGCTGCCTAACATGATCAAGATCATCTATCTGTAATTCTATATGTTGTGTTTGTCGGGATCCGATGGATAGAGAATACTATGTTATGGTGATTATCAATCTATTGTTTATGTGTTGTTTATGATCTTGCATGCTCTCCGTTATTAGTAGAGGCTCGGCCAAGTTTGTACTCTTAACTCCAAGAGGGAGTATTTATGCTCGATAGTGGGTTCATGCCTCCATTGAATCGGGACAAGTGATGAAAGTTCTAAGGTTGTGGATGTGCTCGTTGCCACTAGGGATAAAACATTGATTCTATGTCTAAGGATGTAGTTGTTGATTACATTACGCACCATACTTAATGCAATTGTCTCGTTGCTTAGCAACTTAATACCGAATGGGGTTCGGATGATAACCTCGAAGGTGGACTTTTTAGGCATAGATGCGGTTGGATGGCGGTCTATGTACTTTGTCGTAATGCCCAATTAAATCTCACTATATTTATCATATCATGTATATGCATTGTTATGCCCTTCTCTATTTGTCAATTGCCCGACTGTAATTTGTTCACCCAACATGCTTTTATCTTATGGGAGAGACACCTCTAGTGAACTGTGGACCCCGGTCCTATTCTTTACACAGCATAAATTCTACTGCAATTGTGTTTTACTATTTTCTTTGCAAACATTTTCCACTCGATACGTTTAATCCTTTGTTACAGCAAGCCGGTGAGATTGACAACCTCACTGTTTCGTTGGGGCAAAGTACTTTGGTTTTGTTGTGCGGATTCCACGTTGGCGCCGGAATCCCTGTTGTTGCGCCGCATCACATTTCGCCACCATCAACCTTCAACGTGCTTCTTGACTCCTACTGGTCCGATTAAACCTTGGTTTCTTACTGAGGGAAACTTGCCACTGTGCGCATCATACCTTCCTCTTGGGGTTCCCAACGGACGTGTACATTTACGCGCATCACTCACCGCTAGCCGCTAGCTGTTTTCTTGTGTCTGCTATTCTCACACTGCTTTTATAATCATGCTATGTGCATTTCCAATCTGCTTGCTCTTATACCTTGTCTTTAGCTTATATAGTTATTGTTGCGTGCATGTCTGGTCTTTGTATTATCGTAGACTGACTTGTCAATGTTATTTTTCCTAGGGATTGATCATGCGAACCACTTATTAGAACATCCAACATTAACAGCGGGGACGCTAGGGAAGGTTGGAATCTGAGTTCTTGGTTGGTAATTTGGGCAGTTTACTTCCGTTATTATCTATAACCTATATGCATTGTTCCTTATGCAAGAGATTAACACTTGGAACCCTGCCATAGCAATGCCATTCATGCTTTACTATGTTTACGCCTATTTGATATGCTTGTCTTGGAGAAACTGCGAAGGTGATTTGAACTCTGACATTTGGTCATTCTTAATTCCGAGCTTACTTTATGTGGAAAACCTTGGCATTACCCTACTCTAAATCCGAATGTCCGAAATTCGTATCTCATGCAAAGCAACATCTAGTTGGTTTTAATCTGATATCCGGTAAATATCGGCTTATTCATTTGGCAGCTCAAGTTTTTTTTATTTGAAACCAGCTGACTTGGTCTTAAATGTGATATCTAAACACAGATTAAGGACAATGGAGCGAGGAGGATTAGCATTTCACTTGATGGCTGAACCTAAAATGACAGGCATGTTGACCACGACTAGTGCACGCAAGAGAAGGACCTGCAGACGAGCCGATATGTGCTTAGTACATGCATCTTATCTTGTGCTTATTTCTGCTACATGCTCGTTATCTGATCTCTACATTGCGTAATACATGTTTGAATAGTTAATTGTTGTAACTATGTTTGAAATGTTACCGAATGCAGTTTTAATGAAGCAGTCATCATTAGAAGATAGTCGCCAAAAAAGGATCTGTAGCGACCCTGTGCAACATTATGATGTAAGTTTGTGCTTAGTACGAGTTCCATACATTGTCTCATTTATGCAACTTGTTATTATCTTATATCTACATTGCATAATAAATGTTTGCATAGTTCATCGTTTAACTCTTTTTGCATTATTATCAGAATGCAGTTGTGATGAAGCAATCTTCATTAGAAGTGAGGCCCACAAAAAGTTCTGATCCTTCTTCTGATGCATCTTCTCATAGCCGTCAACCTAGACCATTTCTTTCATCAAACAAGAAATATCTCAAGGCTGTACTTTATAAAAGACATGGTATTGCTGCTTTAAGATCTCGTAGCCGATATGTTGACAAAGAGTACACAAGATTCAATCAAGGCGATTGCCAAATGTCAACGTGTTATTGATGATGCTAATAGAAGTCCTCAATGATTCTATGTAATTTTTTTATTTGGGCACATTAATTGCCTTGTAATTTTCCTACTTGTTTTATTTGTGTATGTAATTGTGTGTATCATTGATATCAGATTTTAGGCTCATGAAATTTAATGCAAGTTGACTAGTCAAACAAGTAGGGCCCTACAACTGATTGGGTCGGCCCACTTACAGTAGTGTGGCACCCACTTTCATTTTGGGCCGGCCCACTTCTTTAGTAGGCCGGCCCGGTTACACGATAGTGGGCTCCACATGCTTATTGGGCCGGCCCACTATCTTGTTGGGCCAGCCCATTTGCTATATGGTGGTCCCACATGGTAAATGGGCCAGCCCTTTAACGAGGAAGGTGGGACCCACTGTGTTTTTGGCCCGGCCCACTATCTTGTTGGGCCGGCCCACTTGCTATATGGTGGACCCCACATACTAAATGGGCCGGCCTTTTAACTGGAAAGTGGGACCCACCTGTGTTTTTGGCCCGGTCCACTTTTTTGTTGGGCCAGCCCACTTCTATATGGTGGACCCCACACATCAAATGGGCCGGCCCTTTAACAGGAAAGTGGGACCCACCTGTGTTTTTGGCCCGGCCCACTATCTTGTTGGGCCGGCCCACTTGCTATATGGTGGACCCCACATACTAAATGGGCCGACCCTTTAACTGGAAAGTGGGACCCACCTGTGTTTTTGGCCCGACCCACTTGCTATATGGTGGACCCCACACACTAAATGGGCCGGCCCTTTAACTGGAAAGTGGGACCCACCTGTATTTTGGCCCGGCCCACTTGCTTCTTGGGCCGGCCCAGTTGCTGTAAGGTGGACCCCACATGTTAAATGGGCCGGCCCATTTAAGTTTTGACCGATCAACCTTAGAGGTTAGGCCCGGCCCACGTAACTAATGGACCAGCCCAGCTATATAGTTGACCGGTCAAACTATGTCAGCTGGCCCGGCCCGCTTAAGACGTGGCAGGCCTCGTGTGGGACTACCATCTACCACGGGGTTTCAGCCGGTTAACGCCGTTAACTGCCAGTTAACGGCGTTTGCCACGTGTTAGTTTGCATGACGTCAGCAGTCAACGGGCTCCCGAAAACACATGCGCAACGGTCCGATTTTCCGTGGCGGAAGGGCGCCCAAGTGCGACGGACCGAAAAAATCGTCGTAGGACTTTGCCTGACGCAGTTTCCACAACAGAACCCATATCGTCGAGTTAGGCCCATAGGCGACGAAAAATGCCCCTTAGCGGACGATTTTGAGACGTTGTCTATCAGAACTTTTCTTGTAGTGCAAGTTCATAGCGGAAGCGTAAAGATAAAGGGACTCTCTAGTCCACAGGCCAACGCTTGACGTCAGAAGACTCCTAGTTGTCGTAGGCGTCCTGCTGGTCATCACCTTGGTAGTTCTGTTCGTCTTCATACTCTGGCCATTTGAATAGCCAGGGACAAAGCCGTGAGTACTTTAAGTACTCGCAAACTAATACTAGCGTAAGTGCTAGCAATTGTATTAAGGGGTGCTAAGCTCTAGTTTATTTGCATAAAGCCAATTTTAGTTCCCAAGTATTTGATAAAGACTTATTCATGTGCTAACTAGCTCAAGTGGGAACATTAGTGTCATTCCCACAACATTGTTGTGATTCAGATTCAAGTCACCATTCACCATTCATTTTATCAACATTTTCAAGAATCTAACACTGGAAACTGTATGGCCTTTCCAACTGTCCGTAACAGCGGACACGGCTATTCGAATAGGTTTACACTCTGCAGAGGTTGCACACTTGTGCCACAACATTTGATTTCATCCGTCAGGATAACCCTGAATCATCGTAACACAGTACGCGGATCATCAACCATAACCTTTCATTTACAAACCCTAGTATGAGCACCTCTCCCCATGAGCTTGGCCTCCCAGTGAAGACCAACTGGTCAACTCGGGAACCGCACGAGGCTTGGCCGTACAATTCACCTCAATTCACATCATTTCTCAACAATGGAGGCAGCCTTGGCATAACCCCTATGATGTGTGTTCAGAGGGAACCCATACTAAGATGCATAAACTTCTAGTTAAGCCCTTACCCATAATCAGGTATTGTGGGGGTACTTATGAATTGGAAAGGTATCGCATCCAAACAAATATTAGTTTTTAATCAAAAATCACTATCTTCTCTGGGTCATATTCACCTTCAAAATTCATTCAATGGAATGCATCATCATTCCAAAGTTTCAATTTCATTTCAAGTCACATGTTCCCATCTAGAGTAGTCAAGTTTTAATATTAGCACTAGCAATCTAGTCATGATGGGTGCTAACTACTTGTAATTCTAGTTAGACTAAGTTTGATACTCTTATAGTATTCGAGACTTAGTGAATCATGAATCAAAAGTACTTTGATAAAACCAAAGCAATAAAGCTTGTAAGTAAAGGCTGGTAGTAAAACTTGGGAGGGTTCATGAAGCATAAGAAAAGATGAGTGTGCCTTGTTCTTGATAGAACTTTGCACTTTGCAAGAATATTAGCTTGCCTTGGTAGTTCTCAAAGTGTTCCTCCTCCTCCTCTTGGTAGCAACCTTCTTCCTCCGGGTATTCTCCGGTACTAGCATCTAAATTTGAATGCGAGGTATAATCACTCAACTAATTCAATGGCTATTCCAAGCATCACATATACTCACACAAACTACTCTAAGCACACAATTAATATAATTAAGGTGCATTGGTTGTGTTGCTTGAGGAAAAATAATTTCCTCTCATTACATATGTAAATGATAGTTTCCATAGGGTTCTTGAGAAATAATTTCCTCTCATTGAATCTTCTTAAGATTTAATTTCTCAACAATCATACATGAATTTCCTATTGACCTAAGTCAACCATTCATGATCATTATTTGAGAAAATAATTTAAATGAGGTAGATCACCTCATACCATTTAATAATCCTACACATGACTTAAATCTCCAAGTATTTCATATAAGAGTGTTTCGACCAGAGGTGCAAACATCTCATGAATTCATTTGGGACAAGATTTAAATGAAGTATAATAATTCATATGATTTGCATAATAGTTTTGGACAATATCACTTTAATAAAATAGCCATATTGTCCACTAATTTAACTAGGGCATGATCATGCAAAGTGACCACACCATTTTCTTGCAGAAACAATTAGTGTAAGTCAAATGTGAGCTATGAAAGTTGGAATTAATTAAGTATCTATTTTGGTTGATTTTTAATAATTATTTGAACATGCAAAAGTCCATGCCTTCTT
Source organism: Lolium rigidum (assembly GCF_022539505.1). NCBI lineage: Eukaryota > Viridiplantae > Streptophyta > Magnoliopsida > Poales > Poaceae > Lolium > Lolium rigidum. Next base: position 44,173,688 of record NC_061510.1, on the reverse strand, counting down.
CTTTTTATCATTTTATTTCTACAACAGATCTTGAGGTGGGACCAGTGTCATGTTATAGATATTTTTACTAGCTTTCCAACAATATAAAGTTCGCGAAATTTGGCCAAGCCAAACAGATTCTATGAATTTTGAAAGTTGGGTCCAGTTTTGAATTCAAACTAAATTATTTAAACTAGATTTGAATAAAGGGATTTCTATTTTCGTGCCCTCGGGTCCTTAGTTGTACTCAGTTTTCCCCAGCTCCTTAGTTTTTCCTCAGTTTTCCCCAACCCCTTGTCTATAACCCGCAAAAAGAGCTCGGACGGAAGGAATCCCGTTTAGTTGACGTTGGTTGGTGCTGGCAAGTGGGGCCGCTGTTGGTGCCCCGCAGTGGACACGTCTCCACTTATCCAGATCATCGTGGGACCCACAACTTGTCCACCTTAGTGCGCCGGACCCACAGCTTACCCAGGTGACCGTTGCAAAATGGGAGCCCGAGCTAGCCTCGCGCCCGTGCCCGTGCCATTGCTTCCCCTTTCTTTCTCCGCGCCCCATTGTTCTTCTTCTCCGCCAGCGGCAGCCCTTCTCCGGCACGCGGGTGATGTCTAGTTTATCTTCGACCTCCCGTTCTTCATGGCCGCAGTATGGACCCGTGCCTTTGACAAGATGCCCTGACTGCCCACGCCAGGAGCCTCTGAAGCGGTCGATCTATAAGACGGACGAAAACCGTGGACGTGAGTTCGTTGCATGCGAGAGCTTGCCATATAGAGAGGGGGATAAGGTTAGATCTCGCTCCAATTTCTCTGTTTTCTCTCGATTTTCTTGTTATTCCCTCGAATTTGGGATTTAGGGTTCACGTTGTTGTTTTCAGATCTTGAAGAAATGCAGGCATTTCGAGTGGATCGATGTGTACGTTCAGAGGCTTCAGTTGCATGAATCAATTGGCGCTATTGGGGGCGCAATTTGGGAGGGGGGGACTTGCTGTAGAGAATGCGGCGGAGAGAGGAGTCGTTCCGATTATGCCTAATGCTCCCAATGCAGAACTGGTGGAAGTGAAGGGGGAACTGAAGAAAATGAACAAGCAGTTAAGGCAGCTGATCGAGTTGAAGAAGCAAGCTAATCTGATGGCTGGTTGTTTTTTTTGTTGTATAATTACGATCGGATTCTTATCATTGCTCACCCGGCGCTAGAAGTTGTTACAAGGGATACCTTGTTACAAATCCATTATTCAGTTACATGTACTTGTAGTTGTTTTCAAAGTTAGTGTGTGCATTCACCGAAATTACCAACTATATTCCCTAAAAGAAAAGGAAAGCTAAAGATAGTTGATAATTGTTAGAGGGGTGACAAATAATGCAATCACCGAAATCCGCAAATATGTATGCCTCGTGTTTATACCAAAATTATACCACTTTTAGGCCTTTCCAAAATACCAATACCATATCCCAAACTATATTCCCTAAAAGAAAAGGACAGCTAAAGATAATTGATAATTGTTAGAGGGGTGACAAATAATGCAATCGCCGAAATCCGTAAATATGTATGCCTCATGTTAATACCAAAATTATACCACTTTTAGGCCGTTTCAAAATACCAATACTATATCCCAAACTATATTCCCTAAAAGAAAAGGACAGCTAAAGATAGTTGATAATTGTTAGAGGGGTGACAAATAATGCAATCACCGAAATCCGCAAATATGTATGCCGTTTATACCAAAATTATACCACTTTTAGGCCGTTTCAAAATACCAATACTATATCCCAAACTATATTCCCTAAAAGAAAAGGATGATGTCTACGGGTGCTTCTATTCTTGTAGACAGTGTTGGGCCTCCAAGAGCAGAGGTTTGTAGAACAGCAGCAAGTTTTCCCTTAAGTGGATCACCCAAGGTTTATCAAACTCAGGGAGGAAGAGGTCAAAGATATCCCTCTCAAGCAACCCTGCAATCACGATACAAGAAGTCTCTTGTGTCCCCAACACACCTAATACACTTGTTAGATGTATAGGTGCACTAGATCGGCGAAGAGATAGTGAAATGCAAGTAGTATGGATGTATATGATTGGTAATAGTAATCTGAATAAAATATGGCAGCAAGTAAACATGCAGTAGAACAGTAAGTAAGCGGTGGTTGCAGTATTGGAAACAAGGCCTAGGGATCATACTTTCACTAGTGGACACTCTCAACATTGATCGCATAATAAATAATAACTTCTCTCATTTGTGCTACATATACTCTTGTTTGATAATGAACACCATTCGTTGCGTAGGATTACACGAACCCTCAATGCCGGAGTTAACAAGCTCCACAACATTCGATATTCATGTTTAAGTAACCTTAGAGCATAATAGATCTTTGCAAAATAGACCGAGTACTAACATAGCATACACACTCGTCACCTTTACACTATGAAGGGGGAATAAATCACATCAATACTATCATAGCGATAATCAACTCCATAACCTACAAGAGATTATGATCATAGCCTACGACAAGAACTACATGATGCACACACTGTCACCATTACACCATGCAGGAGGAATAAACTACTTTAATAACATCACATGAGTAGCACATAAACTAGTAGCGATACAAAGCACATTGCAATCATAAAGGGATATAAATAAGCACTTCACTATGTCATTCATAACACTGAATAAGTATTTTGTGAAATATAGCCTAAGAGACCCACACGGTGCACACACTATCACCTTTACACACGTGGGACAAGGAGTCTTCGGAGATCACATAAGTAAAACCCACTTGACTAGCATAATGACATCTAGATTACAAGCATCATCATATGAATCTCAATCATGTAAGGCAGCTCATGAGATTATTGTATTGAAGTACATAGGAGAGAGATTAACCACATAGCTACCGGTACAGCCCTTAGCCTCGATGGAGAACTACTCCCTCCTCATGGGAGACAAGCAGCGGTGATGAAGATGGCGGTGGAGTCGATGGAGGAGCCTTCCGGGGCACTCCCCGTCCCGGCGGCGTGCCGGAACAGAGACTCCTGTCCCCCAGATCTTGGCTTCGCGATGGCGGCGGCTCTGGAACTTTTCTCGTACCGTGGCTTATTCGTATCGGGGTTTTAGGTCAGGGAGCTTATATAGGCGAAAGGGGAGCCTCGAAGGGGCCCTGGTGGGGCCAGACAACAGGGGCGCCCCCCTGGGCCGCGCCGCCACCATGTGTGGTGGGCCTGTGGCCCCCCTCTGCTGACTCTCGGGTGTTCTGGAAGCTTCCGGTGAAAATAGGGTACTGGGCGTTGATTTCGTCCGATTCCGAGAATATTTCCTTACTAGGATTTCTGAAACCAAAAACAGCGAGAAAACAGGAACTGGCACTTCGGCATCTCGTCAATAGGTTTGTTCCAGAAAATGCATCAAAACGATATAAAGTGTGAACAAAACATGTAGGTATTGTCATAAAACAAGCATGGAACATCAGAAATTATAGATACGTTGGAGACGTATCAGCATCGCCAAGCTTAGTTCCTACTCGTCCTCGAGTAGGTAAACGATAACACAAATAATTTCTGAGGTGTACCATCATAATCTTGATCAACATTATTTTAAAGCATATGACATGAATGGAGTGATTCAAAGCAATGATCTATAGTTTGCTAACAAATAGATAACATATAGCAAAACTTTTCATGAATAGTACTTTCAAGACAAGCATCAAAAAGTCTTGCATAAGAGTTAACTCATAAAGCAATAAGTTCAAAGTAAAGGCATCGAAGCAACACAAAGGAAGATATAAGTTTCAGCAGTTGCTTTCAACTTTCAACATGCATATCTCATGGATAATTGTCAACACAGAGTAATATGATGAATGCAAATAAGCAAGTATGTAAGAATCAATGCACAGTTGACACAAGTGTTTGCTTCTAAGGTGGAAGGAAATGGGCAAACTGACTCAACATAAAGTAAAAGATAGGCCCTTCGCAGAGGGAAGCAGGGATTAAATCATCTGCTAGAGCTTTTCAAGTTTTGAAATCATATAGAGAGCATAAAAGTAAAATTTTGAGAGGTGTTTGTTGTTGTCAACGAATGGTAATGGGTACTCTAACTACCTTATCAACCAGACTTTCAAGAGCGGCTCCCATGAAGGACGTTATCTCTACCAGCAAGGTAGATCATCCCTCTTCTCTTTTGTTTACACATGTACTTTAGTTTTATTTATTAGATGACACTCCCCCCAACCTTTGCTTACACAAGCCATGGCTAACCGAATCCTCGGGTGCCTTCCAACATGCACATACCATGGAGGAGTGTATATTTGCAAATTTAAGTTGCTTACTGATAGATCAGAGCAAAACATGTGAAGAGAATTATTAATGCAAGTTAATTAATTGGGGCTGGGAACCCCATTGCCAGCTCTTTTTGCAAAATTATTGGATAAGCGGATGAGCCACTAGTCCATTGTGAAAGTCTGTCAAAAGTAAATTACAAGATTGAAAGATAAAACACCACATACTTCCTCATGAGCTATAAAACATTAACACAAATAAGAGGTAATAAATTTTGAATTGTTTAAAGGTAGCACATGAAGTATTTACTTGGAATGGCAGGAAATACCACATAGTAGGTAGATATGGTGGACACAAATGGCATACGTTTTGGCTCAAGGTTTTGGATGCACGAGAAGTATTCCCTCTCAGTACAAGGCTTAGGCTAGCAAGGTTGTTTGAAGCAAACACAAGTATAAACCGGAACAGCAAAAATTACATAAGAACATATTGCAAGCATTATAAGACTCTACACTGTCTTCCTTGTTGCTCAAACACTTTTACCAGAAAATATCTAGACCTTAGAGAGACCAATCATGCAAACCAAATTTCAACAAGCTCTACGGTAGTTCTCCACTACTAGATTTAACTACATGATGCAAGAGCTTAAATATGATTTATAAGAGCTCAAAACAATTGCCAAGTATCAAATTATTCAAGACCATATGAAGCATTTTCTGATTCCAACCAAATAGCAACAAGTGAAGCGATCAACTTTCGCCCTTGAACATTAAAAACATGAACGAAGAACACTAGTGTTCATATGAAAAAGCGGAGCGTGTCTCTCTCCCACACAAGAATGAACTTATTCAGAGAATGAAAATAACAAAATGAAAATAAAAGCACACAGACGCTCCAAGTAAAGTACATAAGATGTGATGGAATAAAAATATAGTTTCACTAGAAGTGACCTGATAAGTCGATGAAGAAGGGGATGCCTTGGGCATCCCCAAGCTTAGACGCTTGAGTCTTCTTGAAATATACAAGGATGAACCACGGGGGCATCCCCAAGCTTAGCTAGGCTTTTCACTCTTCTTGATCATATATCACCCTCTTCTCTTGACCCTTGAAAACTTCCTCCACACCAAACTTCAAGCAAACTCATTAGAGGGTTAGTGCATAATAAAAATTCACATGTTCAGAGGTGACACAATCATTCTTAAAACTTCTGGACATTGCACAAAGCTTCTGAAAATTAATGGAACAAAGAAACCATTCAACAAAGCAAAAGCGGCAATGCGAAATAAAAGGCAGAATCTGTCAAAAACAGAACAGTCCATAAAGACGAATTTGGAAGGGGCACTTAAATTTCTCAAATGGAAAAACTCAAAACTAATGAAAGTTTCGTACATATATGAGGATCAGGCTCGTAAATTTGCAGATTTTTCGGAGTTACCTACAGAAACTTCTGCGCGAATTCGTGACAGACAGCAAATCTGTTTCTGCGCAGTAATCCAAATCTAGCATCAACTTTACCATAGAGACTTTACTTGGCACAAAAACATGATAAGGAGAGGTTGCTACAGTAGTAAAAAACTTCCAAGACTCAACAAAACAAAAATTGCTGTAGTAAAATAAACACATGGGTTATCTCCCAAGAAGTTCTTTCTTTATAGCCATTAAGATGGGCTCAGTAATTTCAAAGATACTCTCGCACGAAATAAGAGTTGAAGCAAAAGAGAGCATCAAGAAGCAAATTCAAAGAACATTTAAGCCTAACCCACTTCCTATGAAAAGGAATCTTGTACACAAATAAATTCATGAAGAACAAAGTGGCAAGCATAGAAAAGCAACACAAGCGCAATTTCAAGATTCTCAACATAAAGAGGGGAAACTTAATATTATTAAGATGCATATAACCATATTTCCCTCTCTCATAATAACTTTCAGTAGCATCATGAACAAACTCAACAATATAATTATCACATAAAACATTCTTGTCATGAGCCATATGCATAAAATTATTACTCTCCACATAAGCATAATCAATTTTATTAGTTGTAGTGGGAGCAAATTCAACAAAGTAGCTATCATTATTATTCTCATCAAGTGTAGGAGGCATAGTATAATCATCATAAAATTTACTCTCCATAGTAGGCGGCACCAAAAGACCACTATCATTGTAATCATCATAAATAGGAGGCAAAGTATCATCAAAGAAAATTTTCTCCTCAATGCTTGGGGGACTAAAAATATCATGCTCATCAAAACCAGCTTCCCCAAGCTTAGAATTTTCCATATCATTAACAACAATGGTGTTCAAAGTGTTCATACTAATATCATTGCTACTAGCATGCAAATAAGATTCCATAGGTTTTTTAATTTTCGCAGCAAACAATCCATGTCTTGACTCAGGAAATAGAATAAGAAGATCATTGTTACTTTCCATTATGCCTAACTAGTGTAAACAAGAAACCAAAAGATGCAATTGCAGGATCTAAAGGAAATAGCTTTGAGTACTTACAACGGCGCCGGAAAATAGCTTAGTAGCCGAGATCCGGAGTGTGAGTACCTTTTACCTTTCCTCCCGGCAACGGCGCCGGAAAATAGCTTGATGTCTACGGGTGCTTCTATTCTTGTAGACAGTGTTGGGCCTCCAAGAGCGAGAGGTTTGTAGAACAGCAGCAAGTTTTCCCTTAAGTGAATCACCTAAGGTTTATCGAACTCAGGGAGGAAGAGCTCAAAGATATCCCTCTCAAGCAACCCTGCAATCACGATACAAGAAGTCTCTTGTGTCCCCAACACACCTAATACACTTGTCAGATGTATAGGTGCACTAGTTCGGCGAAGAGATAGTGAAATACAAGTAGTATGGATGTATATGAGTGGTAATAGTAATCTGAATAAAATATGGCAGCAAGTAAACATGCAGTAGAACAGTAAGTAAGCGGTGGTTGCAGTATTGGAAACAAGGCCTAGGGATCATACTTTCACTAGTGGACACTCTCAACATTGATCGCATAATAAATAATAACTTCTCTCATTTCTGCTACATATACTCTTGTTTGATAATGAACACCATTCGTTGCGTAGGATTACACGAACCCTCAATGCCGGAGTTAACAAGCTCCACAACATTCGATATTCATGTTTAAGTAACCTTAGAGCATAATAGATCTTTGCAAAATAGACCGAGTACTAACATAGCATACACACTGTCACCTTTACACTATGAAGGGGGGATAAATCACATCAATACTATCATAGCGATAATCAACTCCATAACCTACAAGAGATTATGATCATAGCCTACGACAAGAACTACACGATTCACACACTGTCACCATTACACCATGCAGGAGGAATAGACTACTTTAATAACATCACATGAGTAGCACATAAACTACTAGCGATACAAAGCACATTGCAATCATAAAGGGATATAAATAAGCACTTCACTATGCCATTCATAACAGTGAATAAGTATTCTGTGAAATATAGCCTAAGAGACCCACACGGTGCACACACTGTCACCTTTACACACGTGGGACAAGGAGTCTCCGGAGATCACATAAGTAAAACCCACTTGACTAGCATAATGACATCTAGATTACAAGCATCATCATATGAATCTCAATCATGTAAGGCAGCTCATGAGATTATTGTATTGAAGTACATAGGAGAGAGATTAACCACATAGCTACCGGTACAGCCCTTAGCCTCGATGGAGAACTACTCCCTCCTCATGGGAGACAGCAGCGGTGATGAAGATGGCGGTGGAGTCGATGGAGGAGCCTTCCGGGGGCACTTCCCCGTCCCGGCGGCGTGCCGGAACAGAGACTCCTGTCCCCCAAATCTTGGCTTCGTGATGGCGGCGGCTCTGGAACTTTTCTTGTACCGTGGCTTATTTGTATCGGGGTTTTAGGTCAGGGAGCTTATATAGGAGAAAGGGGAGCCTCGAAGGGGCCCTGGTGGGGCCAGACAACAGGGGGCGCGCCCCCCCTAGGCCGCGCCGCCACCATGTGTGGTGGGCCTGTGGCCCCCCTCTGCTGACTCTCGGGTGTTCTGGAAGCTTCCGGTGAAAATAGGGTACTGGGCGTTGATTTCGTTCGATTCCGAGAATATTTCCTTACTAGGATTTACTGAAACCAAAAACAGCGAGAAAACGAGAGCCGGCACTTCGGCATCTCGTCAATAGGTTAGTTCCGGAAAATGCATCAAACGATATAAAGTGTGAACAAAACATGTAGGTATTGTCATAAAACAAGCATGGAACATCAGAAATTATAGATACGTTGGAGACGTATCAAAGGACAGTTAAAGATAGTTGATAATTGTTAGAGGGGTGACAAATAATGCAATCGCCGAAATCCGCAAATATGTATGCCTCATGTTTATACCAAAATTATACCACTTTTAGGCCGTTTCAAAATACCAATACTATATCCCAAACTATATTCCCTAAAAGAAAAGGACAGCTAAAGATAGTTGATAATTGTTAGAGGGGTGACAAATAATGCAATCACCGAAATCCGCAAATATGTATGCCTCATGTTTATAACAAAATTATACCACTTTTAGGCCGTTTCAAAATACCAATACTATATCCCAAACTATATTCCCTAAAAGAAAAGGACAGCTAAAGATAGTTCATAATTGTTAGAGGGGTGACAAATAATGCAATCGCCGAAATCCGCAAATATGTATGCCTCATGTTTATACCAATACTATATCCCAAACTATATTAAGTGGCAAACTCGTTATTGCATTCTCCACCGACAGAGAGAGAGAGAGAGAGAGAGAGGTGGCCACGAAGAGAGAGAGAGAGAGGTTGCCACGAAGAGACGGATAGGGGTATACTGCCCGTTAGATCAGTGGATCAACGGTTCGTGGAGTCGATCCGTGTGACAACGGCTCAACCAATCAGGATAAGTTTGGGCTTCTCGGAGCATTTGTGACAGTACTTGAGGGCAAAACTGAGTAGTACTAAGAATCCAAGGGCACATAAATAGTAAATAGACTAAGGGATTCAAACAAAAGAATTACAAAATGAAAAATGTGTGTTTTGTACAATATAATTTATATTGGGCTACATCAAATTATTTGCAATTCAAATATACATGAGTGTGACAATTATGGCATCATTTAGACAAACTATGTTTTGGGAAAGATGTTTTGCAAAGGGGTTTGGGTGGAAAACCATGCATCTTCATAGCTACACTAGTGATTCGAGAAGTGGCAATTTGTGGTAAAACTTGATTTATATATGTTTGTTAAGTTTTTCTAGGTGACGAGGTTGCGTAGGAAGACTCCATGAGTAGTTGCCACTATGTTTTTATTTTTTGGATTTTTTTGCGCATGAAATGACTCAATTAGCTATGTTAATCTGATTTGTTGACTCTCTGTTGACCAGCTACTTGAGGGTAAAACTGAGTATATTGCACTTGCCGGTCTAAGTCCTCGAGGGGAAAACTGAGTACACATAAAATTTCTGTATAAGGCCTGAGGTTATAACTGAGTACACCAAACGTCCCAGGGTTAGACTCGTGTAGCGATGCACGCTGCAGCCGTGCATAGCGGACGCGTGTTGCGGTACACGCCACCTTCGTCTTTATAGAGGCCCTCTTTCTCTCCCTCGACGCACGTTCTCACTGGCTCACTGCAACCGCCTCTCCTGTCCCATCATCTTCTCCACAACCGAAGAAAAAACCCCGAAGAAAACCGCCGGCAATGGAGAAGAATGAGATGCCCATTGTCGGCACATCAGCCGCCGCCCCCGTCCAGGCCCCTGTCGCTGCTTCCAACGTAGCAGCCGGTGCATCGGCCGCCGCCCCCGTCCAGGCCCCTGTCGCTGCTTCCAACGTAGCAGCCGGCGCATCGGCCGCCGCCACCGTCCAGTCCCCCGTCGATTGGGACCCGTACGAACCAGTGCAGTACGACGCGCCGGAGAACCCGTACGACACCACCATCGTCGACAACGAGCCGGAGGTAACCCTTTGTTCCCTTGTTCTTATCTCATTTCAATCATTTTGTGTTAGATCTAGCGTTATTACGGTTCGTTTGTTCCTAGTTCAATCCTTTTGTGTTAGATCTTGCGTTATTACTGTTCGTCTGTTCCTAGTTCAATCCTTTTGTGTTAGATCTTGCGTTATTACTGTTCGTCTGTTCCTAGTTCAATCCTTTTGTGTTAGATCTTGCGTTATTACTGTTCGTCTGTTGCTAGTTCAATCCTTTTGGGTTAGATCTTGCGTTATTACTATTCGTCTGTTCCTAGTTCGATCCTTTTGTGTTAGATCTTGCGTTATTAGTGTTTGTGATTTGCTTTTGTTTAAGATTTGTGCCGATGATGATGAATATTTGGGCATAAATTGATTCGAGGTTTGGTCGATAAACAATTGGTGTGTACAAATTTGTTGTGCATGATCTTTGGTTTGTCGACTCAAATCCTGGATATAAGTGTGTCCAATGTAACTGAGGCTACCTCTTTTTTTCGAGCCCATATTATCATGCATCATTTTTTGTTCACTCTCTGTTCCATCATCGTTGCAATTGACTCCGTCTTTTTTTGCACGATCTTTGGTGCTACGTGACAGGTGCAGAGCAGCGACGTCGACAGCGACGACGAGTCCTTCCACACCAAGACTCGTCACGTCCTCAGGAGGCTGCAGTCCGGCCAATACGATGGCCCCTTTGCTCGAGGCATTTACAAGTGCCACTTCTGCAACAGGAAGCTCCGCGCCACCGACTTCAACTCCCTGGTGAACCATGCTGAATCCATTGGCAGATGTGGCGCTAGAGTTGGAAGGACCGTGAACGTGCATGCGTACATGGCCAAACACAAAGCACTTGGGATTCACCTGCGCAACCTCCAAGCGAGTCACACGCGCTACCTGGAGGCGTTGAACGTGCCTACCTGCACTCTCTGTATGTGACTGCTCTATCTGTAGAGCAGCTTAAATTCATGTAAAATGTAGCTTATGTTGGATCTATCGGTACTACTTTTGGATCTGTCCTGAATATATCTGTGCTATGTTGGTTGTTGTATGCAGCTTATCCTATATTTTCTCTCTGGATTTGTGCCCTAGATTTCCTACCTGATTGGGTAAAAAACAAAGGCATAAAGAAATGAATGGCGTTAAAAAACAGAAGGAGAAGCTGCTCTAGATTTGCTACCAATTTGGGCTATCAAATATGAATGAGATCGAGCGATAGAGAGGAAAAAGGTACATTGAAAACTGCTAATATGGGCGAAAGAGACAGAAACCACTCGTGCCCCCGTCCCGGACCCACACGGCTCCACACGCTACGGCCACACAAACACGGTCTCGTCCTGTCCCACGCGGTCCCTTCCTACCAGCCCCACACGACGCGGTCCCACACGACGCGACCCCACAAACGACACGACCCCACTCGTCAGCACGGAACGGTCAACTTAACGGATTCCTTCCGTCCGAGCTCCTTCTGCGGTTCAGACAAGGGGTTGGGGAAAACTAAGGAAAAACTAAGGAGCTGGGGAAAACTGAGTACAACTAAGGACCTGAGGGCACGAAAATAGAAATCCCTTGAATAAAAGCGCCGGCGGGAAAACTCTAACGGGCCAGATTTAAAACTAGCGGCCTGCCCAGCCCACCACAGTCCACAGACGCGTGCGCTGCCTGACAGCAGGGGGCCCACCTGTCAGTGGCTTTTAAACGGCGAAGTGGTACGGGGAGAGGAGGGCCGTGCGATTAGAGGGGAGATCGACGGCCGAGGATGGTCGTCTTCTCCGGTGAGAAGGGGACTCACTGGCGGCGGCGGTAGGGGGTCGGAGAGCTCGTCGGAGCTCCGGCGGTCGTCAGAGTGGTGTGCAGCGATGTTGTCGATGACGAGGAACCTCCTGGTAGCAGTGGCGCTTCCTGGGGCGGCCTCCTTCTCCGGCGATCGTCGGCTACTGTGGGCGGCGGCGAGCTAGAAATTGGGGGCCTCTGGTGGCTAATCGAGCATGGCGAGGTGGTGAGGAAGTCGAGGAAGGAGAGGGGAGTGTGGCGGTGTGAAGGAATCGTCGAGGCGATTGATGACCCACAAGTATAGGGGATCGCAACAGTCTTCGAGGGAAGTAAAACCCAAATTTATTGATTCGACACAAGGGGAGGTAAAGAATACTTCGGCGGCGAGTTGTCAATTCAGCTGCACATGGAAAAGCACTAGTAACAGGGGTGATGTGAAAGCAGCAGTAGTATGAGAGCAGTAATAACAGTAACACAGCAGCAGTAGCAGTAATATGAGAGCAATGGCACCAGAAAATAGTTGATACTACTTCCAATGACATATAGGACGAGTATATGATGATGAGAGATGGACCGGGGTTCCCAGCTATCTACACTAGTGGTAACTCTCCAATAACAAGTGTTGGGTGAACAAATTACAGTTGGGCAATTGATAGGATTGAAATAGCATTAAGACAGAACATCAAGATTATTAATCATGTAGGCATGTTTTCCATATATAGTCATGCGTGCTCGAAATGAGAAACTTGTACAACATCTTTTGTCCAACCAGCCGGTGGCAGCCGGGCCTCAAGGGAAACTACTGGTAATTAAGGTACTCCTTTTAATAGAGCACCGGAGCAAAGCATTAACACTCCGTGAAAACATGTGATCCTCATACCTAAGCCTTCCCCTCCAGTTATCCCAGTTGTTGTCACTCTGGGGCCTCGGGTTTCGGACATAGACATGTGCAAACAACTTGTAGATACAATCTAAGCAATAATTATAGAGCTTAAATCTAAGATCATGCCACTCGGGCCCTAGTGACAAGCATTAAACACAACAAGATTCCAGCAACAATAACTTCACAGACTTTATAGATAGACTAACATAATGTAACAATCCATCGGATCCCAACAAACACAACACCGATTACATCAGATGAATCTCAATCATGTAAGGCAGCTCATGAGATCATTGTATTGAAGTACATGGGGGAGAGAATACCAACTAGCTACAGCTAGAACCCGTAGTCCATGGGGGAACTACTCACGGAACATGATGGAGGCGGTGGCGTTGATGGAGATGGCTTCCGGGGGCACTTCCCCGTCCCAGCGGCGTGCCGGAAGAGAGATTCTGTCCCCCGAATTGGAGTTTTGCGATGGCGGCGGCGCCCCTGGAGTCTTTCTGGAGTTTCGTCAATCGGTATCGCGTTTTTAGTTCGAAAGGGGTTTTATAGGCGAAGAGGCGACGCAGGAGGGCACCTGGGGCCCCCTCACCATAGGCTGGCGCGGCCAGGCCTGGGGCCGCGCCGCCTTATGGTCTGGTGGCCCCCTGGCCCCTCTCCGGTTCTCCTTCGGTGTTCTGGGGTCTTCCGGGAAAAATAGGATGCTGGGTCTTCGTTTCGTCGAATTCCGAGAATATTGCCCGAACAGCCTTTCTGGAACCAAAAACAGCGGAAAACAGGAACCGGCACTGTGGCATCTTGTTAATAGGTTAGTTCCGGAAAACGCATAAAAACATTATAAAGTGTGAGCAAAACATGTAGGTATTGTCATAAAACAAGCATGGAACATCAGAAATTATGGATACGTTGGAGACGTATCAAGCATCCCCAAGCTTAGTTCCTACTCGCCCTCGAGTAGGTAAACGATAAAAAGAATAATTTCTGAAGTGACATGCTACCAACATAATCTTAATCATACTATTGCAAATCATATGAGATGAACGAAGTGACTCAAGTCAATGATCGATCTCTACTATTAAGAGCAAACTGGTGAATGCCTGGTGTCACATTTTCAGGATGGACAATAATACCCCCCACGTCTACTATCCAAGATGATTTATCTCAACGCAACAAACAACTCCACACCATTAGGCGTAGCTTTTCAAAATTTCAAATGGCACAACAAACACCTACTATTTCTCAACTAACACGTCTTTATCCTACCAAGATGATTTATCTCAACGCAATCTTGAAAAAAAATGTTGGAACTAATCTTGTTAGTTCTTGTTCATTATGTTTATTTATTTGAGTTTTTCGTGTAATCGAAGTTGTCCGGCCAGAAAGCTGTGTAGTATACACACATGGAGATGAGATCAGTGCCTATGCAAGCTAATGGTCTGGTTTAGGAAGAAGTACGTGCAAACGCTAGCTAAGAGGATATGCTCAAATGTACCAGCGGAAAACTAGCTTTAGTTGTGACCAAGTTTAGTCAAAAGATAAGGTGCATGCGTGGGTAGTTCTGCATGCAGCTGCACGCACCAGGTTGTGTGGCCGTTGTGGTTACGAATAGGTCAGATGGTTAGCAAGTGTGTACGTGATAGTTATCTGGTTAGTGGGTGCGTGTTAGCCTATGAGTCTGGCTATTTAAACCCATGTAATCAGCTGAGTTCAGACGAGGAGTTGAGAGAAATACAGAGAAAAGCACAAGTGTGTGTGCTGCGAAAATCTACATGTGTTGTGTTCATCTTCTACACTGTATATTTGTGTGTGTGTGTTGTATCTTGGGCAAATCTATCAAAAAAAACCTGCGCGCGGAACAAAAAAAAACGCAACTAACAAAACAACTCCAGCCCGTGTCACGTTACACACCCATCCACGCTTACTAAGAGGAGAAATACCAGCCCGTGGATAACAAACAACTCCACACCATTAGGCGTAGCTTTTCAAATTTCAAATGAACAGAATGTCTTCGTCGTCAATTTTTCTCTCACCTAGCGGCTTGATTAAGATCCGGTTAATAGGGAGATGGTTTCGCTTTCCAAAGTCCCAATCTTTAACAACCAACGCTACAACCACGCCTAAGATAGATGTTTTTCGTCATCCCCGCACCACACGCTGCCCTTCTCCACATCTCTCTCGGCCGCCTCCCCGCCATCCTCCATCGCAGCCGACGCACACCATCTTCCCCAAGCAAACGCACGCCGACATCGTGGAATTCCCCGCACTGCCAGACCAGGAGGAAATAGACGAGGAAGGGAACAACACTAGCCCATTCAACCCTGACTTGCGCGGGCGGCCGCATCGCACGCCAGATCCCACCGCATCGTCGCTCTCCGAGGCCGTTGCGCCGTGCAAGGCCATGCTCAACGACCTCCGACAACAACTCCAATGGAAGCATTCTGAGGTGGACAAACTCATAACTAACGAAGCTCGTCGCCGCAACGCGCGTCATCACGCCACAGCGGACAACACACGAACGGCGGTGCTGTTCGTCGCCTGCGCGTAGAAGGCGCAGCTCCGTCTCCACTGTCATGGACATTAGCCTAGGATTACAGAAATTCTTGAAGTTACTTGTACAGGTACTACTAAATGGCGTGAGATGAGACTGTAGCTTCTCCATTCCCTGCAAATCCACCTCAGGATTTCAGGTGAGCTACGATGCTTTTTCCTGTACCGGATATTTCACACTAAATTAAAGATCATGGTTCTACAACTTTTATTTCCAGTCCATTTGATTCATACAGTGATTTTAAGGACAAATGGTTGGACGGTTACCATCAATTTGATTCATGCAATGAGTATAAAGACAATGGTTCGGTGTTACTTTCGTATGGTATTCTGAAGACAAACTACATTGATGAACTACTAAATTAGGAAGATGATTAGTATGTCCCAACCCTTAAAATGTTGCTTGTTTTATTTTTCACTTGAAGTAGTCCTGATGAACTACTAAATAGAAAGAAGTTTGTCGATCTTGATGTGATTTTGAGTGTCCGGAGAACTGATAATTCGCTTAGCAGCGAGACAATGATTACTTTAGTGTCCTACTACAACTAAAAGTATTCAGTTCAACGAGTCCAATACAGTCCTACCAAAAAGTTAAGGTGAACATACAACATGCATTTTCTTGACTTTATTTTATGGTTGTTAGAACATTACTCAAATGCGTGGGATAGGATATGAAATTGGCCCTTTATAATTTTACCTCTAAAGGTTTTTTATTTTCTTATTTTAAATCCCTGCGGTCGTTTAGTAATTGTGTTTATGTTCATGCAGACAATATGCATGCGTTCATTTGAATGTCTAGCGTTGTGAAGAGTATATTTGTGTACCATTTTAAGTTCTTCTATAGTTCTGTTCTATATTAAAGAAAATGGAATTAAGAATGAGAATAATCCTAGGCTTGCCATAATGTAAACATTACAATGTGTTGATCAGTGGAATTGGATGTAGTTAGCAAGGATGGAGATTGGATGCATGACGAGGCATACCAGTGACACACCTTTATTAGCTTTTCAGTTTCGAAGTTTTTGACCGTGTTATAATTTTTGTACTGAGTTACGCATTAATTCCTGATTTAAACCTCCGAGGGAATCACACATGTTGTAGCCAGGAATAACATCCTTACTCACTTGTTATTTTAGAGGACTTCTGAATTTTTCTCAATCTCATGTTTAAATTTTCTAACGTCCTAACGATCTTGCTTTCTATCCTTTTTCCTCTCTTATGTTTCAAACTTGAGCCTTTCTAGAGCACCAATATGTAGTTTGCACGGAATTGACAGACGAGGTACGTGCTATAGGCAACAATGCATCATAGCCAAGGTCCTTTTAATTGCACATGCTGAAATTGTATAGGTGTTGTTAGATATATAGATACCTACATCTGAAGATATTAATTGCCGTTTGCTCCGTAGCGAAGCACGGGCATTCTGCTAGTATTTGCTAACAAATAGATAATATATAGCAAAACTTTTCATGAATAGTACTTTCAAGACAAGCATCAAAAGTCTTGCATAAGAGTTAACTCATAAAGCAATAAATTCAAAGTAAAGGCATCGAAGCAACACATAGGAAGATTTAAGTTTCAGCAGCTTGCTTTCAACTTTCAACATGCATATCTCATGGATAATTGTCAACACAAAGTAATATGATGAATGCAAATAAGCAAGTATGTAAGAATCAATGCACAGTTGACACAAGTGTTTGCTTCTAAGATGGAAGGAAGTAGGTAAACTGACTCAACATATAGTAGAAGAAAGGCCCTTCGCAGAGGGAAGCAGGGATTAAATCATGTGCTAGAGCTTTTTAAGTTTTGAAATCATATAGAGAGCATAAAAGTAAAGTTTTGAGAGGTGTTTGTTGTTGTCAACGAATGGTAGTGGGCACTCTAACTACCTCATCAACCAGACTTTCAAGAGCGGCTCCCATGAAGGATGTTATCTCTACTAGCAAGGTAGATCATCCCTCTTCTCTTATGTTTACACATGTACTTTAGTTTCATTATGGATGACACTCCCCCCAACCTTTTGCTTACACAAGCCATGGCTAACCGAATCCTCGGGTGCCTTCCAACATTTCACATACCATGGACGAGTGTCTATTTGCAAAATTAAGTTGCTTACTGATAGATCAGGGCAAAACACGTGAAGAGAATTATTAATGAAAGTTAATTAATTGGGGCTGGGAACCCCGTTGCCAGCTCTTTTTGCAAAATTATTGGATAAGCGGATGAAGCCACTAGTCCATTGGTGAGAGTCTGTCAGAAGTAAATGACAAGATCAAAAGATAAAACACCACATACTTCCTCATGAGCTATAAAACATTGACACAAATAAGAGATAATAGCTTTTGAATTGTTTAAAGGTAGCACATGAAGTATTTACTTGGAATGGCAGAAAATACCACATAGTAGGTAGATATGGTGGACACAAATGGCATAGGTTTTTGGCTCAAGGTTTTGGATGCACGAGAAGCATTCCCTCTCAGTACAAGGCTTTGGCTAGCAAGGTTTTTTGAAGCAAACACAAGTGTGAACCGGTACAGCAAAACTTACATAAGAACAAATTGCAAGCATTATAAAACTCTACATTGTCTTCCTTGTTGCTCAAACACTTTTACCAGAAAATATCTAGACCTTAGAGAGACCAATCATGCAAACCAATTTCAACAAGTTCTACTGGTAGTTCTCCACTAATAGGTTTAACCTACATGATGCAAGAGCATGATCTACTTGAGAGCTCAAAACAATTGCCAAGTATCAAATTATCCAAGACAATATGAAGCATTTTCTGTTTCCAACCAAATAACAATAAGTGCAGCGGTTTTCAAGTCCGCCATGAACATTAAAAATAAAACGAAGAACACCAGTGTTCATATGAAAAAGCGGAGCGTGTCTCTCTCCCACACAAGGATTGCTAGGATCTGATCTTATTCAAACACAAACAAAAATAAAAGCACACAGACGTTCCAAGTAAAGCACATATGATGTGACCGAATAAAAATATAGTTTCAATAGAAGAAACCTGATAAGTTGATGAAGAAGGGGATGCCTTGGGCATCCCCAAGATTAGACGCTTGAGTCTTCTTGAAATATGCAGGGATGAACCACGGAGGCATCCCCAAGCTTAGGCTTTTCACTCTTCTTGATCATATATCATCCTCCTCTCTTGACCCTTGAAAACTTCCTTCACACCAAACTTCTCATAAACTTCATTAGAGGGGTTAGTACTCAAAAAACTTTAATCCACTTTAGCCCTGTAGTGACACATTGCAAGAACTCAATAAAACATTAGCTACAGCTTTCCACGTCTAGAAAGCCTCACTTAAAGTCCACAAGAGACAATGCAAAAAACAGAGACAGAATCTGTCAAAACAGAACAGCCAGTAAACACGAATTTTTACGAGGTACTTACGTTGCTCAAATAAGAAAACTCACAACTAATGAAAGTTGCGTACATATGTGAGGATCACGCACGTAAATTTGCAGATTTTTCTGAGTTTCCTACAGAGAGGTCTACTAAAATTCGTGACAGATAGAAATCTGTTTCTGCGCAGAAATCCAAATCTAGCATCAACCTTCTATTAGAGACTTTACTTGGCACAACAATGCAATAAAATAAAGATAAGGAGAGGTTGCTACAGTAGTAACAACTTCCAAGACACAACAAAACAGTAGCAAAATAAACACATGGGTTATCTCCCAAGAAGTGCTTTCTTTATAGCCATTAAGATGGGCTCACCAATTTCAATGATGCACTCGTAAGGAATAAGAATTGAAGCAAAAGAGAGCATCAAAAAGCAAATTCAAAACACATTTAAGTCTAACACACTTCCTATGCATAGGAATCTTGTACACAAATAAATTCATGAAGAACAAAGTGCAAGCATAAGAAGATAAAACAAGAGTAGCTTCAAAAGTTTCAGCATATAGAGAGGTGTTTTAGTACCATGCAAATTTCTACAACTATATTTTCCTTTCTCATAATAATTTTCAGTAGCTTCATGGATAAACTCAACAATATAACTACCACATAAAGCATGCTTTTCATGATTCACAGACACATAATTTTTATCAAGCTCGGAAATAATAGGATTAAAACTTTCAAACCCACTTTTATCAATAAAATAACAAGATGATTGATCAATCTCAAAAGATATGGGACTCATAGATAAATTCAAGAACTCTCCAATCCCATTTTCATTAGTAGTACAATTAATATTATCAAGTAACATAGGACCATCATCTAGAGATTTATCATAAACATTTGCCAAGCAAAACTCTTTAGTACCATGCATTTCAATCAGGCACAAACAAAGCATTATCATAACCTTTTCTGAAATAGCATGGATTATCATACATAACAGTAGCATAATTATTCTCAGAAGTTTTACTCATAGGTAATATTTCAAGAGAATCCACAGGCATATAACATTCATCCTCTTTCGGTAAGCATGGAGGACAATCAAATAGTGTAAGAGATAAAGAGTTACTCTCATTAGAAGGTTGGCATGGGTAGCTAATCCATTCTTCCTCCTTTTGTTCATCACTCTCCTCTTCTTTTTCATCCAATGAGCTTTCGAGTTCATCAATTTCCTCCTCTTTTTCATCCAATGAGCTTTCAGTGTTCATCAATTTCTTCTTTCACAGTGTTCCCGCAAATTGTGAGTGCATTCTTGTGCATTAATGAGTCTCTCTTTATAATCAATGATATAAGGATTATCACTGTAGCTTTCTATGCAAAAATTAAGGATAGAAGAGACATAATCTTTAAGGTCCTTACAAATAACACAAGTTTCATAATTTTTAGACATGAATGATTCTATCTCAGAGGCTCCCATAAATAAGACAAATTGTTCTACCTCTTTCTCGACAATACAATCGTAAGGACGGGGGGGAGGAACCTTTGGTACTTTTGGAAGGGGCGACATCTTGCAGACAGGACTCTTGAAACGCTTCCGGCTGGGTGCATTCCGAGTCTTAGTGGGCGGAGGCGGCGGCGCTGGAGATGGAGATGGACTACGGATGTCGTGGTCGACGTCGTAACCATGGGGTGATGGTGGCGACATGTGATCAGTAGGATGAGGTGATGGTGGCCTGCGATCACCTGGAGGAGGTGATGGTGACCTGGGATGACTGGTACTAGGGGCTACCCAGCCTGGCAGCCTGATGTTCTTCTTTTCCTAGAGAATGATTTCTCCCAGCACCTCTCCGAGTGTAACCCCCCCCCCCCACAACCTCCAGGGATTTCGAGCTGCAATGTCTCCCACGACGGTACAACTGAATCCACCCCGACACGAGCATAGCCAGCTGGAATCTCATTGTCATGCCATGTTGCCGGCTCACCTTCAACTCCAAATGCAGGTAAGACATAGCCGACCGCCACCTTAGCAGATAAGTTCCTGAACACGTCATGGAGATCACAAGGTGTTTGCTCCTTGATTCCATCCACGGGGTCGCCAGGACCGCCATCTATCATCTTTAAAGGCGGTGCCTCCGAGTCGGCCAAGCTGCTGTCTCGCTGCTAAGATATGCCGGCGGTATTATCTGGCTGGCGCTGTCCTTTTAGTTCATTTATCTCCCGCTGCTGCTGCTGAATCTCCCGCAGCTGCTGGTCAAGTTGGCGTTGGAACTCGGCCATCCAGTCATTCTGCACCTCTAGCTCGCATTTTTTTGCTCTCGCTCGGCTTCTATATGTCTCCGCGTCGGCCGGAAACCCAAGCGACCACGGAACACTAGGGCCGAAGCCTCTTGTTCGTCCTCCCTTCTCACGATTACCGAGGACAAGCGTCAGCAAGTCTTTCTCTCTATCGGGAGCAAACTTTAGTTTTCCCGCCTTTATATCTGCTGTCACTTGAATCCATTTTTCCCTGGGTACCTGATGTCTACTCACGCTTCTATTCCTGTAGACAGTGTTGGGCCTCCAAGAGCAGAGGTTTGTAGAACAGCAGCAAGTTTCCCTTAAGTGAATCACCCAAGGTTTATCGAACTCAGGGAGGTAGAGGTTAAAGATATTCCTCTCACGCAACCTTGCAATTAAGATACAAGAAATCTCTTGTGTCCCCAACACACCTAATACACTTGTCGGATGTATAGGTGCACTAGTTTGGCGAAGAGATAGTGAAATACAAGTAATATGGATGATTATAAGTAACAATTGCAATCTGAAATAAAAATGGCAGCAAGCAAACATGTAGCAGAACTTGTTGGAAACGGTGTTTCAATGCTTAGAAACAAGGCCTAGGGATCATACTTTCACTAGTGGACACTCTCAACATTGCAATCATAATTGAATATAAATATAAGCACTTCACTATGTTATTCTGAATTACTCTCTGGCTGGATAACGAACACTAATTCACCGTGTAGGGCTGCAAAAGCAAACCCTAAAGATGTATTCCCAAGTACTAATAAACACCCCACGCTGTCACTGTGAGCATTTATAGGAGGTACTAAGACACCACAATTTCATAGAGACATCCAACTCAAATCATAACCCAGTGAACAAATATTCTGTGAAATATAGCCTAAGAGACCCACACGGTGCACACACTGTCACCTTTACACACGTGGGACAAGGAGTCTCCGGAGATCACATAAGTAAAATCCACTTAAATAGCATAACGACATCTAGATTACAAAGCTCATCATATGGATCTCAATCATGTAAGGCAGCTCATGAGATCATTGTATTGAGGTACATGAGAGAGAGATTAACCACATAGCTACTGGTAGAGCCCTCAGCCTCGGGGGAGAACTACTCCCTCCTCATCATGGGAGACAGCAACGGCGATGAAGATGGCGGTGGTGTCGATGGAGATGGCTCCGGGGGCAATTCCCCGTCCCGGCGGCGTGCCGAAACAGAGACTTCTGTCCCCCGAAATGGAGTTTTGCGATGGCGGCGGCGCCCCTGGAGTCTTTCTGGAGTATGATTGATTCATTGAGGGTTTTTCGTCGCGAGGGAATTTATAGGCGAAAGGGCGATGTCGGTGGAGTCCCGAGGGGCCCACACCATAGGGTGGGGCGACCCCCCTCCTGGCCGCGCCGGCTGATGGGGAGGAGGCCCTGGGCCTCCTCTGGCATGGCGCTTCTGGCTCCGTGAGTCTTTTGGCGGAATAGAATTTATGTGATTTTTCTGGATTTTTCCAAGCACTTTGGTTTTTGGGCCTTTTCTGCAATAAACAGACATAATAAACAGAAACTGGCACCGTGGCATCTTGTTAATAGGTTAGTCCAATAAATGCCATAATATGATATAAAGTGTGAACAAAACATGTAGGTATTGTCATAAAACTAGCATGGAACATCAGAAATTATCGATACGTTGGAGACGTATGAGTACCCTAACCTTGCTGTCACTTTCAACAAGGTTCCCTGTCTTCATGTCATACTCACAGCCATGCCCAAGGAACCAATTTCGAGCCCTAAAGTCCCATCCTTCTCGGATGGGTTCTGGAGTGATCCCATTCCGCTCCATCTCAGCCTCTTGTGCAGACCACTTAGGCATGGCTACTTCGTAGCCCCCTCGCCCCGTATGATGATGATATTTCTTTTCGCTTGCATTCTTGTTGTTTTTCTTGGACAGATTCACAGCCTCCTCTGATTCTTTGTACTTCACAAATTTTTTCCAATTATGCTCCTGCTTCGCTAGATAGTTTTCGAATACTTGAGGCTTCTTCTCGGCCTTATAAGTTGCCCATAACCGGTTCTTATATGCCCGGAAAAGTTCCCCCATCTTCTTAAGAGCCCATTTCTTCACTAGCGCCCTCTGCTTATCCATCTCAGACTCCGATCCCAAATCTGGCAAAGTGAAATGTGCCATGAGGTCGTCAAAAAGTGTGTCTTTGTACCTATCGGCAACCTGACTTTCGGACACATTCTTGGTCTTGTTCCATTCTCTAATAGTGATCGGGAGGCAATACCTAACCAGAACTCCGCACTGATTTTTAAATATCGTTCTGACAGCATTGGGTGCCACAGGTTGGCCTTCCGGTGATATAGCTTCAATTGTGAAGTGGTCTTTTTTGGTCAACTTCTTTGACGGGCCTCGTTTCTCCAACTTATCTTCGGAGGCCTAAAAGAATAAAAATTAATTAATTAATATACATATGTACATATAGAATTCCATTAACGCCTCTACTGATCATATACCTCGTCATGACCGGACCCGTCGGCTTCTCCATCACCAGAGTCACGGTCTTCTCGGTCGGCTTCTGGACCATTGCGGATTATGTTCTCGAAAATATCTTCCTGTTCCAAGTCCCGATGGATTTCTAATGGATCCATTGTTTCTGCAAAAAATTAAATCGATAAGTACATGTTCTAACCCTAACACGAGAGGGAGAGGGTGTCGGCGACGCGTGTTTGCGAGAGGGAGAGGGTGTCGGCGACGCGTGTTTGCGAGAGCGAGAGGGTGTCGGCGACGCGTGTTTGCGAGAGGGGGAGGGTGTCGTGATGGGTTTTTGCGAGGGGGGGGGAGGGTCGGCGTCAGTTGTTTGCAAGTGGGAGAGGGTATCGGCGTCGGTTGTTTACGAGAGGGAGAGGGGTGTCGGCGGGTGTTTGCGAGAGGGAGAGGGCCGGTGTCGGCGTCGGGTATCTATCTTATCGGAATCGAAAATTAAATCTTAAACTAATACACAATTTAAACTAACTAACTACATATACTAAATTTAAACTGGCTAACTAATACAAAATTTAATCTAATATAAAATTTAAACTAACTAACTACAAAATTTGAACTAACTACAAAAATTAAAATTAACTTTTAAACTAGCTAATTACTAATACAAAATTTAAATTAATACAAAATTTAAACTAACTAACTACAAAATTTGAACTAACAAACTACAAAAATTTAAACTAACTAACTAATACTAAATTTAAACTAGCTAATTACTAATACAAAATTTAAAGTAATACACAGAAAACTTACAAAAAACTAATACAAAATTTAAAATAACTAACTACATATACTAAATTTAAACTAGCTAACTTAATTAACTAATTAACTAACTAATAATATTACAAAAAATTTAAAAAAAGATGGCCGGGGGCGCCGGCGGCAGCTACCTCGCAGATGGGCGGGGTAGAGGGCAGCCTCCGGTGTGGCAGAATGCAGCGGCGCGGCAGAGGGAGGCGGCGCGGCAGAGCGGCGGATCGAGGACGGCGGCCTCCGGCGTGCAGGGCAGACGGTGGCGCGGCGCGGCAGAGGGCTCCGAGGAGGTCACGGCGAGGAGGGCGGCGCGCAGAGGGCTCCCGCGGAGGCGCGCGGCGGCGGCAGAGGAGCTGCGTGGCGGCGTCGGCGGCGGCGACGTATTTGGGCAGCCTGGCGGCGTCGTCGGCTAGGGTTCGTCCTCCAGGCGTCGCGGGTCGTGCCTCGCCCCGCGACGCGCGGCGCTTTTATACGCCACCCCCTTTTGTCGCGGGTCGTGGCACCACCCGCGATAAAAGGTGGGTCTTTTATCACGGGTTGTAGCACCACCCGCGATAAAAGGGTGGGTCTTTTATCGCCGGGTGTAACACGACCCGCGACAAAACGGGGTGGTGGCTGATCCGCGGCATCTGCATCCAACGGCTCCGGCCGTTTGAATCCAACGGCTTGGAGCCGTTGAACGCGGATCAGCCCCTGGACCCGTTTACCTTATCTGTTTTATAAATAAAATCTTATTTATCTATTTTAACTTAATAAAAACTATTATTTCAATAACTTTTAAATGGTAACTCAAATAGAAAAGTTTTATATATGAAAATTGATCAGGAAAATCTAGTGAACATGAATATGACATCCATATAACTATTTGCATCTCGCATCATATCAAACATTGATATGCGGAGTGACACCGACTAAGGTTTCCCCGTGCTACGTGTCGCCGCCGCTTCCACGTGCCTTGCCCCATCGATGCCGCTTCCACGTGCCTCGCCCCGTCACTGTCGGCGTGCGACGTGTGTAGCCGTGGCTTACACGTGTGACGTGGGCATAACCCTTCGGGTACTCGACATTGCCATACCCGGTGCAAACTATGAAGCTGGACCAGCACAAGGACTCAACAAACTGGACCTGCACACGCCTCAACTTGGACTACAAGGAAAGAAGACTACAATACGAATCCTACTAGGACTATTGTAAACCCTAGCTTGGCTGATATATAAAGCCAGGCAGGGGCACCCCTTAGACACGCACAATCAGAAACATAATTTTAGAGGCAACACGCCTAGACACCGCAACCCCGGATTAGAACTAGACTAGATCCAACAACTCCGCCTATGGCGGCCCCCTGTATACATATATTCATATAGTGATTGCTAGCAGGACGTAGCGACCCTCCACCGCGGGGGCGCGAACCTGGATACGTCGTGTACCGCCTCGCTCCCGGAACTACCGTCGTCGCCTTTCTCTAAAAACCCAAGCCTCTCATGATGGGTATTGTCGAGGAACCGCCTCGTCAATTGGCGCCGTCTGTGGGAAATGCGGCGACTAGATTCTATCATCCGGGCGGGATCCATCAAGTTCATCATCAACAACAGCCAGATCACATCTAACAGATTCATCGGATTCTTCGTATGAACCTCAAGCACTACAATCAGGCGACAACGTTCGTACGTACAGCTGCAGATCGCGGCAAAAACATTGGATTCAACTCAACGCACTGGCAACATTGCTTTCTCAGCACGGCTGCTGGGCATGAGCGAGTTTGTCCTGGCCACGTCTTCACATCATGCAGTATTAGTCGGCACCTGGCAGAGTGGAGGCGCGCTCCGTCACGTCTTAAAAGAAAACAACAATCAGACATGTCTTCTGAAAGTTACACATCAGCCAAGCTAATTCAACGATGGACACGTAAATTGGCAGTTCAAGATGGGACACTTCAAGGCCAAAAAACAACTAGCAGCCAACACATAAACGAGGAGACCGGAATCACACGAGCAAGCAAAATCTAAAAATTGCTGCTACTACTTCACGTGAAGATTTTATGCAACACAATCCATCACCCGAAGACGGCGGCTATGCTGGGAAACGTCTCGTCCCACTGCGGCTCGGGGGCTCGCTAGCGCCATACTCTTCCATCATGGATCTGCCTTATTCAGCTACACCCTCTCTAGATCGGCTGTTACAATACATGGATCAAGTCATCCGAATTCATCATCGACGAACATCCGATACAAAAAATTATCAGGTGCTATATTTCCAATTACGTTAAATTTATTTTGCCAAATACTTTTTCGGCTCGTACTATTTCCATGCAGTTTTTGTGCCGTAATATGTCTGCAGATCGGGAATAATCTTCGACTGCTCTGCCCGGTCTACTGCGCCCCGCCATCGCGCACTGGTTGCACTTGGGGATTATCTGTCACAGACCCGATATTACGGACTCAATATATTCGGATGCTCACCCGCCACGGATCGGCCGTATCAGCTGCGTCTTCTTCATCGACCGCGTTTGCCTGGCGCCTGCTGCATGAATTATCTTGGGTGGCGCAACTATTTCGGCTGCGCCCGCCGCATGGACTGTCTCTGTCCGCGGAATTATTTCGGTTGCGCCTGCCGCATGGACTGTCTCTGTCCGCGGAATTATTTCGGCTGCGCCCGTCGCACGGACTATCTTTGGCCATGCAACTATTTCGACTGCGCCTACAGAGCTAAGTGTTCCTCTTTCTTTCGCCACACCCGATGATTGCGGAGGCGCCATTACATCGTTACCTTCAGTACTCTCGATTACTCGGTGGATTTATTTTCCCCGAATCAGTGGATTTATTTTCTCCATCATCTATGATTACTCGATGGACTTATCTTCTTCGGCTCTGGATATATCTCCTCCCGATGCACTCTCGGGTTGGTGGATTCATCATCTGGAATATTCAATGGATATCATCTTATTTAATATTGACCCGATGCGATCCCATAGGGAGCGCTGGAATTACTCGGGGGCTCCTGGAATATCTTCGAGCTATTGCGGTTACTCCCATCGGGAGCGCCGGTGTATTGAAATTCAAGAAGATATGAAGACTATTACTCCCATCGGGAGCGCCGGTGTGCTGGAATTATTACTCCCATCGGGAGCGCTGGTGTATTGGAATTCAAGAAGATATGAAGACTATTACTCCCATCGGGAGCGCCGGTGTGCTGGAATTATTACTCCCATCGGGAGCACTGGTGTATTGGAATTCAAGAGGAAATAAAGACTTCTTATACCTGAAGTTATCATCTAATAGCTTCTCAAAATACGAGTGCTGCAATGGATGGTAATCAACGGGGACATTGCTCTTTTCCTTTGCTATAGATGCCTCAAAGAGTGCCGCAAATAGCAAGGATCATTAAGCAACGAAGACCTTGCTCTTTTCCTTTGCTATAGATGCCTCAAAGAGTGCCGCAAATAGCAAGGATCATGAAGCAACTGAGACCTTGTTCTTTTCCTTTGCTATAGATGCCTCAAAGAGTGCCGCAGATAGCAAGGATCATGAAATATATATAAAACAACCCACGTTCGATGTTTTACTTATGGAAATATCAAAGAACAACGGGCTCATCGGCAGAATCATTGCACCCGAAATATTCGGGAGTGACTGTCAAAACATACATCGGTTGAAAGCAAAGTTGCGCATACAAAAGGTTTAGCAAGACCTGCAACACGAGTTGATCACTCAAACAATTTGCTGACCAACGAAAACGTTTAAACGGACAATTAAGATTTGCCCTTACAAAATTTGCCAACGGCATCAACACGGTACAAATACATACACATGTATCTACCAAAAAATAAGTGTCAACTACGCAATCCAAACACGGATGAAGTAGCTAAACTATCTATTTACCGATAAACTTACAAACAATGGCATCAACGATGCTCAAGGTGCATTAAGAATTGCCCTTTGAAATAAACAACAATGTGTCAACAGCACCTGAAGAAAACTATAAACATCGGATTGCTCGACTTGAGTCTACTCACGGTTGCAAGCATCAGTGCCCAGACTCGGGGCTACTTCCATCGGGAGCGCTGGACACGCACCCGATAAAATCATCGGCTCCTCTAGGGCCATCATCGGAATCATCGGCTCCTCTGGGCCATCATCTCAATCATCGGCTCCTCTGGGATATCATCCGAATCATCGGCTCCTCTGGGCCATCATCTCAATCATCGTCTCCTCAGGGCCATCATCTCAATCATCGGCTCCTCTGGGATATCATCAGAATCATCGGCTCCTCTGGGCCATCATCTCAATCATCGTCTCCTCAGGGCCATCATCTCAATCATCGGCTCCTCTGGGATATCATCCGAATCATCGGCTCCTCTATCTATGGCATCATCAGAGTCATCGGCATCAAGTTCTCGGAACTTGAAAAAGTCTACGGTGTTTGACTTAGCATTTTTTACACCCTATACATAACTATTTCATATTTATCTACAGGCTCGGGGGCTACTCCCATCGGGAGCGCTAGTCGTGCACCCGATAAAAAATATGGCAACCTCGCCAACAAAGAAGAATAAAGTTGAAGACATCGGCATCAACAATCAAGATCTTCGAGTAGTACAACTTGAGTCTATGCGTGGCTGCAAGCACCCGCCCATAGATTCGGGGGCTACTCCCATCGGGAGCGCTTCGCGCACCCGACCAAAAGCAACTTCGACTCTACATCAAGCACAAGATTCAACATATGATCAAGACATTCGGCGAAGACAAACTTTAGTCCCTGCCCGAAGCTTCACTTCGGCCAGACACTCGGGGGCTACTGACGTGGGCATAACCCTTCGGGTACTCGACATTGCCATACCCGGTGCAAACTATGAAAAGAAGACTACAATACGAATCCTACTAGGACTCTTGTAAACCCTAGCTTGGCTGATATATAAAGCCAGGCAGGGGCACCCCTTAGACATGCACAATCAGAAACATAATTTTAGAGGCAACACGCCTAGACACCGCAACCCGCGGATTAGAACTAGACTAGATCCAACAACTCCGCCTATGGCGGCCCCCTGTATACATATATTCATATAGTGGATTGCTAGCAGGACGTAGCGACCCTCCACCGCGGGGGCGCGAACCTGGGTACGTCGTGTACCGCCTCGCTCCCGGAACTACCGTCGTCGCCTTTCTCTAAAAACCCAAGCCCCTCATGGTGGGCATTGCCGAGGAACCGCCTCGTCAACGTGCCATGCCCCGCGTGCGCTATATAGAGCGACGCGTGCGGGCGCAACCACACGTCGCCACCGCCTCCGCTCATTCATCTCTAGGATGCCTCCACGTCGTCGAGGGTCGTCCGGTTTCCGTGGCGTTCGAGTGCGTCCGAGAGGTAGGTTCTACGCCGAGATACGCGCCGGTGGCTTCCGCCTCACCCTCGGCACGTACAACACTCCGGAGCTAGCGGCGCGCGCTTATGATGTCCACGGGTACTTCTATTCTTGTAGACAGTGTTGGGCCTCCAAGAGCAGAGGTTTGTAGAACAGCAGCAAGTTTCCCTTAAGTGAATCACCCAAGGTTTATCGAACTCAGGGAGGTAGAGGTCAAAGATAGTCCTCTCAAGCAACCCTGCAATTAAGATACAAGAAGTCTCTTGTGTCCCCAACACACCTAATACACTTGTCAGATGTATAGGTGCACTAGTTCGGCAAAGACATAGTAAAACACAGGTGGTATAATGAATATGAGTGGTAATAACAATCTGAAATAAATATGGCAGCGAGTAAACATGCAGTAGAACAGTAAGTAAGCAGTGTTTGCAGTATTGGAAACAAGGCCCAGGGATCATACTTTCACTAGTGGACACTCTCAACATTGATCGCATAATAAATAAATAACTTCTCTCATTTGTGCTACATACACTCTTTTGTTGGATGACAAACACCATTCATTGTGTAGGGCTACAAGAGCTCCCTCAAGCCAGAGTTAACAAGCGCCACAACATTCAACATTCATATTTAAGTAACCTTAGAGCATAATAGATCTTTGCAATTTAAACCGAGTACTAACATAGCATACACACTGTCACCATTACACTATGAAAGGGGGAATAGATCACATCAATACTATCATAGTGATAATTAACTCCATAACCTACAAGAGATTATGATCATAGCCTACGACAAGAACCACACGATGCACACACTGTCACCATTACACCATGCAGGAGGAATAGACTACTTTACTAACATCACATGAGTAGCACATAGACTAGTAGCGATACAAAGCACATCATATGGATCTCAATCATGCAAAGAAATTCATGAGATCATTGTATTGGAGTACAGAGAGAGAGAGAGATTAACCACATAGCTACCGGTACAACACTTAGCCTCGAGGGAGGACTACTCCCTCCTCATCATGGGAGCAGCAGCGTTGATGGAGATGGAGGTGGTGTCGATGGAGATGCCTTCCGGGGGCACTTCCCCGTCCCGGCGGCGTGCCGGAACAGAGACTCCTGTCCCCCAGATCTTGGCTTCGCGATGGCGGCGGCTCTGGAAGGTTTCTCGTACCGTGGCTTTTTCGTCTCGATGTTTTAGGTCAGGGAGCTTTAAATAGGTGAAGAGGCGGAGTCGGAAGGGCTACGGGGCAGCCACACAACAGGGGGGCGCCCACCCCTGGGCCGCGCCGACCACGTGTGTGGGGCCCACCTGGCTCTCATCTGGCCCTTCTCCGGTGTTCTGGAAGCTTCGTGGAATTATAAGATGCTGGGCGTTGATTTCGTCCAATTCCGAGAATATTTCCTTACTAGGATTTCTGAAACCAAAAACAGCAGAAAACGGGAACTGACACTTCGGCATCTCGTCAATAGGTTAGTTCCGGAAAATGCATCAAAACGATATAAAGTGTGAACAAAACATGTAGGTATTTTCATAAAACAAGCATGGAACATCAGAAATTATAGATACGTTGGAGACGTATCAAGCATCCCCAAGCTTAGTTCCTTCTCGCCCTCGAGTAGGTAAATGATAACAAGAATAATTTCTGAAGTGACATGCTACCATCATAATCTTGATCAACATTATTATAAAGCATATGAAGTGAATGGTATGATTTAAAGCAATAGATTGCTAACAAAGAGATAATGACTAAACAAAAGAATCATATAACAAAACTTTTCATGAATAGTACTTTCAAGACAAGTATCAATAAGTCTTGCATAAGAGTTAACTCATAAGCAATAAATTCAAAGTAGAATGCATTGAAGCAACACAAAGGATGATTAAGTTTCAGCAATTGCTTTCAACTTGTAACATGTATATCTCATGGATAATTGTCAACATAGAGTAGTATAACAAGTGCAATAAGTAAACATGTAAGAATCAGTGCACACAGTTAACACAAGTGTTTGCTTCTAAGATAGAAGTAGGTAGACTGACTCAACATAAAGTAAAAGAATGGCCCTTCGCAGAGGGAAGCATGGATTACTATTTTTGTGCTAGAGCTTTTATTTTGAAAACATAGAAACAATTTTGTCAACGGTAGTAGCAATTCATATGTGCTATGCATAATACTTCCTACAAGTTGCAAGTCTCATGCATAGAGTACTAATAGTGCTCGCAGCTTGTCCTAATCAGCTCGGATAACACGGATTATCATTGCATGACATATGTTTCAACCAAGTGTCACAAAGGGGTACCTCTATGCCGCTTCGTACAAAGGTCTAAGGAGAAAGCACGCATTGGATTTCTCGCTTTTGATTATTCTCAACTTAGACATCCATACCGGGACAACATAGACAACAGATAATGGACTCCTCTTTTAATGCTTAAGCATTCAACAACAGATAATATTCTCATAAGAGAGTGAGGTTGTATGTCCAAACTGAAACTTCCACCATGACTCATGGCTTTGGTTAGCGGCCCAGTGTTCTTCTCTAACACATGCGTACTCAAACCATTTGATCATGAAATCACACTTACTTCAGACAAGACAAACATGCATAGCATCTCACATGATATCCAACAAAGGTAAAAGGTTGATGGCGTCCCCAGAAACATGGTTACCGCTCAACAAGCAACTTATAAGAACTAAGACACATAACTACATATTCATCACCACAATAGTTTTTAAGCTATTTGTCACATGAGCTATATATTGCAAAGATAAAGGAATGAAATTTTAAAGGTAGCACTCAAGTAATTTACTTTGGAATGGCAGAAAAATACCACATAGTAGGTAGATATGGTGGACACAAATGGCATGGATTTTGGCTCAATGTGTTTGGATGCACGAGAAGCATTTCCTCTCAGTACAAGGTTTGGGCTAGCAAGGTTGTTTGAAGCAAACACAAGTATGAACAGGTACAGACAAAACTTACACAAGAACATATTGCAAGCATTATAAGACTCTACATCTGTCTTCCTTGTTGTTCAAACACTTTACCAGAAAATATCTAGACTTAGAGAGACCAATCATGCAAACCAAATTTTAACAAGCTCTACGGTAGTTCTCCATTAATAGATTAAACTACATGATGCAAGAGCTTAAACATGATCTATGAGAGCTCAAAACAATTGCCAAGTATCAAGTTATTCCAAACCATATAAAGCATTTTCTGATTCCAACCAAATAGCAACAAGTGAAGCGATCAACTTTCGCCCTTGAACATTAAAGCACAAATAAGAACACAAGTGTTCCATATGAAAAAGCGGAGCGTGTCTCTCTCCCACATGAGCATGAATTTATTCAGAGAATGAAAATAATTAAACGAAAATAAAAGCACACAGACGCTTCAAGTAAAGTACATAAGATGTGATGGAATAAAAATATAGTTTCCCTAGAAGTGACCTGATAAGTTGTCGATGAAGAAGGGAATGCCTTGGGCATCCCCAAGCTTAGATGCTTGAGTCTTCTTAAAATATGCAGGGATGAACCACGGGGGCATCCACAAGCTTAGACCTTTCACTCTTCTTGATCATAGTATATCATCCTCTTCTCTTGACCCTTGAAAACTTCCTCCACACCAAACTTCAAGCAAACTTATTAGAGGGTTAGTGCATAATAAAAATTCATATATTCATAGGTGACATAATCATTCTTAATACTTCTGGACATTGCACAAAGCTTATGAAAGTTAATGGAACAAAGAAACTCATTCAACATAGCAAAAGCGGCAATGCGAAATAAAAGGCAGAATCTGTCAAAACAGAACAGTCCGTAAAGACGAATTTTGCAGGGGCACTTAAATTGCTCAAACGGAAAAACTCAAAACTAATAAAAGTTGCGTACATATGTGAGGATCACGCACGTAAATTTGCAGATTTTTCTGAGTTACCTACAGAGAGTTCTGCGCGAATTCGTGACAGCCAGCAATTATGTTTCTGCGCAGCAATCCAAATCTAGCATCAACTTTACCATAGAGACTTTACTTGGCACAAAAACATGATAAGGAGAGGTTGCTACAGTAGTAGCAACTTCCAAGACACAACAAAACAGTAATAAAATAAACACATGGGTTATCTCCCAAGAAGTGCTTTCTTTATAGCCATTAAGATGGGCTCAGCAATTTTAATGATGCTCTCGCAAGAAATAAGAGTTGACGCAAAAGAGAGCATCAAGAAGAAAATTCAAAACACATTTAAGCCTAACCCACTTCCTATGAAAATGAATCTTGTACACAAATAAATTCATGAAGAACAAAGTGGCAAGCATAGAAAAGCAACACAAGCGCAATTTCAAGATTCTCAACATAAAGAGGGGAAACTTAATATTATTAAGATGCATATAACCATGTTTCCCTCTCTCATAATAACTTTCAGTAGCATCATCACATACAACATTCTTGTCATGGGCAACATGCATAAAATTATTACTCTCCACATAAGCATAATCAATTTTATTAGTTGTAGTAGGAGTAAATTCAACAAAGTAGCTATCATTATTATTCTCATCAAGTGTAGGAGGCATAGTATAATCATAATAAAATTTACTCTCCATAGTAGGCGGCACCAAAAGACCACTATCATTATAATCATCATAAATAGGAGGCAAAGTATCATCAAAGAAAATTTTCTCCTCAATGCTTGGGGGACTAAAAATGTCATGCTCATCAAAACCAGCTTCCCGAAGCTTAGAATTTTCCATATCATTAGCAACAATGGTGTTCAAAGCGTTCATACTAATATCATTGCTACTAGCATGCAAATAAGATTCCATAGGTTTTTTAATTTTCGCAGCAAACAATCCATGTCTTAACTCAAGAAATAGATTAAGAAGCTCACTGTTATTTTCCATTATGCCTGACTAGTGAACAAGAAACAAAAAGACGTAATTGCAGAATCTAAAGGAGATACCTTCGAGCACTTACAACGGCACCAGAAAATAACTTAGTTACCTGGGAGCCCTTAGCCTCGAGGGAGAACTACTCCCTCCTCATCATGGGAGCAGCAGCGTTGATGGAGATGGCGGTGGTGTCGATGGAGATGCCTTCCGGGGGCACTTCCCCGTCCCGGCGGCGTGCCGAAATAGAGACTCCTGTCCCCCAGATCTTGGCTTCGCGATGGCGGCGGCTCTGGAAGGTTTCTCGTACCGTGGCTTTTTCGTCTCGATGTTTTAGGTCAGGGAGCTTTAAATAGGCGAAGAGGCGTAGTCGGAAGAGCTACGGGGCAGCCACACAACAGGGGGGCGCCCCCCCCTTGGCCGCGCCGGCCACGTGTGTGGGGCCCACCTGGCTCTCCTCTGGCCCTTCTCCGGTGTTCTGGAAGCTTTGTGGAATTATAAGATGCTAGGCGTTGATTTCGTCCAATTCCGAGAATATTTCCTTACTAGGATTTCTGAAACCAAAAACAGCAGAAAACAGGAACTGGCACTTCGGCATCTCGTCAATAGGTTAGTTCCAGAAAATGCATCAAAACGATATAAAGTGTGAACAAAACATGTAGGTATTGTCATATAACAAGCATGGAACTTCAGAAATTATAGATACGTTGGAGACGTATCAGCTTACGACACGGCGGCGTGGCGCTTTCGGCGGCCACGGCGCGACATGAACTTCCCGGATGTTGAATCGCTAGAGGAGGCGGAGTTCCTCGCACCGGCGCCGTGCCTCGTCGACGACGAGGACCGTCGCCGGCACCGCCGAGTGCAGCGCAGGATCGCCATCGCCGAGCACGACGAGCAGTTGATGCGCCAGTGGAGGGCGCAGTTCCCCAACGACGTCGACAACACCGACGCGTTCTTCACTGACCTCAGGGCACAACGCATGTCCAACAGGCGCCACCGTGGGCCGTCGCCGAGTTCGAGCTCGAGAACCCGAATACAACTTGGACCGAAAACGACCCTCGGTGGGATGACATTTGGACGGAGACAACCTCCGACGACGAGTAGAGACTATACTAGTCATTTATCTATTTTATTGTTCAATAAAGTGGTTGTTACGAAATTTTATTACGATTGAACTGGAATTAAAGTACAGAGCTCAACTGAAAATTAAGATACATGGCCAGATTCGAATGTTGGAGCCATTCAGTCATAGTCATGCCTAGCCCTATAATAGTCGCCACTGTGGTCATCATAGTCGCCGACGTCATCGTCGCTAGCATCGGGGTCGCGGTTGTCGAACCTCGGCGGGTGAGCACGCGTGGGCTGGGATTGAGGGTAGCGCGGGCGGGGGCGACGGTAGGCCATGATGCTCTGGAGAGTCCGGCCGCGCCACCACAGCCGACGGCCGGCCTCGTTGAAGTTCGAAGGAGGCGGGCCGTCCTCCTCGTACCTGGCAACCGCCCTCTCACGCCGATTGATGAAGAAGTTGTCCCAAGTCGGGCTGTAGTCGGGATGCCACTGGGGATTCCTCCGCTGCTCAGGCGTGAGCTTGAAGTAGTAGTGGTTCGTGATGGCCATCTCGCGTGGCACACCTAGAGGGATAGGAGGGACCGGTAGGCCTCCGACGCTCAGCAACCAGCCGGTCGGGACGCGGTAGCCTGGCGGGCAGGGCTAGTTCGAGGCGCAAAGCGCCTTCGCCTCCCAGGGTGTTAGACATACGATGGAAGCCATGGGAGAGAGGGATGAGGTTTGCAGATATGAGTCTAGATGTGATATGTAAATGGAGGCCAAGCCTACATATATATATAGTGAAAAAATGGCGGGAAGACGGAGGCGGGAACGCAGGAAGAAAATAGGCGGGAACGCAGTGGCGCGGGAAACTTCCATCCCGGGTGGAGGCTCAAACCGGGACAAAAGATAGGGGGCCTTAACTGGGGGAGGCTTATCTAGGAGGGCCTTATCTGGGGGGCTGACGTGCGGGTAAACTTTTGTCACGGCTGGTGGGTGCAACCGGGACTAAAGCTGTCGGCAGGATAAGGATGTGTCAGCATTTAGTCACGGTTGGTGGGTGCAACCGGGACTAAAGCTGTCGGCAGAATAAGGACGCGTGGGTGGACGCACTGCTCGATGAGATAAAGCATGTAGCACACGACGCCCTGTCGAAGGAACAAGACAAAGTAGAAGCGGTGCCGTGCCTATAAAAGGAGCATCGATACGCCTTGCCAAGCAGATCAACAAGCCAAGCAGAGTTTCGTTCCCATGGATGAAGGAAAGGGTTGGGAAATCTCCCGTGGCGCAGCTTCTCGAAGATGTCGTTGGTGCACACGCCCTACGGCATCTTCGGAAGCTACTCCTCAGAAAAATTTCCCTGCAAGCCCGTGAAAGACTCCATCTCCTCTAACAGTCTTGGGGAAAGGGTTATCATTATTACATAAATGTAGAGATTGTCTTGGGAAATATATATGAAGAATACGTTATTACATCGCCATGTATTGCTGTGATCTTCTACGCCGTAGCCATGGACAATCTTCATCATTTAGCAAGATGCTTGGATCAATTTTCACCGTGAAGGGCGGATTTTTTTTTAAACTTATTATAATCTTCTGACATGTCTGTCTTGTCATCCACTCCCACGATGTTTTTTCCCCCAAAAAACTATGTGGCGCTTTGGCTTATCGGTTGATGTATTCTTTTGTTGATTTGTTTTTCTCGATTTGCTAGACATGTCCTTCACGTAGAAAACTTGAGGTACCTCGTTGGCTAGGACGAATGGCTCGTCCATGTACGCAAGATTGTTGAGATCCACTGTTGTCATACCGTACTTATCGTCTACCTGTACACCGTTGAGCTTCACCCATTTGCACCGGAACAAAGGGACCTTAAAAGTGGGTCCATAGTCAAGTTCCCATATCTCCTCTATGTACCCATAATATGTGGTGGTCTGCCCATTCTCGTCTTTTGCATCGAAGCGGACACCACTGTTTTGGTTGGTGTCGATCGTGTAAAATGTATTCCCATTTATCTCGTACCCTTGGAATGTACATATGTTTGAAGATGGTAACTTGGCCAACAAGTACAGCTGCTCTACAACAGTGGTATTCATGAGATGTCTTTGCAACCAACTGCCGAAGGTATTCATGTGTTGACGTGTAATCAAGGACTCGGGCTGCCCCGGGTTTATTTCTCGTAAAACATTCTTGTGTTTCTCGATGTACGGAGCCACCAAGCTGGAATTGTATAGAACTGTGTAGTGTGCTTGATTGAAAGAAATCTTGTCCCTGCACACCTTTGCTTTCCTTCCTAATGTGTCTTTTCCAGTCAGCCTCCCCTCATACCGAGATTCAGGAACACCAATCGGCTTAAGGTCAGGAAGAAAGTCAACACAAAACTCAATGACCTCCTCAGTTCTATAGCCCTTTGAGATACTTCCTTCCGGCCTAGCGCGGTTATGAACATATTTCTTTAAGACTCCCATGAACCTCTCGAAGGGGAAAATATTGTGTAGAAATACAGGACCGAGAATTCTAATCTCTTCAACTAGGTGAACGAGGAGGTGCATCATAATATTGAAGAAGGATGGTGGGAACAACAACTCGAAGCTGACAAGACATTCGACCACATCAGCCTGTAACCCTGACAAAGTTTACGGATCCATTACCTTCGAGAAATTGCATTGAGGAATGCACATATCTTCACAATGGCTAGTCGAACATTTTCCGGTAAAGTCCCCTCAATGCAACCGGAAGCAATTGTGTCATAAGCACGTGGCAGTCATGGGACTTTAGGTTCTGGAATTTTTTCTCCTTCATACTTACTATTCCCTTTATATTCGATGAGAAACCAGACGGAACCTTGATACTGAATAGGGCTTCAAAAAATATTTCCTACTCTTGTTTGGTAAGAGCGTAGCTGGCAGGCCCTTCAAACTTCCCTGGATGATTGCCGTCTCGTCCTTTATGATGTTTCTGGTCCTCACGTGCTTCTGTTGTATCTTTTGACTTCCCATACACGCCCAGAAAACCTAGAATATTCACACAAAGATTCTTGGTCAGGTGCATCACGTCGATTGCAGAGCGGACTTCCAGGACTTTCCAATATTCTAGCTCCCAAAATATAGATTTCTTCTTCCACATGGGCGCGTGTCCGTCGGCGTCTTTCGGAACAGGTCGACTGCCTGGACCCTTTCCAAAGATAACATTTAAATCCTTGACCATGTCAAATATATCAGCACCACTACGGGGGATAGGCTTCGGACGGTGGTCTGCCTCGCCATCGAAATGCTTGCCTTTTTTCCTTAAGGGATGCTTGCGCGGAAGGAAACGACGATTGAATGGGTACACAACTTTTCTGCTTTTTCCCAAATATTTACTTTCAGTCTCATCTAAACAGTGTGTGCATGCATTGTATCCTTTGTTCGTCCTGGAATGTTACTAAGAGCAGGCCAATCAATGATGGTTACGAATAGCAACGCTCGTAGGTCAAATTCTTGCTCGGTGTGCTCATCCCACACACGCACACCTGGTTTGGCCCACAACTCCAAAATTTCATCGACTAATGTCCTTAGGTACACATCAATGTCATTGCCGGGTTGCTTTGGGCTTTGGATAAGCACTGGCATCATAATGAACTTCGGCTTCATGCACAACCAAGGAGGAAGGTTGTAGATACATAGAGTCACGGGCCAGGTGCTGTGACTACAGCTCTGCTCCCCAAAAGGATTCATGCCATCTGTACTTAGACCAAACCATAAGTTCCTTGCCTCACCTGCAAAATCCGGGAACTCTCTCTCGATGTTTCTCCACTGCCGACCATCAGCGGGGTGCCTCAACATCGCGTCTTTCTTACGTTCTTCCATGTACCATCACAACAACTTGGCATGCTCTTTGTTTCTGAACAAACGTTTCAACCGTGGTATTATAGGAGCATACCACATCACCTTCGCAGGAACCCTCTTCCTGGGTGGCTCGCCCTCAACATCACCAGGGTCATCTCTTCGATCTTATACGGCAATGCACCGCATATCGGGCATTTATTCAAATTCTCGTACTTCTCACCGCGGTAGAGGATACAGTCATTAATGCATGCATGTATCTTCTGCAATCTAATCCTAGAGGGCAGACAAGCTTCTTTGCTTCATATGTACTGACGGGCAATTCGTTATTTCTTGGAAACAGCTTCTTTTATATTATCATCAATTTTTCAAATCCCGAGTCAGTCACACCGACCTCTGCCTTCCATTTCAGCAATTCCAATATGCTACCCAGCTTTCTCTGCCCATCTTCACAACCTAGGTACAAAAATTTGTGGTGGTCCTCTTAGATCTTGTCGAACTGCAACCTCTCCTTATCCGTGCCACAGTCTCTTCTTACATCAGAAATGGCCCGACGAAGATCATCATCAACAGGATCATCTGCTGACTGTTCTTCACCTCCTTCTTCTTCATTGTCTTCCATTGCGGTATCATCGCATTCAGAGAACATAGATCGGTACTGGTCATCGTTATCTTCTTCTTCATCGCCGTCTTCCATCATAACCCCTTCTTCTCCGTGCTTGGTCCAAACATTATAGCTGGACATGAATCCAAACCGAAGAAGGTGGCTCTTAATGTCTCTTGAGCAAGAGTAATCCTTCTCGTTCTTACATTTCAGACATGGACAACACATAAAACGTTGCTTCGACTTGTTGGCCTCGGCCACAAGCAGGAAAGAATTCACGCCCTCTCTGAAAGTGGGAGCACATCGGTTACCATACATCCATGGATGACTCATCTGCATCATAAGTACAATTATGTATCAGATGCAATCACCTTGCTAAAATTAGTATTGTGCGAATTATGTATACGAGAAAATAGTTTCTATCCTTTTAGGATCAAAATGAGAAAAATCTTATCAAATAAAATCAAGTGACATCCCTCACAAGCATTTCATCAAACACCTCTTGTGCACATGAAGAAAAAAAGAGGTAGCATAAACCCCCACCTTTCACCACCAAGGAAACAAATGTAGGGAGGTGGGGGGAGGGCTGGCTGTGTGTATATATAGGCATGGCCCTTTTGTCGCGGGCCGTATTACAACCCGCGACAAAAGGGGTGCCGGCAGGAGGCGTCAAAGCTCAGACCCCTTTTGTCGCGGCTTGTGATACGGCACGCGACAAAAGGCCCGACTCGCTGCAAATGGTTTCGGGGCGACGTGGCCACGCCATTTGTCGCGGGTCCAGTCGCGGCCGCGGCAAAAGGCTCCCACGAAAATCCTGTTTTCCACTAGTGATTGCTCACGTCACTGGAGATCTTCAGGATCGGACGTTGCCCGCACGTCTTTGGATATGGGCAGCGCTCAGCGTCGGGCGACCGACCCGGGCTGATAAAATCGGTTGCTGTCCCGACCGTCCGATCGCGATCTACCGGCTAGAATTAGCAGCATTTCGATTTTTTCATTTTGCCCCCTGGTTTTTGGAAAATCAACCCGCGGTCCTAAGCCTATCAGTTTAAACCGAACATGTGTTTCCCTTTGCCCCCAAACTTTCAGATATTTACAACAAAAACCGCTGTTTACTATAGCAACAAAAACCCGCTGCTTTGTGTAAAAAAAATAAAAAGTATTACAACAAAATTTTCACAGTAAATCTTCACATATATGTACAACAAATTATCAATATATATTACAATAATAATTAACAACAAAAACAATATTTTTTATTTGGGTGTTTACAATAATGTCAGTTTCCATGCAATAATATCTTTACAACAAATCGGAAACATACTTACAACAATAATTAATAACAAAAACCAACATTATTTTATTTGGATGTTTACAATAAAAGTTTGCTTTCATTCCAGAAATATCTTTAGAACAAACCAGTAAAATATTTACAACAATAATTAGCAACACAGGCCACAAATAATTTGGGTGTTTACAACAAAAGTCGCTAGCTATTTTAACAAAAAATGCAACGTATTACAACAAAATAAAAAAAATGATTGTGTGTTTACATACAATTTCAGCACTAATCATTATATGTACCACACATACATTTACAACAAACTATCAATATATTTACAATAATAATTAATAACAAAAACAACTTTTTTTATTTGGGTGTTTACAATAATAGTCAGTTTTCCATACAACAAATAAGTAACATATTTACAACAATAGTTAATAACAAAAGTCATGCCATGTGGAGAGGTAGATAACATACTTACAACAAAAATCCACCAACTATTTGTACAAAAGTCAGAAATGATTAAAACAAATATATATATGTTTACAAACACTACAAAGTGGTCAAGCAAAAATTAATTTGGTACATATTAAATTACAACAAAAAACACCAACTATCTTTACAAAAATTCACACACAAAGACAACAAAAATCGGGCCGAACGTTGAGTGCTAGGTCAGCAGTTGGTCTCTATGTGTGTTAAGTGCTGGACCGGCGAAACGTTCATGGGCCATGCGGGCAAAAACAGATGATGGGCCAGCAAGCGAGCGAGTCGCGGCCCAGGAGCGGAAACCAGAAGGACGCGCTCGCGAGCGAGGCACAACCGATCTCCCGCACGCGATCGGTCGGCCGATACAGAGCGTTTTCCTTTGGATATGTCACGAACAGAAGTGGTCGCACGTCTCTGGACATGTACATT
Source organism: Lolium rigidum (assembly GCF_022539505.1). Classification (NCBI taxonomy): domain Eukaryota; kingdom Viridiplantae; phylum Streptophyta; class Magnoliopsida; order Poales; family Poaceae; genus Lolium; species Lolium rigidum. The sequence continues at coordinate 44,131,421 of NC_061510.1, read as the reverse complement.
TTTTTCTCCAATGGTAGATCATTTAAATCTAATCCGTTAAATTCCAAACTCTTATCTGAGCCATTAGTTGTCTTCTGTTTTAATTATATAATAATAGATAGATTTTAATTTTAATTTTAATTATATAATTACATAATAGATCGGAATAATACCGTTGCATGCCTATGCAAATTCTCTCCGCATAGCTGGATTACGCGGCAGGTGCCCTGCATGCGCGCGCGCGCAGAACTGACGCACGGAGCGGACTGGATCGATCCAATCTTTTTTTTTTTTAACGGCCCGATTTATACTAGTTCTTTTTTGCGAAACGATTTATATTAGTTCTAACTCCCTAATCCGTATCTTAACAAATGAGTTTAACGAAAGCCAGAACGGACCAATACGAGAATCCCGCCGGTTAGGCACTGCAACCCTATATAGTAGTAGATCGATCTGTTGAACGAGAGAGAGAGAGAAACACAGAAACCTGAGTCCCTTGCCATGCCGTCGCCGACTTGGGCATTAACCGCTGCCATCACCGGCGAGCACAGGGGCGGCCACCTGTTCAATATCGTCGGCTACTCGCGCGCGAAAGACATACCTACCGGCTCGGCACTGTCGTCAGTCCCCTTCATGGTTGGAGGCTATCGCTGGGTTATGTTTGTCTGCCCGAATGGTCAAACCCCGGAGGTAGCAGATTTCATATCTGTTTCGTTTGCTCTCATGCAGGATGTTGCGCACCCTGTGAAAGTGTGCGCTGAGTTCAGTTTCATCGACCAGGTTGTAACCCAAGATCCTAGACATGTTGGCACAAGGCACATAGTTGATATCCCTGGAAGAAGTACCTGTATGGGTGTCTCCAGGTTCATTGCAAGGGAGGACTTCGAAAAGTCCGAGCATCTCAAGTTCGACAGTTTCACCATCCGGTTGGACCTCATCATCATCGAGGAAGGGCGTCAACACTAAAGCCAGCGAAGATTTCAGTCCGATTGCGCAAGATCGATGCACCTTCCGCGGTGTGTCTGTCAGCGTTTAGGGTAATAACGATAATTGTTGAGTTGTGCATCCTGGTTTGTCGAATTCAAGCATCAGAATTAGTGGATGTACTTCCAATTGGGGCATCATTATTAGTTTGTGTTGTGGATTTTCCACCGCTGTATTTCCAATCTCCGCTGTAAACCAGCAGTTCTGCTGACTACCTTTGATAGTCCACAATTCCTACCTTTGATGCAAATCTTTTATTTGTATTGCGAAAATGCCAAATACCCTATATTAAGATGGAAAACCCCGGCAAGCAGTAAGGGAAGCCTTATTCTTGTTTCACACGGCGGCACTGTCCCACCATAGCGCCGATGCATGTGGACCAAATCTTAATTTTAGGGACCTAATTACATCGTCGAGCATTTGGGATACGCACCTCGTCCCTTAATTCGCTGGAGCGGAAATAAGAGGAAGCCGTACCAATCAACTGTCGGCTAGTGATGGAGGAGATGGGTGGTTACCAGATGTGAAAAGAGAAAGCTATGAATCGGAAGGGATGGATAAGTCCCCCAATTCAAGGTCGAAGGATTAGGCACGACTGGTTTGATTGAGCGTGGAAAGCATCGGAGATGCTCTCATTTTCCCCGTCCCTTCTCTCTCCTTCCTTCTCCTTGAGAGTCGCTAGAGAGGGTCCGGGCCACTCCCGAGCCTCCTCCGGCGGCTTTGCCGGCCGAAGATGGCGAAGGAGGGGTGCCGGAGTAGATGCTAGGGTTAGTTTTTTAGGTTTCGGTTTTATGCCAGTAGTTTGGAGTAGGGCTCAAGATCGTCTGGATCAGATCTTTCGCATCATGTGCTTGTGGTTGTTTCTTGTCGTGCTCCAACAGTCAGAGATGGTGAGGTTTCCCACCCCAGGGATCTCCATGTATAAGATCTGTGCCCGCTGCTTGTGGATTCTGGATGCTTGGTTGTTGTTTCTTCCTCCTATGGCCGGTCATGGAGGCGAGGGGATGAGGAAGGATGGTACCAACACCTGCGAGTCTAGAGGTAGACAGGGGTCATCTTCTAGCCTGACGTGTCGATGCTGCGTCAAGCTATCGCCGTTGGGTGGCTCCGCCATGCTTCTGAGGTGGGAGACGGTAAAGCCTACTTCCGCGACGAGCCCCTGCTCCAATAAGCATTTGTGCCATCTCTGCTTGGATGGTCCAGTTCGCCTCCTTCTCCTCTTGGCCGGCCTCCGCGGCGAGGGAGATGAGTGGGTTGGTGCGGCTGCGAAGACCTTGCAGAGGTGGTGCTCGAGGTTCCTAGAGCCTGCGACCTTGTCAGCAGCCTCCAAGAGCCGACTAACTCTAGCCACCGCTCTCTTCGGCGATAGGGTTGGCCCTTCTGCGCTCGACCTCCAATTTGATTCGAGATTTCTCCTCCTTCGCTAGAGGATCTTATCCGACGCCGGGCGATTCTTGCCCAAGTGGTCTCGTCCCTGGTGGAGGAAGCGGCGGTCGCGCCGGCAAGTCAACAACTATCGACGATGGATCTAGACTCGGTCGCGTTTTCGCACGCCTTTGTGGGTGTTTGTTATAAAAGTTAGGGACTATGTTGTAATTTTTCCTTTTCTTGGTGTCTTGATGTAATTATTCTCCCACCAGTGATATAAATGCATGCTCCAGGTCCTTTAGGATCTTTCCCGTTTGATTGATCGTGAGTGCTCTGCATTGGCTATCGGTGGAAGTGCAGCCACAAATTGAATGGTGAGACAATCCATGGTTCGATTGATTATCTATATTGTTATTTGAATGTGGTTTTTCTTGTATCTCCCATCAACCATATGAATCATGATACCGGATGAATTGGTTGCTAATGACCAACAAGAGGCGTTGGACAAGTAGGAGTTGAGGAATGCACTCCAAAGTCGGTGACAATATGTCAGAAAGGGCCAACCAACAATGTATTTCGAGGAGTCGGTTACTCACAACGCTAGGGCTTAGTCCGGTGTTTACCTCCCTAATAACCACATTCAAATAACAATATAGATAATCAATCGAACTATAGGAATCATGATACCAGATGAATTGGTTGCCAATGACCAACAAGAGGCATTGAACAGGTAGGAGTTGAGGAATGCACTCCAGAGTCGGTGATAATATATCAGATCTGAAAGGGCCAACCAACAATGTATCTTGAGGAGTCGGTTACTCACAACGCTAGGGCTTAGTCCGGTGTTTACCTCCCCAATAATTGAATGTTCTACGCGAATCAGCTAACATTAGGTTAGTGTTGCTAACAACTTGCACTATTTCGTCCGACAAAACAAATAAAGTTTTAACAACATCACCTACACACGGGAGTTGTTCACGACACGTACATACAATAAGCTTGGTCAGTCTAATGAAAAGGGCTATCCTACGGTTGTCACACTTTTATACGTGGGACCCACCTATCAGTGGCTGAGAGGGAGAATACTCACACTAGTGATTCGATAACCTTGTAGATTTTGTTTGGATAAGGTTAAATGTTCGGTTGCTCTCACCGTTATACACTTTGCGACATGACTAAATTTCTGGAGCAACAAGAATACCTCTCACTTAAAAGAACAAACTGCTTACTAATTGTATATATAATTTTATTAGTTGTCTTTATTAATGCCAATATATAGGCATCTAGAGTGATCCAAATCAGTTGCAAGTTAGGGTACGAACTCTCGCACGTTCCCCTGAATGGCACATAATATGTTGTCAGCCAATTGTGTGCCTTAACAATCTATCGAGGCACAAGATTCAAATGGCAGTGAATAGATCGCCCAATGGTAAGCGGTACGCCTATCTGAAAAAAAAGCGGTGCCCATTTCTTGATCTTCTAAGTGTTGACCTTTAGCCGTGTGGCCCGACATTCAGAAGCGTCGGGTAATGGTTGCATTGTTGTGGTGTCCATGAACTTTTTTTTTGAACTTCGTGGACAGTTTTTTGGGTCAATGAATATTCCCTAAAGGAATGCGCATATCTTGTTTACAACTCGAACATTGTTTGTATCCTTGGACATATATTTTTTGAACCCCATGGATAGTTTTAAATTATTCGTATGTTTAAAAAAAAATGTTTAGATCAAAACTTTGACCTTTTTCACACCATGGGTACTTTTTTAGTATAAGCACAAAATATAAATGAAAAAATACAATAAACCGATTATATAAGAGTAACATTTTTTAATATGGAAAGAAAAGAAATGGAATTGAAAAAAATAAAATAGAAAAAGATATCTGTAAAGGAAAATTGAAAAAGCAAACATTGAAGAAAATGTACCTTAATGGGCCCAGCCCACAATCGAGTCTCTTTTGGCGGAGCATGGATCACTGCCGCTGCGGGCGGAGAATAGAAATTCCGTGCATAGCCCACAATCGAGTCTCTTTGGCGGAGCATGCATGGCATGGCAGCGGGGAGCTGCTATATGCCGACCGGGTCGGTAGGTACGGGGCACCGCACACCCCTCCGACCCGGCGGCTGTAACTGGGCCGCGGCCCATTAGGTAACCTCCTTTTCTTTTTTGTTTTCTTATTTTTTCCTTTTTCTATTTATAGTTTTATTTTTAAAAACTAACATTTTACAGGTTCTTTTTTCTGTCTACAGATTTTAAAAATGTTCCATTTTAAATTCGTTAAAATTTTGAAAATCGTCCAAAATGTAAAATTGTTCAAAATTCACTAAACGTTCAAAATTTAAATTTGTTCAAATTTCGAAATTCATCCAAAATTTGGAAATTCGTTCAAGATTAAATTTTGTTCCAGTATTGAAATTTGTTCAAATTTAAATTCATTCAAAATTTAAAATTCGTTCAAATTTGAAAATTCGTTCAAGAATGAAAATTTGTTCAAAGTTCGAAATTCGTTCAAATTTTGTCAAACTTGAACATTTTTCAGATTTAAAAATTTTCAAAAATTATTTTTAAGCAGAAAAATAAAACGAGAGAAAAAAACAAAAAAGAAAACAGAAAAGGGAAAAGAGAAAACAGAAAACAGAAAAGAAAAGGAAAAGGAAAAAAAGAGAAATAGGAAAAATCGCCTAACCGGGCCGGCCCACACCGCGCGCGGGGGTGTGCGGCGCGGTGCAGGCGCCGACCTGGTCGGCATATAGGAAACGCCATGACAGCGCCATAGAAATTCCGTGCATGCGCCGCTGCGGGCTTTATTTGCACCGTATGATTGACTGGGTCCAGGTAATATAACTTTCTTAAAAAGAAACTGATCGAATTGGTAGTACACCTGGTCATACGGCGTTACATTTGTTGACCCGAATAACACTGTTGCTGATCTATGCGCAGCTGAATCGGTGAGAGCCAAAACTTGGTGGGGATACCAGTACCACGCCCCGCACGTACACACAGACCGACAGACGCTATACATGCATAGCTCAAACAAAGATGTCAAGAAAACGTACTCGCGCGCAACAGGCGTTCCGGTTGGATCGAGGCAAATTTCCAGCCGGTCGCAGGTACGTAAGCAGGTAGGGTGCGGACTGGTGAGTGCTGGAGGTCGTCACGTGCATGCACAAGATCGACTAATAATCGCATGAATGGATCCATCCGTCCTACTACTGCTGTCTGGTCGGTTGAGGGGCGGAGCTCCGAGCAAAGCAAGGTAGGGCAGCCGGCCGGCTAGTACACCCAGACCCAGCTGCATGCACGCGTACGTACACACATGCAAGGCCGGTGCATGCATGGCTGCCACGAGGAGATCGATGACGATGGGTCGTAGGCAGCGGTGGCGTGGGAAGCGAGGACGGTCGACGGCCAGGTTTGAGGACTACTTGGATATATGTAGCCATGGATCGCGGCCAAATTTGGTGCCATCTATGACGCTGCCATGCCATGCATGCGCAATGACCGGCCGGTTCATCGTTCCATCAGCTAGCTACCTGTATGGCTGCATCGATCGAATTGAAATCGATCGGAGATCGATTTGGCGCCACGCACATAAAGTTGCATGCATCGTTTTCGGCTGGGGCTTCTGCGCACCTAGCTTAGCTACCGCATGCAGGGCCGACGCAGACGACTCAATGCATGGCCCACAGCACACCCCCTCTCCATCCTAACACTAGGATCCTTCAAAATTTAGAGGAATTTCCGTAAACGAACCCCTATCTTTTAAAGAAGCAAATCTGGTCCTCTAAAATTAGCCGTTTCTCATCGGTGGCGCTGTGGTAGAGGTTCGATGTTAGAAGATTCGGATCAATTAAAGGGTTCAATGGTGGCCCTTCGGCTCTCGGGCATTGGTCTTTAAGGGCATGTGCACAAAGACTTCCCAACTATCATCAACATCATTAGGCTGGCTCCGATAAGAGAGTAGCGACGGTGTCGCGTAGGCGGCTCGCTTTGTAATTTATATAATGTTTGGGGTGTTTTGTACCTCTTGTGAACTCATGAAATAGATACAGAACTTCTCGCAAAAAAAAAAAAAAACAATTAGCCGTTTCTAGCTGATTTCTTAAACTTAACTCCTTAAACACAAATTCATATAAATTTGAACACATACTCATAAAAAATTGATTCAAACTAGTACATTAAACTCCATTCAAACTAGGAAAATGATCTGATTCCCCCGGGGGATCATGCTGTTGCAGCCTCCCTATTCCACGATCGACACGTGCCTGCGGTGGGCAAGGAAACTGAGTCCCACGTGGGTGGGGGCCACCACGTTCACCCTCCTCTCTATCTTCTTTGTTTTCCTGCAACTTTTTGCCGCACGGAGGAACCTCCCGTCACGGATCGCCGCCGCTCCAGGAAGGCCGCGCCGCCGGTCAGGTCCGCTCGCGCCGCCGGCCAGGTCCGCTCGCGCCGCCGGCCAAGTTCTCTGCGGCCGCCGGCCATGTTCCCGCCGGCCGCCGCCCTAGGGCAGGCCAAGATGGCTACCCTCGGCGCACTCGCTAGAGCGGGGGAGGACCTTGCGCTGGAGCAGGGACGGGCCGCGCGGAGTGCCCCCATGACCATGCTGCTCCCCCGCCGCCCCCACACCGTGCTGCTCCTCCGGTGGCCCCACGAATCCGTGCTGCTTCTCCGCCGATGCGCCTACACCTAGCACAAGCACGGCGCCACTGACCCGGCGGTGCTACCATAGGCGAGCCAGGTTTCTGCCGACAACGGCCCTCGTTGCTGCTGACGGCGGGCCAAGTTGCTGCCCGCGGTGGCCTTCCTTGCTGCCGACGGCTTGCGACATGCATTACATGGATTTTGCTGTCATATATAGATTTTTTTTGCTACAACCGTTCTATGGTTTTGCTATGTTAGTATACATATTTTGCTACTAAGTATTTTCGGTGAAGTATTTAGGCGAATTCTATTTTGATACAATAGAAATGACCTCGCCAGAGACTTTGTAAAAAATGTTGTGATGCTATTTTTTTTGCTATAATTGTTTTGTTGTTTTGCTACTTTAATATAGAAATTTTGCTACGAGGTCTCCGGCGAGAATCTCCGGCGAGGTCTTCGTCAATGTTTTCCGATGATATTTGGGTTTTGCTACATTAGCATTTTTCTGCTACAATAGCATTTTTTTTTGCTACGAGGTCTCCGGCGAGCTCAGCCTTTTTATTTGAATTCGTGACTGAACCGTTTTTTGCTACAATGCAGCAAAATCGGATTATTTTTTGCTGTCGGGAGATGGTTTTTTGCTACATTCAGTAAAATCAGATCTGGCCGTTCAAGATGGCCGATCCGACGGCTGGCGACCCGGGGGCTGGGAAATCAGATCCCCCGGGGGACGCCCAGCAGTTTCCTTCAAACTACTAGGATAAATTAAAGTTCCTTGTCGCCAGGGAAGAACTCATTTAAAGCCTATTGCACTGACTCGTCGGTATCGGAGCTAAGCTTCATGAATGGCGGTTGAGTTTCGTCGGTCTTCGCATGCTTATAGAGTTCGCACTACTACCGCTCGTCGACGCCTTCTAGATACTGACGACGGAGCTCTGCCATGTACTCCTCATAGATGCACTCTGCCTCGAGGCGTTCGTAGGACTCCCAGACCTCCCGTTGCTCGCGCGTGGAGGCCAATAGGGGTCAAACGGAGCCAAATTTAGCACGTCAGGTTACCCAAGGGGATGTTCACCCGTGCCTCGAAACCCTGGAGGCGCACCGACTCAATGTCATTAGCCCGCACCGCCTACTCCACCAAGTGGAAGCCTGGAAGGTGCCATTCCAAAACCTCGTGTGGGTGACTCGGTCAGTGATCTACACCACCCACGTCCCCAGGCCCGGTGGCGCACGCCGAGGTACTTCCATCGAGGTTGTGGTGGTAATGATAGGTCGATAATGTGGGCAGAGGATGCGACTGCATGGGAGGAGCATCTGCCTCCTCGAGCTCAGGATGGCTGTGCCCAACACCAGTCCACGCTTCGGATGGGAAGAGAGGAACCAGAGGGGGATCCGGCCCTGGAGGCTCCAAAGTGGCTCTACAATGGCGTGGAGGGCGCCGGCATGGATTTGAGGAACGGTGGGGTGAGAAACATTTACTCGGTCAGTCGATGGACGAGTAAATATACAGATTTGCCAGTAGACTGTATAGCTATGAGATATATTCATACATTTTTTTAGCCGATCACCGGAAGGTTCGACCGATCTATGCATTGCAAAAAATATGTTAATTATGTATGCGCGGGACTTGATCCCTCCACCCGATCAGTCAGTGGACGGGTAAATATACGGATTTGTCAGTAGACTGTATTTTTAGATAAAGGGAATATATTAATATCAAAAGATATCAATTACACCCAGTCTCTGCAACAACGTCCCACCCTAATGACAGTAGACTGTATAGTTGTGAGATATATTATATGGAGATTCATACCATTTTTTCCCTCCAGCTGAGATAAGTCGCGGACACCATCCAGTAACAACTTAGACATGATTGGTTCGTGCAGGAATTAGAGATGGATAGTTTAGTACCATATTATGACCGGTAGATATAAAATTTGTCTTATTTTGTACCTTCAAAATACCAACACTTGAACCAGACGAACCATCGTCCAACTAGTAAACCGCAATCCCAGAGGCCTATCAGTTTGGTCGACCATCATAGATCCGATTATTATGGTAGTTTTATTGTATTCATATATTTGCAACTTTTAGGTAGGGTTGCCTCCGAGATTTATTCAGCTATGTGGGGGTTGCCACCTAGATTTTTTGTGTTCTATCTGAAACTTTTCTCAGTTGTAAGTATAGTTGCAATTAGAATTTTTTTTGTGCAGTTGCAAGTGGAGTTGCAACAGAGGTTTATTTTGCAGTTGCTAGTGTGGTTACAATTCATAACTGAATTTTTTTCCGATTGCAAGTTTGTTGCAACTTAGATTTTTCTAGTTACAAGTATGGTGGCAACAAAGACTTTCTGTAGTTACAATTGTGGTTACGATTGAAAATTTTCCATTTGCAAGTGTGGTTGCGGCTTAGATTTTCTCCATTTGCAAGTTGGATTGCAAGTGAGTTCTTATTTTAGTTCCAAGTAGGGTTGCAAATGGAATATTTTTCCAGTTACAAGTGCAACTGGATTTTTTTTGTTCCACTTACAAGTGAGGCTGCAACTGACATTTTTTGAGTGGAAATTGGGGTTGCAAGTTGCAACTAAGATGTTTTTCCATTTTCCAAATAGGGTTGCAACTGACATTTTTCCCCTTGCAAGTAAGGTTGCAACTATGATTTTTACAACCAAATGTGGGACTAAAACTGCGTTTTCTTTTCAAGTGTTCTTAGTGGAAGTGTATTTGCGTTTTTTCCAGTTGTAAGTGAGGTTGCAAGTGAGGTTTTCCAGTTGCATGTGAGTTGCTTTCAAGTTCACATCATTGTTGTGGCTGATATTGTAGTACAAGTTGAGTTTTCTTGAGGTTATAAAAATGATCACGTATTACACAATATTGGTTTCCATGGGAGTTTTTTTTCCTTTCCTAAGAACCTGATTAGATAAGAGCTAGTATCTCCTCTACACTGTAAGCTGTGAGAACGAAACAAATTTGTAGTAATGTAGGATACAAACCAGCGAAGAGAAACGAATGAACTGAAAAAAGACCAACGAATGGAGAAAAAATACAAGCACCTGAAGGAGGATGGGTAGCCCAGCTCCTCGCATGTGCATTCCACGGTTTAGCTAAAGAGTAGGGGTGATCTAAAACAAATAACCTAAATAATATACATGTACATAATGGATAAATTAGGGGCAAACAATACAAATCAACAAAATCTACTGAGAACTAACTTAATTATTATTCTCACTATACTGAGCCATATATAGTTCCACCCTTGAATATAAGAGACGGAGGGGCCGAGGCACTACGGGAAAAACTGTCTTTGCCGTGCAACTATTTGCACGGCAAAGGGCCTTATATGCACGGCAAAGCCTTTGCCGTGCGTTGCCGCACGGCAAAGACCGCACGGTGAAGTCATTGACGGCAAAGGCTTCTTTGCCGTGCGCCTCACCAATGTTGCACGACGCCGCATGGCAAAGGTCGCTTCTTTGCCGTGTGCTAAATATGTTTTATCTAAAAAAAAGCTACAAACTGATCGGTCTGGGATTCGAACCTAGGACGTAGAGTAGGGAAAGCATGCAACCTTGCCACTAAGCTAAGCGTTCATTTGTTGATAACTATACCACGCCACACCTTTTGAGCTGAGAGGAAATCCAGTTTTTACATCTTTGCCGTGCGCTTACACTAGGCAAAGGCTTGCTTTGCCGTGTGTTTGTTAAAAACACTAGGCAAAGACTTGCTTTGCCGTGCGTTTGTTAAAAACACTAGGCAAAGGCGTGCACGGCGATGTCTTTTGTGCTTTGCCGTGTGCTAGCGTCTTTGCCGTGTAGTCTATCTTTGCCGTGCGCTAGATTGGTCCTTTGCCGTGCAACTTTCTTTGCCGTGCGCTCTCTTCCGTCGTTGCCGTGAATCAAATCTTTGCCGTGCGCTCGTGTCTCTATTTGCCGTGGCCAAAATCTTTGCCGTGCGTTTTTCTACGTGCGCACGGCAAAGAAATCTTTGCCGTGCGGAAACACACGGCAAAGATGCAATGCACGGCAACTGCATTTTTTCCCGTAGTGAGGAGCCGTGCTTCAGTGCACCCCCCTTGGCCAAATTTAGAAGGGTAACTTAGTCTTTTGCTATTAATTAATCCATAATCTCGTTTTAGTCTTTTGCCCCTTAGATCTAAACCTGTATACTAAGCCCGTATATATACCGTTAGTTACCGTATATGGTGAATGCGCCCATCGTGTTCCTCCCGATCGTGTTCCTCTTGGCAGCTGAGACGGTGTTCCGCACGATCGTGATCCTTTTTTTCCGGCAGCTGTGATCTTGTTCCACCCTTTTATGCGGTGAAGGCCTTATGGTGGTTATGCCGCCAGGTTCTCCTTCCTCCGCCCAGCACAATCTATGCCCGCGAACCGCGCTGCAGTTTTGAGATTTCAACCCTTATTCATGGCTGCCATGGCGGTGCTAACAGGAACCGAGCTGCCCTCGCTAGTCGCTACTCAGCTTAGTTTCAGCAACTATGGGAAATAAACGTGCTTGCATATACTCCTATTCTGGACGTTTTGTGATGCCTATGTCCATCTAGATTCTGGATGAATGTCTAAGATAAGAAATCTCGATCAATTGGCTTATCATCCTCACTACAACAATATGTCTCTTGACGTAAGAAAGGGCGATTGATTGGCGTGTTTATATACACAATGAATGCGCCGAGCACTAGCCGTTCTCAACAGTATTACCGCTGTTCGCCTAGGACGTGCCAGCACTTGCCGCCAACGAGGACGAAGCCACCATGAATGACAAGGGCGAGCCCACCATGACGTATATATTTCATACGTATATATGAATATGTATGGGTACGGATTTATACATATGCAATTGGATCCTACATGTTTCTGCAGGTTAGATACGACTTAATATTTGTTAACAATCACTTAATAATTTTTAAACACCATCACACCCTTAGATATGAAGAGGTACGGAGTAATCTCAACCGTTGGTCTATTTAAGTTTGACAAGGGGGGAGCACTGAAGCAGAATCAGAGGAGTAGAGGTTTTACTCTAGCTAATTTGAGGGAAAAGCTTGCCTGCTAAATAATATGATGAGTGCTGAAAATGCTGAAGCAACCGCCCTTCTTAAAGGACTGGAGTTTCTTGAACAGATTGGATGTTTCTCTGCTTATATCGAGTCAGATTCGTTGGAGTTGATCAAGGCTTGCAATGGTGATATAGAAATTTGGAGTCCCTACACAGCGGTGTTGGCAGATTGTTTCCAGAAGGCAAGATCTATGGATTTGGTGGTTTTTCAACACTGCCCCCATGATGCAAATGCTGTAGCCCATAACTTAGCTAAGATTGCATATGAATCTCGTAATGGGTTTGGTTGGGATGGTAGGCCTCCTGATTTTATTTTGAGTGATGTAGTTCGGGATGTAACTATGGAACAATTTTCTGTTGAGAAGGCATCAAGTTCCAGACGCACGCTTTTCCTTCCGGGGTACTGAAGGGGACCGGAAGGTTTTTAATGAGGCGGCTTGATGACCTTAATATATTTGATTACAATTTCAAAAAAAATACTCTAGCTAATTTGAGGGAACGGCTAACTGCGGTTTAGAAAATTAAAACAATTTTTTACTCCTCTAAGAGCATCTCCACCGGCGCCCCCGGCAGCGAAAATGGGCTCGCACCAGCGCGCCCCAAACGGCGCCGGCCAATTTTGGAGCCCAATAGAATCGCCGGCAACCCCGTGTCGGCCCCTCGCCAAGGGCGCGAATCGGGCGCGCCGGCACCTCGCGGCACGTCTGAAAATGAGTGTGGGCTCCGCCTGGCAGCCAGACACACCGTTTTCCCACCTCCTACACACGCTCGAGCCGACTCCCACCCCTCTAGATCGCCACCATCGCCGTCGCCACCGCGCCCACCCTGCTTGCAATAGACACCGCCGACTGTCTAGGAACCGCCGTCCATCGACACGGCCGTCACCCCTTCGACCGGCGGCGCTGTTTTGCTCGGAACAGAGCTCGCCGCCACCACGATAGTATCTCCCCGCCCGCAAGGTGTTCGTCTGATTGCCGTGATGGACAGCGATGACGAGATGATGGTGCAGCTATTCACGGAGGAGCAGAAAGCTCAGGCTGCTCGGCGGCAACAGCAGCAGCTCATTCGAGCTGTGCATTCGCCAGCCTTTCTTTGTCATGCCTCGGCGCGGCGGCTCAAAGCCAGGCAAGAGGAGGAACATCAACCGGCATCGTGAAGCCGGCGCAATGCTGCTTGACACCGACTACTCCAACGACGATGCAACTCATTCGTCGAAGGAATTTCGGCGCCGGTTTAGGATGAACAAGGACCTGTTCTTGAAGATTGTCCACGGTGTCAGGGAGTATGACACGTACTTCATGGCCAATAAAGATTGCACAGGTTTGTGGGGCTTCACCTCAATTCAGAAGTGCACTGCTGCAATGCGTTGTCTTGCATACGGAGCTCCTCCAGACACAGTCAATGACTATCTACGGATGGCTGAGTCGACATGTACAGAGAGTCGCTACAGATTCTGCCGAGCCGTCATAGCGGTGTTTGCCAAAGACTATTTGAGAGCACCTAGAGCACATGATACAGCTCGGATCCTGCAGAAGAATGCGGCAAGAGGGTTTCCTGGGATGCTCGGAAGCATTGACTGTATGCATTGGGGCTGGAAGAATTGCTCTTTTGCTTGGCAGGGGATCTACAAGGGTCATACTGGTGAGTGCAGTGTCATTCTTGAGGCGGTGGCAGACCAGGAGCTTTGGATTTGGCATGCATTTTTTGGCATGGCAGGAACAAACAATGATATCAACGTGCTGCAGCGCTCTCCGGTGTTTGTCAGGCTAGCTGAAGGACAAGCTCCTACCGTGAACTTTGAGGTAAACGGCCACACATACAACAAGGGGTACTATCTAGCTGATGGTATCTACCCGACATATGCTACATTTGTGAACACAATTCCCTCTCCATCAAACGAGATGGAAGCCTATTTTGCAATATGCCAGGAAGCAGCACGCAAGGATGTTGAGCGTGCTTTTGGGGTGCTTCAACAGCGTTTCGCCATTGTCATGTACCCTGCTCTCACTTGGTCTGAGGCACAGATGTGGGACGTGATGAACGCATGTGTGATCATGCACAACATGATCATTGAGAACGAGCGCGACGCACCTATGCAGGATGATCATCCATTTGATTATCAAGGGCCACTGGCTAGAGCATGTGTCTCAAGAATTCGCTGCTTTTCTTCATATGCACAACGAAATTCGAGATTCAGGTGTCCATGCACAGCTGAAGGCGGATCTAGCTGCGCATTTGTGGGCGAGGAGAGGAGCAGCCAACAATGCATGAGTTTGTTTCTATTTGTTTGCTTGGATGAATAATTTAAGTACTATTTGTTTGTTGGGTTGTATGAATAATTTAAGTACTATTTGTTTGTTGGATTGTATGAATAATTTAAGTACTATTTGTTTGATTGATTGTATGAACAATTTAATTCTATTTGTGTGATTGTATGAATAAAATGTGATCGATATGTTGTTTCAAAATATTGTAAAAAGAAAAAAATTGGGGGCCGCCGTTTGGGAGGCGCCGGTGTGGAAACGACTTCCCCAAATGGAGGATGCAGTGTCGGTGCCCCCTAAACGGAGGTGCCGACGACCCTGCCAGCGCCTATTTGGAAGCCACAGGTGAAGATGCTGTAACTGGATTTAAGGATCGGCTGAAGATACACTAATAGTGCCAAGCTAAGATGTGAGCCTGCAATCCTGCATCGTGTCACAGTGCCATGCAAAAGGTATTGTTCATGGGTTCCAAGAAAGATCGACGAGGACACACTAGCATTCCATTCTGACGTCATTGCTTGTCATCCTCCTGCGAAAAGATCTTGTCAAGGGCATGCATCGATCTGTCCCAGATCCATCCCGTGAACCCATCCGGCCATCTCTCTTCTCGTCTCTGCCTACGCCTGCATGGGTACACAGTGAGTCGTGCAATCGTATCTGAGAGAGGTGTCCCAAGCACGAACCGTCGGGTACGTGCTGGCCCAACACAAAGCTCGACTTCTTTTCAAATACTAGCTAGTACGGTGTACTTGTTTTCAAACGCCGTACGTACGTGAAACCTGCTTATTAGAAAACACCGTGCGTACAGTTAAGAATATTGCTGGTACAAGCAAAAGCTCTATAAGTTTGCTTCAATACAAAATTCATATCTTTTGGTTCATCTAAAAAAGAAAAGCAAGAAAAAAAGACGAAAACAAATTAGTCAACCAAAGAGTGGATCATTCACAGGTTAGGGTTAGCCACTGCCTTGTAACCATTGCGAGAGTAGAACGCCAAATCGATGTATGGCTAGGTTTCGGTAGAAGCTCTCGTTAGGATATTCCAGGCTGGCTAGTTGCTATAACACTCGCCCTCCCATGCGATTTAGGGTTAGCCGCCGCCGCCCCCGTCTGCCGCCGCGAGATTCTAGCCGGGCAAACCCGTGCGAAGGGGGGGGGGGGAGGGGGGCGGTTCTATCGCGGCTTGGAGGCGCGGCGGCCGTGGCTTTGGAAATCGAGAGAGTGCACCTCGTGACAGCGTGTGCATGGCCATGGTTCCGACGTCGTAGCGAGGTGGCCTCCTCCGCCGTTGGTTTTCTTCCTCGTCGGTGCAAACGATTTCGGACAGTGGTGGTGCTACCTCACGACGGCTTCCCAGTGGTGGACCGTTTGGCCAGTGAGGTATGGCGGTCCATGGTGACGAAGGGATGGTGGTCAATTGGTGAAGCAGGCAAGGATCAAATCATCTCCGGTGGCGCTTGTGGGTATCGGATTCCTTTTTGGAGCCAATGGTGGGGGTGTCTCTCGCTCCACTGATTTTGGTGGAAACCACATATACAGGGGAGGCCACCATTTACGACGGCGTCCATGGGTGTCGTAGTCATTGTTAGAGGTGTCGATGGGGCATCCCGGATCATATGATGGCAATGTAAGAGGTGTCAACCTCGTGGGGGGGGGGGGGGGCATCATCTTTAAAAACATTCATCGGCTCGAGGACATGTGGAAGGCTCTGGTGATTGGGCGTGCTCTTTGTGTGCTTCTCGCGTGGGGAACAACGCGGAGCGGCATGTCATGTACCATCTACGATGACGACTCTTCGCAACGAAAACTTGCAGGGCGGTGGCAGCGTCTGGCGTCGTGGCGGCATCGACAGCCGGTCTGGCAATTCTTACCGAAGATGGGTCAGCGGAAGATGGTGCCAATGACTTTTTGAGCATGTGCAATGGTGTTTGGGTCAGCGTTCAGTGTTTGTTGGAATGATTTGTGTTCTGAACTCACTATTGGGCGTTTTGGTGAGGCCACCGGTTATGTTGATGAACGTAGGTGTGAGGTCCAGGTATTAGGCCGGCCTCGACATGACCACCCCCTTCATCAAGTTTATAGGTGTTGCGACATATGTCGTTAGTGAGGCAGCTTCGGTTCGGTTTGATCTTTATATTTTCCTTGTAAGGATCCGTTGAATACTGAATTTGGCACTTCTACTCCACTTTTATGCTAGGGCATTGTGAATGCATTACTTAGCGGAGAGGGCCCTTAACCCTAAAGAGATACCCCGTCCCTTAATATAATAAGGCGTTATTACATCTAATATATGATCATATTGAATGTACTAACTACTAACATCTTATAGTATAGGACGGTGGTGGAGGATTAAAAGTATGAACCGAGTTTTCCCAAAGCAAAAGTACAAAAACCCTCGCAAAATTTCTTTTGGGGCCTACTGTTGTCAGCTACAGAATGTAGCCTGGAAGAAGCCCAGTCTCAGCTACGAACAGTAGTGACGAGGGAGGTTCGTCACGTAGTGTCCTGTGCTGCCTGCTTCTCTGGACCCGCCTCCGGCAATCGTTAAACCGAGCCCTTTTTGTTTTTGCTACCCAGCTACAGTGCCGATCTGCACACACAGTACAAAACGATTTGTCTATACTGCACAGTACAACATAAGATAATTTTCTTTCTCTTCTGTTTCTGCGACGCAGCCTCCAGCCACATCCCAGGTTAATGGCCACACGCGAGCTCGAGAAGATCGATGTCCCAGATGCAAAATGTATTATCTAGCAGGGCAAGATCGAGATGACCTAGAATGCACGTAGTTCTCATTGTGCACACGGCAAATAAAATACCATATCCATCCGGATCGAATCAGTTCATGCATATAGTAGAGGTGCAGATTGATGTAACTGAAGCTTCACACACATTCGTCGTGATGGACTTCTCCTTGGAGAGAGATAGCTAGATGCTGCTTGCCTGGCATGCAGTAATAGCTAACTAGCTAGCCAGCTACGTACCGGCCGGCCAGTTCATAGTCATAGGGACTGATGCGCTGTATGTATCTATAGTACGTTGGGGATCCAGCACTATCAAGCATGATCATGCATGCATGCGCCTATTGTGTACGTAGTCACGCATAGGGAGTGGTGCATCATGTGAAAGATTTCTTCAAAATATAATGCAATGCAATCGTGTGAATAAAATCGATAACGAGCTGATCCTTTGAATCAAACGATGCACAAAGGAAAGATTTCTAAGGATCATAAACCTCCAAATTTTTGCTGGGATTACTTTGAACCAAAGGAGAATGAAGTGTGTATGGGCGTATGGGGTTACATGAAATGGTCAACGAATACACACTTCATACGCACCGGCCAGGTCGGCGGGGCGTCGCGGCATGGCGGCGGCCGGAGGACATCGGCGACCCTGCTGTCGACGGCAACGGGTGGCGGCGGTGGTCTGGGCCCCAATCTGGGCCCAGATGGGCCTGGACGGGTGGGGCATGGCTCTGCTCCGCGAGGTCCCCGACGGCGGTTCGCGGAGGAAATCTTGGGCTATTCTTGCGATGCGAGGAATCCAGCGTAACTACCCTGGTCCTGGCGGTGGTGTCCATCTTCTCCGTCGGAGGTGGTCGGCTAGGCTGGTAGTCCTGTGTGGGGATCATGGGATCTCACACAGGTCTCCGACAACGGTGATCTAGTCCGGGATGTCATGGCGGCCGGTGAAAATTGAGCCTCGACCTTGGTCTTGGCGGATGACGGCGGCATCGGTCGACGTCGTTACCTTGTCGAGGCGTCATCTTTGCCCGTCTTGGCACTACACTCGGCGAGTTGGGGATGCGCGGCTGCCGGTGAAAACCGTGCTCTGACTTCGGTTGGCGGACGATGGCGACGTGTCGCGCCGCTACCTTCTTGAAGGCATCATCGTTGCAGTCTGCGGTCTCTCACTTAAGCTGCTCCCGGGGAAACCCTAGGTCCGGGTCTCCCGGATCGGACGATGGCGGCGCGCCTTGCGTCGTTCTACCTCCTGGGGCATCGTTTTTGGAGCAGCTGCTGGATGTTGGCGGTTCTCGGTGGAGTGGTGTTCATCTACCACATTGTTGGCGCTGTGTCTCAGCGGCATGGTGCTGCAGGGTATCAACGACAGATGCGGGATGATGTATATATAGGTGCAGGATGGTGGAGCCGTCTGGCGTCATGGTGGCATCGACGGCAGGTCTTGCAAGGTTAATGCGATGATCTCTCTTGAAGATGGAGTCGAGGAAGACGGCGGGAGCAGCTCCTGTGACGTGGGCGTTGGCGTATGCTGTGAGTTTGCTTGACTGGATGTGCTTCTCACCTGCTATTGGGCGGTTTGGGAAGGCATTTAGTTTTGGTTGATGTGAGTTGGTGTATTGTCACCCTCTTCATCCCACTATAGGTATAGTTAGGTTGCTTCGAGATTGGTCTTTTGTATTGTTTCTTGTAAGGTTCATGAATAATCTAATAAAAAAAGCCGTGTGCATCCTTTGGATGCAGAAGCTGGGGCGATATTTTCCCCATTTTGAAAAAACACTTCATACTAAGGCTCATTATAGCGAGGATGTTTATACGATGGACGATTGAGAGTACAAAAATGACAAGTTGGCTTGCCCTTACTCCAATTGTAACCAAACACTATGTGGAAAAATAATTTTATTGAGGTAAAAAAATATTGAAATATTAGACATGTATATATTGGTGTCAGTTGGTTCTTTGCAAACTTTTATGGACAAAACCCAAATATTGTGGCATTACCTTCAACGAAAAGTTAAGTGTCAAATTTGTTGTTTATTTGAGTGTCAACTTTCACTAGTGGAAAACAGGCCTAATGTCGCGGGTCGTATGACCCTTTTGTCGCGGGCGGCCAGGCGCGACAAGGGAGGCGCGACAAAAGGTCCACCTTTTGTCGCGGGTCTCTTACGACCCGCGATATAAGGTCCACCACGTGGCAGCCGCGGGGCGCAGGGGACAGGCCCTTTGTCGCGGGTGGTATTACCACCCGCGTCAAAGGCCCTCTACGTGGCGGGCGCACAACGCCGCTGCTTTAGGGTTTGAGGGGTGCAGCCCCCCCCCCCCCGCCACCTCATTTTTTCATTCGAAAATAAAAGTTGCATTGTACGCTACTAGAAGTGGTACACGTTCATTCATATAATCGATCAAACAAATATTGGAAGCAAAAGTCGATTCCCCTTTACATGTAGATTCCCCTTACATATATATATATATACATTTAGCTCACGATCGACAAGCGGTACTAACGACCGTCTATTTGGAGGTAGAGCTTCTATTTGGACTAAACAAGCCTTTGTTGTTTACTACTTCTTTAACCAAAAGTCCCGCCAGCTTCCTCCGCAATTCCTAGTAGGTGTTCCTTTGGTTGGAGTGTGTCCCGCATGTAGTCGACCTATATAGGAAAATGAGATGAGTATGACTATATCAATGTTGATAACGAAATATTGATGAAAATAAATAAAGTTGTGAATGTTATTGCTTACGTTGAATTTATTATTGTTCGCTTCTCGGTGGTTAACATGCGAATGGACTCGCAAACGTAGTATCCACATAGATTCGTCCCTTGTGGCTGCCGAGGGCACGGTACAGGAGTAAATGTTAGCTTCTCTCGCCTGTGTACTCTGCTTATGATGGTTCTTGAAAGCTGTCCAAGCCCTGCCAAGCAAAAGAATGATTGAATGAGTGGATAATTAATTGATATCTCACAAAAGACATAGCGCGGCGATGAAGGAAATTACACTTGGAGCAACTTCTGCAAGTCGCGGAACCCGTCCACGGCTCTACTCAGTGGGTCTCTTACTTCAACAATTCCCTTATCAACTTTAATGTCTAGTAGTATCCAAGTGGAAGCTGCACATGTTATGTATATATGTCGGGAATTACACTTAACATCGAGTAAGAAAAAATCATTAATTGGATGTGCATAAAAGACCATTAAGACTCTCACTCGTAGTTGTAAGGAAACAATATTGAATCACGTAAATATTGCTCGCCCAAAAACCCGAGTAGGTTTCCCCCGTTTCTTCGCGGTTATACTTTACCGTTTGAACATTTACTTTATCTGGGTCAACAAACCCAATATTGATAATATTGTGACTTTTGCATTCACTGATCTTCAGTATGCATAAGAGAACACATAAGAAATAATGAGTATATGCATTGAAAACGAATATGAACTGAATGAAAATGAACTTATATGTAGTTAACAACTTACAAGCAATAGCAACTCATGAGAGATTTGTCGAGGGCATCTAAATTGAATAACTGCCAGAGTTCATTTATCTCAATATGGATCTCCTCCTTTCGGTAGTAATATTCACGTGGTATATGCGCCACGATGAACCTTATGTTCTCCTTGCATGCATCAAGGTACCACTGATGCAAATTCCGCATATGTGTTGGCAGTTTATGCAGCTGCTCTTTGCTGACCAAGTCGGCCCCGTAGACAAATTGAGGAACTATATCAGCAGTGGGTACTGCAAGCATCTGCTGCAGACATCAATTCCTCCACGGTAACGTCACAGGCAGCCGCTAGCTTTGCAGCCTTCTTCCATATCGAAACCACCCCGTTCCTCGGTACAGACTTGGGAACATTAAACACTTTGAGTGCTGGGATCGATTGTTTGGGCTGATCTCCGAGGAGGGGAACTTCCTTTCTTTTTCTTCTTTTGTCGTTTCCTTGGCCTTGAGGGGTGCAGTTGTTGAACTTGACTTCTTCTCGGCTGCACTTCTAGCTGATGATTTGCTCGTGGTAGCAATATCCTTCTTCTTAGCCTTGTCATCCTTCTTCTTAGCATTTTTATTCTCCCTCTTGTCATCAATTACCCTCGCAAGGTGGCGTGTATAGTCATCCTTCTTCTCGTGTAAGTCATATTGCGATGGTGTGTTCAGAAAAGAAGTAGCATATGCTATTTGCTTCTCGGTGTATGGCTCGGCGCCGGAGGTTTTGGCTTATGGAAATGATCATAGTTGTGTTGCGCAACAGCGGCCGCATTTTCCTCGACAGTAAGATCCCAAGGACGGGGGGGAGGAACCTTTGGTACTTTTGGGAGGGGCGACATCTTGCGGATAGGACTCTTGAAACACTTCCGGTAGGGTGCATTCCGAGTCTTAGTGGGCGGAGGCGGCGGCGCTGGAGATGGAGATGGACTACAGATGTCGTGGTCAACGTCGTACCCATGGGGTGATGGTGGCGACATGTGATCAGTAGGAGGAGGTGATGGTGGCCTCGCGATCACCTGGAGGAGGTGATGGTGACCTGCTCGGACGACCGGTACTAGGGGCTACCCAGCACTGGCAGCTCGATGTTCTTCTTTTCCCGTAAAATGATTTCTCCCAAGCACCTCTCCGAGTGTAAGCCCCCCATCACCTCCGAGGATTTCGAGCTCCAATGACTCCCACGACGGTACAACCGAATCCACCCCGACACGAGCATAGCCAGCTGGAATCTCATTGCCATGCCATGTTGCCGGCTCACCTTCAGGTCCAAATGCAGGTAAGACATAGCCGACCGCCACCTTAACAGACATGTTCATGAACACCACAAGGAGATCACAAGGTGTTTGCTCCTTGATTCCATCCACGGGGTCGCCAGGACCGCCATCTATCATCCGTGTAGTAGGGGCCTCCGAGTCGGCCACGCTGCTGTCTCGTCGCTGAGATATGCCAGCGGTATTATCCGGCCGGCGCTGTCCTTTTAGTTCATTTATCTCCCGCTGCCGCCGCTGAATCTCCCGCCGCTCGCTGGTCAAGTTGGCGTTGGAACTCGGCCATCCGGTCATTCCCGCACCTCCAGCTCGCGTTTTTTAGCTCTCGCTCGGCTTCTATAAGTCTCCGCGTCGGCCGGAAACCCAAGCGACCACGGAACACTAGGGCCGAAGCCTCTTGTTCGTCCTCCCTTCTCGAGATTACCGAGGACAAGCGTCGACAAGTCTTTCTCTCTATCGGGAACAAACTTTAGTTTTCCCGCCTTTATTTCTTTCGTCACTTTAATCCATTCTTCCCCGGGTACCCTAACCCTGCTCGTCACTTTCAACAATGTTCCCTGTCTTCATATCATACTCACAGCCATGCGCGAGGAACCAATTCCGAGCCCTAGTGTCCCATCCTTCTCGCTCTGGTTCTGGAGTGATCCCATTCCGCTTCATCTCAGCCTCTTGTGCATCCCACTTAGGCATGGCTACTTCGTAGCCCCCTCGCCCCGTATGATGGTGATATTTCTTTTCGCTTGCATTCTTCTTGTTTATCTTGGACAGGTTCACAGCCTCCTATGATTCTTTGTACTTCACAAATTCTTCCCAATTATGCTCCTGCTTCGCTTGGTAGTTTTCGAATATTGGAGGCTTCTTCTCGGCCTTATAAGCTTTCCATAACCGGTTCTTGTACGCTCGGAAAAGTTCCCCCATCTTTTTAAGAGCCCATTTCTTCACTAGCGCCCTCTGCTTGGCATTCTCGCAGTCCGATCCCAAATTTGGCAAAGTGAAATGTGACATGAGGTCGTCAAAAAGTGTGTTCTTGTACCTATCGGCAACCTGATCTTCGGACACATTCTTGGTCTTGTTCCATTCTCTAACAGTGATCGAGACATGATCTCTAACCACAACTCCGCACTGATTCTTAAATGTCACTCTGACACTCGCGGGTGCCACAGGTTGGCCTTCCGGTGATATAGCTTCAATGTTGAAGTGGTCTCTTTTGCCCAGTCTCTTTGCCGGGCCTCGTTTCTCCAACTTATCTTCGGAGGCCTAAGAGAATAAAAATCAGTTAATTTATATACATATGTACATATAGAATTCCATTAATACCTCAACTGATCGTATACCTCGTCATGACCGGTGTCGTCGTCTTCTCCATCACCGGAGCCGCCGGCTTCTCCATGATCACCGGAGCCGTCGGCTTCTCCATGATCACCGGAGCCGCCGGCTTCTCCATGATCACCGGAGCCGCCGGCTTCTCCATCACCATCGCGGATTATGTTCTCGAAAATGTCTTCCTGTTCGAAGTCCCGTTCGAATGGATCCATTGTTTCGCAAAAAATTAAATCGATAAGTACATGTTCTAACCCTAACCCTAATCAAACACTAAGCAAACCCTAACCCTAACCAGAGATGGGGTAGGCTCAAGGAGGGGAAGTCTCGGCGTGGAGCAGGGAGAAGAGGGCGCGTCAGGTAGAGGATCTCGACAATGCTCACGTGTTTGCGAGAGGGAGAGGGTGTCGGCGACGCATGTTTGCGAGAGGGAGAGGGTCTCGGCGGCGCGTGTTTGCGAGAGGGAGAGGGGTGTCGGCACGTGTTTGCGAGAGGGAGAGGGGTGTCGGCGCGTGTTTGCGAGAGGGAGAGTGCGCGTGTTTGCGAGAGGGAGAGGGGTGTCGGCGCGTGTTTGCGAGAGGGAAAGGGCGCGTGTTTGCGAGAGGGGGAGGGTGTCGGCGACGGGTTTTTTCCAGGGGGGAGGGAGTTGACGTCGGTTGTTTGCGAGAGGGGTCTCGGCGGGTGTTTGCGAGAGGGGTGTCGGCGGTTACAACAAAATTTAAACTACAATTTTTTTACAAAAAAGTTAAACTAACTAATTACAACAAAATTTGAACTAACTAATTATCTAACTACAAAATTTGTACAACAAAATTTAAACTAACATACTAAAATGTCTATATACTAAAATACTTACAAAAAAATTAAACTACTAATTATCTAACTACAAAATTTATACAACAAAATTTAAACAACAAAATTTATACTAACTAACTAATACTAAATTTAAACTAGCAATTTACTAATACAAATTTTAACTAATACATAGAAAACTTAGGTGTCGGCGAGTGTTCGCGCGGGTTGTTCGCGAGAGGGGAGAGGGGTGTCGGCGAGTGTTCGCGCTGCGTTGTTCGCGAGAGGGAGAGGGGTGTCGGCTATTGTTCGCGAGATGGAGAGGGGTGTCGGCGAGTGTTCGCGAGAGGGAGAGCGGTGTTGGCGAGTGTTGTTCGCGAGAGTGTTTGCGCCGATTGTTTACAAACTAACTAATATAAAATTTAAATTAATACAAAATTTAATCTAACTAATTACATGATTTGAATTAATACAAAATTTAAACTAAATAACTACAAAATTCGAATGAACTATGTACACACAAATTTAAACTAACTAACTAATACTAAATTTAATCTAAATACTAATACTAATACTAACTAATACTAACTAATACTAACTAAACTAAACTCACTAACTTAATAAAAAAAATTAATAAACAACTTAAAGAAAAAAAAGCCGGGGCATGGCGCAGTGCCAGGCACCGCGACGCGCGCGCGTGAGCGGCGAGGGTGGGCGGCTACCGCAGCTGGCGCCGAGGCGGCAGCGCGGCCGGGTCGGGTGCCCTGTGGGCGGCGGCGGCCGGGCCGGGGTGCCTCCGCAGGCGGCGCGCGGCCGGAGTAGATCGAGGCCGCGCGCGCGCGGCGGCGCGCGAGGGCGGGAGGCGCGCGCGCGCAGGCGGTCGCAGGGCGGAGGCGGCGCGAGACGGCGGGGCGGCGGAGAGCGGCGGCCGGGAGGCGCGAGAGGCGGCGGCCGGAGGTGAGAGAGATGGCCGGCGGCGGCGGAGAAAATTTGGCACCCGATCGCGCGCGATTTTTCTAAGTGCCGGCCTCCTCGGGTGTCGCGGGTGGGGGCTCACCGCCTGCGGGGGTTAGGTATTTATACCTAACCCCTTTGTCGCTAGGGTCGAGCCACGGTCCACGAGTAAGGCCCTCTTTATCGCGGGTCGTGCCACCACCCGCGATAAAGGAGGGTCTTTATCGCAGGCCGTGGCTCGACCCGCATGACAAAAAGGGGGTGGGAGTGGGGAGGCGGCTGATCCGCGCCATGTGCATCCAACGGTCCCGGCCAGCTTGAATCCAACGGCCCGGAGCCGTTGGACGCGGATCAGCCCCCGGAGCTGTTTTTTTTTTTCTCGTTTTAAAAATAAACCCCGCTTTTATCTATTTTAACTTAATAAAACTATTATTTCAATAACTTTTAAATGGTAACTCAAATAGAAAAGTTTTATATATGAAAATTGATCGTAAAAATCCAATGAACATGAATATGACATCCATATAACTATTTGCATCTCGCATCATATGAAACGGATAGTCGTGTATGTTTCACTCCCGTGCACCGCCGCCGTGCCACTCGCAGTCGCGTCCTCCCGTGCCACGTGTCACCACCGCTTCCACGTGCTCGCCCGCCGACGCCGGCGTGCGACGTGTAGCCACCGCCGACACGTGCCATGCCCCTGCGTGCGCTATATGGAGCGACGAGTGCGGGCGCAACCACACGCCGCCACCGCCTCCGCTCATTCATCTCCGGGATGCCTCCACGTCGTCGAGGGGCGTCCGGTTTCCGTGGCGTTCGAGTGCGTCCGAGCGGTAGGTTCACCTGCCGAGATACGCTACGGCGTGGTTTCTCATTATTACATAAATGTAGAGATTGTCTTGGGAACTATATATGAAGAATACATTATTACATCGCCATCTAGTGTTGTGATCTTCACGCCGTAGCCATGGAGAATCTTCATCATTTAGTAAGATGCTTAGGTCAATTTTCACCGGTGAAGGGCAGAATTTCTTTAAACTTATTATAATCTTCCGACATAGTCTGCTCTTCTCATCCACTCCACGATGTTTCTTTTCCCCGAAAGAACTATGTGGCGCTTTGGCTCTCGTTGATGTATTCTTTTGTTGATTTCTTTTTCTTGATTTGCTAGACATGTCCTTCACGTAGAAAACTTGGAGCCACCTCGCTCGGCTAGGACAAATGGCTCGTCCAGTGTACGCAAGATTGTTGGGATCCACTCGTTATCATACCGTACTTATCGTCAATATGTATACCCCGAGCTTCACCCATTTGCACCGAAACAAAGGGACCTTAAAAGTGGGACCATAGTCAAGTTCCCATATCTCCTCTATGTATCCATAATATGTGGTGGTCTCCGCCCATTCTCGTCCTTTTGCATCGTAGCTGACACCGCCGCTTTGGTTGGTGCTCTTTTATCTTGGTCGATCGTGTAAAATGTATTCACATTTATCTCGTACCTTGGAATGTACATATGTTTGAAGATGGTAACTCCGCCAACAAGAACAGCATTTGGTCCACAACAGATGGGTCATTAATGAGATGTCTTTGCAACCAACTTCCGAAGGTATTCATGTGTTGACGTGTATCAAGGACTCGGGCTGGCCCGGTTTATTTCTCGTAAGGCATTCTTATGTTTCTCGATGTACGTGAGCCACCAAGATGGAATTGTATAGAACCGTGTAGTGTGCTTGATTGAAAGAAATCTTTTCCCCGTACACCATTGATTTCCTTCCTAGTGTGCCTTTTCCAAATCACCTCCCCTCATACCGAGATTCGCGAACACCAATCGGCTTAAGGTCGTGAAGAAAGTCAACACAGAACTCAATGACCTCCTCGGCTCCGTAGCCCTTTGAGATACTTCCTTCCTACCCTAGCTCGTGTTATGAACATATTTCTTTAAGACTCCCATGAACCTCTCGAAGGGGAACATATTGTGTAGAAATACAGATCGAGAATTCTAATCTCTTCAACTAGGTGAACGAGGAGGTGCGTCATAATATTGAAGAAGGATGGGGGAACAACAACTCGAAGCCGACAAGACATTCGACCACATCTTCCGTAATCCCGACAAAGTTTCGGATCCATTACCTTCGAGAAATTGCGTTGAGGAATGCAGCATATCTTCACAATGGCTAGTCGAACATTTTCTCAGTAGAAGTCCCCTCAATGCAACCGGAAGCAATTGTGTCATAAGCACGTGATGCTTCATGGGACTTCGCAGTTCTTGGAATTTTTTCTCCTTCATATTTACTATCCCCTTTATATTCGACGAGAAACCGCATCGAACCTTGATACCGAATAGGGCTTCAAAAAAGACTCTCCTTCTTGTTTGGCAAGAGCGTGAAGCCGGGCAGGCCCTTACAAACCGCTCTCCGGATGTTTGCCGCTTCGCCCTTTATGAAGTTCCCCGGGTCCTCCCCGTGCTTCTCGGTGTCGGTATCTTTTGTCTTTCCATACACGCCCGTAAAACCTAGAATATTCACACAAAGATTCTTGGTCGTGTGTGCATCACGCTCGACTGCAGCAGCTGCGACTTCCGTGAATTTCCAAGCATTCTAGCTCCCAAAAAATAGATTTCTTCTTCCACATGGGCGCGTGTCCGTCACCGCTCTTTCGCAATGTGCCGGCCGGCCACGGACCCTTTCCAAAGATAACATTTAAATCTCGACCATGTCGAATACATCGCATCCACTCACGGGGGGACAGAGCCGGACCCGCGGTCTCCATTTCGCCATCGAAATGCTTTCCTTTTCTTCTGCAGGATGCTTGCGCGAAGGTAACGATCGATTGAACGGCACACAACTTTTTTGCTTTTTCCCAAATATTTACTTTCGGGCCTCATCTAAAACAAAGGTGTGTGCATGCATTGTATCCTTTGCTCGCCTGGCCCGAAAATGTTACCGAGAGCATGCCAATCATTGATGGTTACGAATAGCAACCCTCGTAGGTCAAATTCTTGTTTGCCCGGTGTGCTCATCCCACACACGTATCAATCCGGTTTGGCCCACAACCCAAAAGTTCATCGACTCAATGGCCTTAGGCACATACTACTGCCGTTGCCCGGCTTGCTTTGGGCCTTGGATGTTAGCACCGGCATCATGCAATGAACTTCCGCTTCATGCACAACCAAGGAGGAAGGTTGTAGATACATAGAGTCACGGGCCAGGTGCCGTGACCGGCAACTGCCGCGCCCCAAAAGCGATCTGCCAATATCCAGCTACCTAGACCAAAGCGCAAGTTCCTTGCCTTCACCCGCAGTAACCGGAACTCTCTCCCGATAAGCTTCTCCACCGCCGACCATCGCCGTGGTGTGCCTCAACATCGCGTCTTTCTTACGTTCTTCCATGTGCCATCGCAACAACCGGGCATGCTCTTTGTTTCGAACAAACGTTTCAGCCGTGGTATTATTGAGCATACCACATCACCTTCAGTAGAACCCTCTTCCGGGTGGCTCGCCCTCAACATCACTGTGGTCATCTTTTTCTCGATCTTATACCGCAATGCACCACATATCGGACATTTATTCAAATTCTCGTACTTCTCAACCGCTCAGGTAGAGGATACAAGGCCATTAATGCATGCATGTATCTTCTCAGGACATCTAATCCTAGAGGCGATGCTTCTTGCTTCATATGTACCGACGGGCAATTCATTATTTCTTGAAACAACTTCTTTAATATCAATTTCTCAAATCCCGAGTCGGGCCACACACCGACCGCCCATTTCAAGAATTCCAATATGCTACTCAGCTCTTCTATGCCCATCTTCACAACC